>NC_056733.1:1050748240-1050800740 GCF_019279795.1 Protopterus annectens
GAGAGAGAGAGAGAGAGAGAGAGAGAGAGACAGAGAGAGAGAGAGACAGAGAGAGAGACAGAGAGAGACAGAGACAGAGAGAGACCACTCTAAGCAGCATTCCTTTCTTCTAGGTTTTGTAGAGAATGAATGGCATGCCAGCTCAGTGTTAAGACAGTATGGAAAAGGAGACACACTGATTTTAAAATCAGACATCTTAGTTCAAACTCAGACAAAAAGCAAATATCTCTGCCTAAAGAAAACGTTTGCTGAAAAGAACAGTATAAGAAATGCTTTCTTTGAGATAGACTTTTTATGAAGTGAAATTTTAAATATTGAATGACATTGCAAGACAGAGTTAAGCTTTTTTGGGTGAGTAAATATTCAACAACAGGTGCAAAATCAGGCACTGAATGAGTGAGCTGCAGAATTATGACAGAATTTAGAAAACTGGATTTTTCCCTAGAAAGATATGAAGATATGAAATATTACATCTGACACATCCAAGTCTGACAGTGCACAGAACTGAGGTGAGAAAGACCTGTCATCCAATAGTCAGGCAGGTAATCACTGATAGCTAATAAAAGTTGTTAAATGTGATGGAAATTATTTCGTCTGAAGAGGTGAAGCAGTACTTTTCTTTACTGCAGTTTTAAACATGCCTTTCCAGGAGTGTCTGATGACTTCAGAGGAAGGTGGGGTTACCAACATCATCAGAAGCGGTGGGGTTAACATGAATGGAGGGGTGCTACATCATAAAATGGCCAGCTTTGAGCATGGGTATATTGTTTAATAAGTAACTGGTCATACTAAGAACTAGGGTGGCTACCCTTGGGAGCCATTTTAAACCTAGTCAGTTTCCCACAAAAGTGAGAATCAAACCCTGCACGTTGTGTCTATGAGGTAAACACTTTTACCATTATACCAACCCACTGTACATGATGCATAACCATCTTGCTTCATGTTATAACAGACAAAGACATGGTATCTCTCTCACCTTTCTACAACTATAATGTGGACACTCTACATGTCTGACTGACCAGATTATAGCAATAATTTAATTTATATTGTACCAAAACTAACTATTTAAAGCAGCCACTCCTTCCATCCCACACCTCTTGGTAGCCAAAGTGGTGCTAGGGAAATAATAAAAATTTGACTGAAATATGATCCACTGCAATATACTTCAGCTTGTTTCCCTGAACACACATAGGCAGAAACTCCATCTTGCTCCCAACAAGACTTAAGTCTTTCCAGAATAATAGAAATCAACTTCCAGTAGCCACATTGTTACTCTATACAACAGTCACATTTGTCAAAAAATCACAATGTTCTGTCCACAGTAATAAGAAATACTGGCCACAGTAATAAAACATACTGTCCACTGTAATAAGATGCATTGTCCACAATAATAGGACATACTGTCCACAGTAATAAGACATACTGTCTATAGTAGTAAGATGTACTGTCCATAGTAATAAGACATACTGTATATAGCAGTAAGATGTACTGTCCATAGTAATAAGACATACTGCCCATAGTAGTAAGATGCACTGTCCACAGTAATAAGACATACTGTCTATAGTAGTAAGGTGTACTGTCCATAGTAATAAGACATACTGTCTATAGTAGTAAAAGGTACTGTCCTGAGCAATAAGATTTACTGTCCACATTAGTAAGACATACTGTCTATAGTAGTAAGATGCACTGTCCACAGTAATAAGACATACTGTCTACAGTGGTAAGGTGTACTGTCCATAGTAATAACACATACTGTCTATAGTAGTAAAAGGTACTGTCCAGAGCAATAAGTTTTACTGTCCACATTAGTAAGACATACTGTCTATAGTAGTAAGATGCACTGTCCACAGTAATAAGACATATTGTTCATAATAATAAAATGCAGAGTAGAATTAAAAAAATAGTTAAATTTGAACAATCTTACAAAGGCAAGTGTGAAAGGAGTCCCAAACACAAGTTTTAATTACTAAGGTCTTTTATTCTTTTTATTTTCAATAGAACTTCATCAGAGCACAAACCAAATGCACAATCCATGTTTAAAAGATGTATCAAATGAATCACATGATTATCCTTAACCAATAAAATAGTTGTCTCTGTTCCCTTTTTTCTTCTTAAAGTTATCATTTTGTGAACTAATTAAGTTGTTTAATAGTACCTGAGCTGGATCTCGCTGATAAAATTACTGGTGGAAGATTACAAAATTAAAGTTCACCACCTAGAAGAAGAGATCTGAAGTTTAGACGGAAATGTAGAAAAATGCAGTTGTTTCCCACAAGTTAGTAGCCTATACAGTGGCATTTCAGCTAAAGCCAACAGAGAAACACGGAGGCTTAGAGTTCAGGATCAGCTTACCTCCCAAATGATAAGGCCAACACAATTCGTAAGCCAGTTACAGGTCAGTTAGCTAACACAGTTGAGCCAGAAACAAGTGTCAATTTAAGAAGCAAAGACCAGTTAAATTTACAAAGCCAGATCACTACCAACCTCGGCAACTAAAACCATCCTGCTGTTCTTTTACCAACTTCTTTTATCATGAATTCCCCCAACAACATAAGGAATCCACAATGGCAGAACAGGGGGAAAATCATACAAGGGGAGCAGGAAAAAACGAAAAACTGAATGAAAATACATAGGTCCTTAATGTCAGTAACATGGTCCTGAACAACCATCATTTATCGGTACTTAGAGAAGGTTTTTTGTTTGTTCCTTCTAGGTGTGAACTTTAATTTTGCAACCAGCGAGCATTGCTAAGGTTTTAATTGACTTGAAACTATATGTTTGGAAGTTGAATCTACAGTTTGTGTTACATGACATCCCTCAGTTCAGCCAAAAACAAGACCAATGCACCCATAGAAGTACATACAATCCTACACTTCATAATACTATTCAAGTCTTCCATGATATATGTGAGGAAGAATTATAGGTAACAGACCAAAAACATACAATTTATCATTGGAAGAAAAACTTGCCTTAACTTTCAACCAACAAAGAAATATGGGTCAAGAGAGCTGACAAATAGGGTATAACAGTAATTATGAACAACGTTGACTATAGCATGTCCATTAGAAACCTCCTAACAGATTTAGATTGTTACAAGGAAATCACCATTGAATAAGGAGTTTTTCAAACATAGACACAATTTTGCTTGACCTCTTATGCCAAGGAAACTTCGACCATGAGGTATACAAATTTCTGAGAACTGATGGCTAGACTCCATGGTATATCTAAAATACACGACAGGTTCAATTCTCTATTTTGACCTGTAGTTGCAGCTGATTACTATAAGATGGATGCAATATTAATCTTTTTTTGACCATCATCTAAATCTGGTTGTCCAAAAGTTTGAATTCTACCTGAAGACTCCTGGCACTTAGAGCTTCTAAGTGACACTGGGGATATCCACAATGATTGTGCCTTTGTGTCATTTGATGTAGTCTCTTTATATACACTTGCATTCAGCCAGGCACAGTCATCGTCTTTGTTAGATGTTATCTTACAACGTTTTCTGACTTTGACAACTACATGATAAGCAGTTTGTGTCTTGTTGGAAGTGGATTTAGAAAATAACTTTTTCAAGCTCCAAGGGAAATACTATAAAAAAAAAGCAAGAGTTGCTATAGGGGCAAGAATAGCCCCTGTATTTCCTAACCTGTTAATTTATTGGTGGGAGCAGGTATACCTCAAACCTTACCCCTTGTAGGGGTAGGTAGTCTTTTACTGAAGCTTTATAGATGACCTCATTTTTCCATGGAAAGGAACTGAAGTATAACTACTCCAATTGTCTGACTTTATTAATTCCAGTACTCCATTTTTATGGTTCACTATGAGTGGCATAGGAAAGACTATCAATTATTTGGACATTACAGTTTCCCCTAGAGGAAGGAGCTTATCAATTTACAAGTAACATTTTCAGAAAAAAGAGCTTTGCTAATCAATACCTGCACAGGAAAAGCCAACACCCCTATCATGTGAAGAAAGGGGTGATAAAAGGACAATTCATCAGACTTAGTAGGTTCACCAGTAAACAAACTATTTTTTAGGAAGAAGCGGAATATTTAAAATCGCTTTTCCTCCAAAAAGGCTATGACATTGACTGGCTTACGAATATCATCAAGGAAGTATTTCTGCTTAGATCAAACAAAGTCAGACCTATTTTGATGAGAAATCAGCCAGAGACTATGGCACACAGGGAAGATGAGTTGACTTCCAGAAATACTTTATTAGTTAAATACAACAGGGCTTTTCCACTTCCTATTTCAGGTGACATGCATCTTATCAGAGACATACTCAGAGACAACTGGTAGATTATGGTGAATTAGCCAGAATTTTTGGTGACAGCCCTTTGTTTACCTACAAAAGAATTCATAACCTGAGATTCATGTAAGAACACTATCAAACTACACCATCAGAAACAAAAACATGTGGTACTTACAAATGTGGCAAGCGTAAGCAGTGCTAATTTTTGTAGAATCATTCAAAGTTCACATACTATCCACAGTAATAGAATGTACTGTCCACAGTAATAAGATGTACTGTCCATAGTAATAGGCTGTACTGTCATAGTAATAGGATGTACTGTCCACAGTAATAGAATGTATTGTCCACAGTTATAGAATGTACTGTCCACAGTAATAGAATGTACTGTCCACAGTAATAAGATGTACTGTCCATAGTAATAGGCTGTACTGTCATAGTAATAGGATGTGCTGTCCACAGTAATAGAATGTACTGTCCACAGTAATAGAATGTACTGTCCACAGTAATAAGATGTACTGCCCATAGTAATAGGATGTACTGCCATAGTAATAGGATGTACCATCCACAGTAATAGAATGTACTGTCCACAGTAATAAGATTTATGCATTTATGTTTGCTCAGTTGTATTCAGCTCACTTTTGCTTTGGACGAGATGTACTCATAACCTTAGGTAGTTGTTCAGTTAGTCAGCTGTTAGCACCTAACACACAGTTGCTACCAAGTATTTAAAGAGACCCATTCAGTAATAAAGATTGGACTAAAAGGAGCAGTAAATGTATTATTTCTTATCTCCGTGTTACCTACTATCATCCCACTGTAATTGCAATCTGCTCACATACCAACAACTGATCATGGTACTTTTGTAAGAATGTTCCCACTTGGTAAGAAGCAGATGGATATCCACCAGACGATCATCTAATCAGTCCATGTTAGCATACTGGAACAGAGATGCTGCTAGACCATTGACATGCAGCATTATTTACAGTTTACAGTAGCACAGATATACAAGAACAGTGAAGATGAACAGCTACATTGAATTACTTGTTTTACCTTAACTATCTGATAGATATTAACCCCACTCAGTAACTGAAAACATCACACTGATGGACCTTAATTTTTATAATTCTTTTAAGTATGTAGCCCACTGTAGTTGTCATGTGAATACTCCTGAGACACTTGTATAACCATTGGTTATTAACATTTGAAGTATATCTGCCATAGATCTTTCAAATTATATCTTTTCATGCAGTAATAAAAATAAAAAGTTAAGAAAAAATAAAGTAAAGCACCTTGCAATGTAATCTTTTCTTTGGTCACCTCCAGTATATGACCCTGAAAGCATTGCCTTTACTTATGCTGTCTACAGTTATGCCTACACTTATTATATACGGTCGCCAAATGTTTTCATGCTGTGTGTTCACAATCAACACACTACATGCTTTTTTCAGCCATTTATACTCCTTCAGATCAAAGACTATTATGGGCTATCTAAAGCCGTGATGCTGGTTGTGTTCGGTTAGCTCAGATCAGCATGTTGTCTAACCAGGAAAGATCTCAGCAGCAAGTGGGATTGGGGTGGGCTATGATGATTGACATGCTAACTAGGCAATCATTTTCTTTTCCTTTTTGTTTCTGCTGCTATGCTTCAGCTCAATCGCATCTCATGCCAGTGGCTTTGTTACATGTATAATAATGGTGGAAAGATGGAGAACCCAGAATAAGAGCTTGGATGACAATCGAGTCAACCTCATTTACACTGGGCTGCATTATAAAGCAGTCATCAGCCATAATGATCATAACAACATACATTCTAAGTTACAGCATAAGCAGGTATGCATCATCAGCGGATTGTAGGATATGTGACATTAAGGGAATTCATAATTTATGGTCATCGGTGAAAACAATTATTGAACTACTCAAAAATACACTACCTAGTCAAAAAAGACAGAACATCTCCATCCCAGCAGCTCACTGATACAAGCCATCCCTCTTTTGTCTTTTTATATTTATTTATGTTTTCATTATATTACTCATCATGTGATCAACTGTAAGTTGAACGCATCTCAACCCTGAGGTTCATAATTAGCAAATAACATTTTCCATTTTTGTGAGATGTTGATCTGTTGACCAACATATAAAATATTGCCTAGATATTAACAAAGAAGGTTTTTAACATACCTAAGTTTTTCCCCTTCATCTTCCATTGTCTAGCAAACATTAAAAACTAAGAGAAAATTCAAGCCAAGCTACAATCAGCAAATAAAAAAGTCATGGGGATTCAGAATCGCCATATAACTGAAATATCTGATGTTCATAAGGGTGATTGCATATATCCCATGTGCCTCTAATACAAGATGTTTGAGGGATCACTCAGTGGTAATTCTAGCTTGGCTAGAATTTTCTCTTAGTTTTTACTGATTGTTTTTTCTGTGTGACCTTTTCACTCATTGTTTCAGCTTGTCTAGCAAACAGCAATTTGATGCAGTAGCCAAATCCCAGTAAACTTCCAGTATAGAACAATACTGGGGCTTATTTAGGGTTCAATGCCAAAACTCCAGCATTTCCAGTGCAGGAATATGTTTACATCATAGATGTTATTCAATGATTATTTCAGGTAATCCAAGTAAATTTGCACTGCAGTGGATTCCAACAACATGCCAGATTGTGATCTGTCCTGCCTGCGTCTCCAGCAATTTCTGTCTCATTTCATCCCCAACCTTACTTGCTTGCTCATTTGCTAATCTTTATATCTATACCACTGTTTAAGCATGTTGAGGACATTTGTCTTAATTTTTTTAACTTAGTATCATTAAAAATGATTTAATAGTTAATATGATGTTCGTTTTTGCAGGAAAAAATGAAATTAACAACGTTCTTATTATATTTGTATTAGCCTGTTAGTCACCTCTTTTTAGTTGTATTAATTTCCTTCATTTTTGTATCTTTTGCCTGGACCTGCTTAATATATTTTAAAATATTCAAGTTGGTGGTCTGTAAATAAATGAATATAAAGATTTAAGCTGAGCTGACTAGATTATCTATTTTTTTGCACCTTGACTAGCAAACAGTATCACTTTTTTCTTGTTCCATTTTGATGTATTTTTGTCAGTCCTCACTGATACACAAGTTGTAACTTCATTAAATGAACCTTTGCCATGTCTTACTTTGGGTCTATGCCATATAATCAGACTACACTTTGCCAAAACTCTTTTTGTAGAGGTGAAAACAGCAATCATTCAAATCAGTGAAAAATACTACAGGGAAAGGAAGCACTTAGCCACCTTATGAACCAAACACATCCTCCAGTATGTCAAACCCACCCCCCCCAGTTATATATACCAATTCCGAGATCACACTACAGTGTGCAAAAGGGCAGTTTCCTAACATTGTCCAATCGCGTCCTTTCCCTGTGGAACTTTTTACTGATGTAAATGTCTGCTTAATTGAAGATTTGCTTTTTCCATCTCTATGAAAAGTTTCGGTGAAGTATGGTTCGATTCTGTAAAGCAGACTCCTTGTTTCTCCATATGCTTCTTTAGTCATGCCCCAAATTATCTCATCATTTTATGGGTCCCACAGGGCTCTGTCCCACACCCTTATGTATTTAGATTATATTTTTCAGGTCTATCTTTTTCATCTGAGGTGTTATACAGTCTATATGCACATGCCCTGAAACTGGATAAACTGATTGCATGTGTTACAGATAGGGCATGTCTGCAAAAGAACTTGACTAAACTGACCATTTAGACACAGGAGGACAATATACTGATAAATACATCAAAAACTAACAGTATGAGATTTGGGAGACATAAACTGAAAGGTAAATATTTAATACAGCAGACAGTAAGTGAAACTGTAGGCTCATTGAAGGACATGGGTATATGGGTAGATTCAGCTATGAGTTTTTGTAATCATATCAACCAAATGATTAATGATAGTTATAGAACTATAGGTTGTATAAAAATATTTATAAACTCTTCAAAATTAGAAATGATGAAGTCATTGTTTGTTAATTACATTAGACCCAAACCTGACTATGGAATAACAATATGGAAACCTTATAATAAAACAAGCATGAGTAAACTGGAAGGAGTAGAGCAGAAATATACCAAGGGCTTCCATGGATGTGAAAATTTAGGTTACTATGAAAGACCAAAATATCTGAACTTGTACAGTGTCTATTACAGATATTTAAGAGGACATCTCATTCAAATATATAGGGCATTTACAGGCAACTGCCTCTGGGAATGTTTGGGGTTGGATCTACATCACTTTATTGGAGACCCTATTTAGTGAATTACTATTTGTCGAACCCACTTAATTAAAAGTTAAATTTATCAAAAGATCTCTTCAGCAAATTTTTTCCCAGGGAAAGAAAGCTGGCGATCATTGGGATTTTGCCCTTTTCCCCACTGTAGTGCAATCTCAGAGTTGGTGTATTTAGTTAGGGGGGTGTGGGGGCAATGTCCTCCACACTGGGGAGGGTTATGGGGCACAGCCCCCCACTTTGCTGGGTTTTAAATTTCGTAGTTTATGTGACAGTCGGTAGGTGGCCAACTAGTTTCTTTAGCAGGGAAAAAATTTGCTGAAGAGCTCCTTTGGCGAATTTAGCTTTTGATTAACTGGGTTTGACAAACTTCAGTCCCTACAGGACATATAGTCAAGCAGATGTTATGGCAGATTCTGAAAACTACTGAGGGATATACATCATCTGGCCTATGGACTGTTCAAAATCCTGCCAACAAGGAAGCGCTACAGAAGCATTAAATGCAGGACATCCAGATTCCATAACAGCTTCGTTCTACATGCTATCAGACTGCTGAACAACAAACCCATAGCCTAACCTGCTAAATGAGTAAACAAACATTATTTATGTACAATATGTCATTGTTATCTTGTTAGGGAGGTGATGATTAGCGATCAGCAGTATGGTTTCATGCCAGAAAGAGAACTACAGATGCGATGTTTGCTCTGAGAGTGTTGATGGAGAAATATAGAGAAGGTCAGAAGGAGTTGCATTGTGTCTTTGTTGACTTGGAGAAAGCATATGATAGAGTGCCTAGAGAGGAGTTGTGGTATTGTATGAGGAAGTCAGGAGTGGCAGAGAAGTATGTAAGAGTGGTACAGGATATGTACGAGGGTAGTGTGACAGTAGTGAAGTCTGCAGTGGGAGTGACAGATCTGTTTAAGGTAGAGGTCGGATTACATCAAGGATCAGCTCTGAGCCCTTTCTTATTTGCAATGGTGATGGACAGGTTGACAGATGAGCTCAAACAGGAGGCCCCAGGGACTATGATGTTCACAGATGACATTGTGATCTGTAGTGAGAGTAGGGACCAGGTTGAGGATACCTTGGAGAGGTGGAGATATGCTCCATGAATGAATGAATGAAGGTCAGCAGGACTAAGACAGAATATGTGTGTGGGAATGAGGGGGAGGATAGAGGAATGGTGAGGATCCAGGGAGTAGAGTTGGCAAAGGTGGATGAGTTTAAGTACTTGGGATTAACAGGTCAGAGTAATGGTCAGTGTGGAAGAGAGGTGAAGAAGAGAATACAGGCAGGGTAGAATGGGTGGAGAAGAGTGTCAGGAGTGATTTGTGACAGAAGGGTACCAGAAAGAGTGAAAGGGAAGGTCTACAAGATAGTAGTGTGACCAGCTATGTTATATGGGTTGGAGACGGTGGCATTGACAAAAAGGCAGGAGTCAGAGCTGGACGTGGCAGAGTTAAAGATGTTAAGATTTACAGTGGGTGTGACAAGGATAGACAGGATTAGGAATCAGTATATTAGAGGGTCAGCTCAGGTTGGATGGTTTGGAGACAAAGTCAGAGAGGCGAGATTGCTTTGGTTTGGACATGTGCTGAGGAGGGATGCTGGGTATATTGGGAAAAGGATGATAAAGATGGAGCTGCCAGGTAAGAGGAAAAGAGGAAGGCCTAAGATAAGGTTTATGGACGTGGTGAGAGAGGACATGCAGGTGGTTGGTGTGACAGAGCAAGATGCAGAGAATAGGAAGAAATGGAAACAAATGATCCGCTGTGGTGACCCCTAACGGGAACAGCCGAAAGAGAAAAATAAGATGTCATTGCTATCTGTGTTTACTTTTAGTATCTTAGTTTTGATTTCTATTTCAGTATTTTTAAATTATAATTAATCTTCCTTCTGTAAACTATAATTCTTATGGTACGAGCCCGTATATTGAAATTTCGTGCAGTGACACGCACTTTTTCCTCTGCGGTGATCTGTGTGACACTAAAGGTTACTTTGACTTTGACTGAGTTTTGCTAAACTGGTGCTTTGATAAAGTGATATAGACCCTTTGAGGTTATCAAAACGTAGAAAAGAATCATCAGCCAACCTATGTAGAGGACTCTATAGGAATGAGAAGTGAACGAATTGGTTCCCAGAGAGTCCGCCTGGTATATGGTATAGACTGCCAAATTACATTAAAGCAAGTACTAGTTTAAATATTTTTAAGTATACCATGGACACTTATTATGGGAGCAACTGTTTTGATATATTGGCAGACTGAAAGGGCATTAATACCCATGCCTGAAATTTTTGCATTTATGTATGCATGCATGTATCTCCAGCAGACAGGCCTCATTTTCTTTCAAGGTTTTAGCCCCCTATGTACCAGTGAGGAGAGTCATAGTTGAGAATTGATGTATACTATGGCTTGTGCTGTGTAGCTCCATATTAATAAGGTGGGACATGCATGCAATGTTTGGACAGCTTGTGCTGTTTTAACTCCACCCTTTTGGGGCAGAAGCATATAATACTGACAGTGCATACAGATGGTTGGATGGCTTGCTCAAGTCTTACATTTACTTTTGATCCCTGTTTTATAGCCATTTTCTCTGCTGTGAACAAAAATAATAAAAAACTAGTATCAACCATTTTTTTAGATTTATCTAAAGCATTTGACATCATATGCCATCAATATTTTCTGTCCGAGATCTCCTTCTTAGATCTCCCTATCTTGGTTTTCAGCTACCAATATTCAAACAGCAAGCAGTTAAATGGCAACAGAATCTCTCATCCTTTCAACCACTTACCAGTGGTGCCCCCCACAAGGTTCTACATTAGGACTTCTTATTTTCAACATTTTTATAAACGAGTTACATACTGCTATCAAGTATGCAAGTTTAGTTCAGTGTATTGGTGATTCCACCCTTGTATGTGCAGCCCCATCCATACTCCAGAATGTTACAAAAAACTCTTCCCCTGTAGTTGAATTTTATCTAATCCCAACAAAACAAAAACAATGCTCTTCTAAACAATCCCTCAACTGAAAGCAATCTTTCAATATAACTTCATCTAATAACACCAAAATTCAGACAGCAACCAAAACCAAACAATTAGGCATCAACCAAGTTGTTAGTATAATAGTATGTATGGTCTATTTGCATAGCTGCACCTTGTTCACTAATGTTATTCATGTAATTGTGTTGTGTGTAGACAGCTCATACTATTTCTATATATTATTTCTATATAATTGTGCTGTTACTGGTGGATAGAATCAGATTAGAGACCCAGGGCAGAGTGCTGCTCACTATATTTTTATCTGTGACTGCATACCTGTCAGCTGAGGTCCCTTCTCACTGATATGTTTTCCAATTGGCTCAGTATCTGCATATACTAAGTAGTTGGTGCATGGCATTATCCTGCATGCGGTAGCTATTTGCTCAGTGTGTTTTTTGTAATCTTTATAATTTATATTTACCATCCCAAAGTGCTTACCCCTCTCTGTACTCTTCTTTTCTAGACCCAACACCCCTCTAAGTACTCAACTGTGGTACCACCTTTATAACACCCCTCTAAGTATTCAACTGCGGTACCACCTTTATAACACCCCTCTAAGTATTCAACTGCAGTACCACCTTTAACATTCTTATAAGAAAAGCCCAGTCCGGGTCTGAACTGTCTGCAAACAGCTACAGTTAACTTTGAACCTAACACCACTCTAAGTTTTCAACTGTGGTACCACCGTTATCATTCTTGTAAGAAAAGTGCAGTCCGGGTCTGAACTGTCTGCAAACTGCTTCAGTTAACTTTGAGTATGTGTCTACCTGTTTGAGCCAATATTCATTTTCCCCTGGAGAGCACTCAGCTTTGGCTGTAAGCAGCCCCCACACACACACACACACACACACACTCATCATCCATTTTCTCTCTTATTCCCTTCTGTTTGCAAACAGTATCCATAACTGATCAATACTGTGTGTTTGTTAATTTAAACTGAGACCACAGTAGCCTACTGATACAAGGATATCCCATTTTTCCACCTGAGAAATGGTTAAGAAATTACAGTTTCAGAGCAGTCCTTGGTCATTCTGATTGTTTCTTAAACACAAAATTCTCTTTGCTTTGGCTCATTAGCAGCAGTACAAAACAACTGCCTGCTCACACCCTTGTTCTCCCCCACCCTTGTCTCTGTTTATTAACTTAAGCCAATCCCAAAGTTAATAAATATTACCTGTGGCAGGCACCATTTTTAAAACTACAACCACCCTTTGTCACTATCATATGTTCAATTATCAGTTTACTCTGCTACCCGATTGCTTCCAGCCACCTCATAAGAGCAACTAACAAGGTCTCTACCCGCTTCGCTCCCCACCCAGCCCCCTATTCCCTCCCCCCCTACATTTATTATACTCACAAATGCCTCCCATCTTTCCAATAGCCAACCACAGTGCTAAACCAACACTACCTCCTCCATCTTCCCACTACTATCACTCCTCCTCAGCAAACATGTACAAGCATACCTTACCTATGCTCACTGCATGCACTCTCTTTGCATATCTCAAAGCTCCATCATTCCTCCACTCAACCATTACCACTGTACTACTACTCACACCACCACTCATGTCTCACCCTCACTCAGCTCCCGTCCTACCAACTCAAGAACTATCCCTATGCAACCCCCGCATATTCTACTAACTATATTACTCAAACATAAAGCATCCCTACAACTTAACATAGTAACCCTCCCACCATACCTATTACCCACAGAGCACAATCATAAAGTTTCCCTAATAAACAAACACATTCAAAAACTGAGAAAACTAATAACCTTATGCATATCAAAACTAGCCCTAAGTGGAGACATCCACCCCAACCCTGGCCCTGCCATCTCCAACCCCAATCCTCATAATCAGACTACAAACCACAACTTCTCCCATATCACAGCCAATAGAAAACCAAGTGACTTCCTTCTACTAAGCCTAAATATTAGAAGTATATCCAACAAAGTCCATGAACTCCATGCCACCATAGACTTGTACTCCCCAGATATAGTCATCCTGACAGAAACCTGGCTAAAACCTCACATTACCAGTGAGCAAATACTCCCTACCGGTTACGACATGCTAAGAGTAGACCGGCTAAATAAGAAAGGAGGCGGTGTAGCTATAATATTTAAACAGCATCTTAACATCCAGATCTTAAAATCATCAGCTCCACAAATAGGCAGTGAAGAAATAATATATACCAGCCTCAAAATAAACCAAAACAAAACCATCAACATAATTGGATGCTACTTCCCACCTGGCCAAAACATCCCTCCACTAGAAAACCTCCTCATCTGGTCTACCCACCATCTCCCCCAAGAAACTATAATTTTAGGTGATTTCAGTATTGACTGGCAATCGTGTTCTGGTAACCATCCAACCCATCATGTACTCTCAGTTCTCAGACTACCTCCTTATGAACAACCTCCTTTCCAATACTCAGCATGGTCTCCGACTAAACCATAGCACCACCACTGCCTTACTCTCCTTTACTAACACTATCCTTCAGCATAAAAACAATAGCTATCTCTCCTCTGCTACTTTCTTAGACCTATCTAAAGCATTTGACATGGTCCACACAAACAACTCATTTCTGTCCTCAATAACCTATCCTTCTCTCAATCAGTCACCAACTGGTTTCAGAGTTAGCTGTCTGACCACCAACAATCCGTTGTATGGCAGAATGACATATCTCCCCAACTACCTGTCTCCATAGGGGTTCCCCAAGGATCCATCCTTGGACCCCTATTCTTCTCTGTTTTCACCAATAATCTAGCCTCTGCCACCAAACATGGCACACTCATACAATACGCAGATGACTCAACCATCATCTGCTCAGCCCAGTCCCTACCCAAACTGCAAAAAGTCACACAGGAAGCCTTTTCCTCTGTTGAAACTTGGTTATTCAATGTCCAGTTAATATTCAACCCAAACAAAACTAAAATACTCATCTTCCAACCCACCAAACATACTCAAAACAACTCTCACTTTAACATCACAGCAAAAGACAACACCACTATACACCCAAAAGAACACACCAAACTGCTAGGAGTGGAAAAAGACAACCCAACACTACAACCTGCAAGAGATGCACTTACATAGCCAAACTGGAAGAAAGCTCTCGCCGGCCAAGATTATGCTAGACATTCAAGAGCAGAAGGTTGACACCTGCACTACATCTCAAGCAGCTCATAGCCCTTCAAAACCCACACCATCAACACCCACACATAGCAACACAAAACCCACATATGCAGAGGCCCTTAATGTTAACCTGCCCAAGCAACAAGGACCTCCGAATCTGAAATGCAAACAAACACCAGTCACAACCAAAGTGACACACAGCTCACAACACCAGTGTGCCACCCAACAACAGCCCCTAAGGCAAGAGAATGTACCCAACACTTTAGTCATAGGTGACTCTATAGACAGGCACACTGATGTCCCACTCACCAGGCTGAACAAGGAGAAAATTACAGTCAGCTGCCTGTTGGGTGCCAGGATCCGCCACATAACGCATGCACTCAAGTCACTCCACAACAAGTACAAATACGACTCTGTCATTGTCCATGCTGGAGTGAATGACTTGAGATGTACCTCCCTGGACTACATGAAAAGAGACATGGAAGAGTTCTTGGATCATGTGGCCCAGGCAGGTATGACCCTAGCCCTGAGAAGCATCCTGCCTTCGCCCAGAATGATCCCACAGTATAAGGACAAAATGACTGACTTCAACAATTGGCTACGCTTCTTGTGTCATTCAAAGGGGATCCAGAATCTGTCTGCCTGGGAAGACATGATCGACAAACCACGATGCTTTGTCAGAGATGGTCTGCACCTGTCACCCTTGGGATTCAGGTTACTGGCTAAAGCTTTTGGCACCCCTATAGTGCCTTTTTTGGCAAGGTTCAAAGGATAAAACTACCACCGTCACAGATACAAGCATGCAAAATCTGAAGGTAATGCTACTCAATGCTAGAAGTCTAAACCTCAAAATGCACTCTCTCGAGGCACTCCTAAAACTAGAGAACATCGATATCTGTGCAGTAACTGAGACCTGGTTCAAGGCTCCAGAGAGCACCCCTGCAATACCAGACTACAACTCTTACCACACTTTTTGGCCACAAAACCAAGACTGAAACACTAAAGGTGGAGGAGTGTCCATATTCACCAAGGATATTTACACCTCCAGGCTAGTTGCCCAACACAATGCATCTGAAATTCCCCAGGTGCAACTAACACTAGTAAGACTGCAATCCAAATTGTAGCTTGCTACAAGATCCCCCACCATGCCCCAAGATCCTCACTACACCTTTCTAAACATACTGGAAAATATTAAGATACAACCAAACACCCTAATACTGGGTGATTTCAGCTACCCTGCCATTAACTGGGAAAACTACTTGGGTACCAACTCCTTTTCCCAACGGTTCTTGGAATTCATAAATTCCAATGCCCTGGATCAACTAATCCATTGTCCCACCAGGGGCTCCAGTATCCTAGACCTGGTCATTACCAACATGGGAGATAGATGCTCAACACCAGAGGTCACCCCCTCATTGGTCAGATCTGACCATAAGCAAATCACCCTTGACATCCACATTCCACCCCCACCCCCCAGTAAGGAAACCTCCTTAAAAAATGTCTCCAAAGCCAACTTCATGCTACTGAAGTCAAACGTGACAAACGTCTTGACACCCATGCAGACAGGATCTGAAAGTTTGACTGCAGAATCCTACACTAAGGCACTGTACAAGCACATCCACTCATGCATGAATCATGCCATCCCAAATAGAGCCAAGATGCTCTTCTCCAAAAAAAGGAAGCCAATCTGGTGGTCCCCTGCTATAAACAAACTATACAACAGAAAGAAGAAACTGTTGCAGAAAAGAGGAGAATCCCAGGATGCAAAAAAACTCCCTCACCAATTTTAGTAAGAAGCTGAGATCCCTCATAAAATCCTCAAAAGCTAGTTATGAAAATAAAATTGCCAAAGATTCCAAAGACAACCACAAGGCATTCTATAGTTATGTCAAGAATCTAAATGGCAATGCTCAGATCTGCTCTGAGCTACAACAGAATGGCATTAAATATACTGATCCCAAGGATATTGGCAATATCTTGGCAGATCAATTTCATGCCAACTTCACCCCCCCTCTCACCCCCTAAAGAGCCCATCTCAATACCAAAAGATTGCCAAATTCCGGTAATCACGGCCACACAGGTAGAAACCGCACTCTCTAAAGCTAAGAATACAGCATCTATGGGACTAGATGACATCCCAGGCTGTGTACTACATGAACTACAAAATGAACTGGCACCTCACCTAAGTGTCATGTTTAATCATAGCCTCACCTCAGGCTTCGTTCCCACTGAGTGGCACGCAGCTACAGTTATCCCACTCCACAAGGGGGGAGCCACCTTGGATCCCAGGAACTGCCGTTTCATAGGTTCATAGGTTCATAGGTTCATACTAGGCTATCTGCCCTAGGGTATTTATAAGCCTAGCCAGAATGTGTTTGGCTTTCGCCACCCATTTTAAATTTATTTTGCTATGCCCTTTTTCGAGGTTAGTATACTGTGCCTCTGTCTAACAGTGACACAGAAGTGATACCCGGGGTAAACCTACGATCTCCCATCCACTCATCAAGATTCCTCTTGAAGAGAGTCAATGAGGGACTCTGCCTAACCTGGACTGGGATTTTATTCCAGAGTGAAGGGAGCCTCTGGGTTATGAATCTGTCCCTCCAGCATGTCCTATTTATTTCAGTGCTGATGAGACAGTGCTGTCTCATCAGTCTGACAAGCCTGATCTGCAAGAGCATGGAACGCATTCTCATGGAACTTATAAACAAAGATATTTGCAACCTTCAAACACTGGACACCACCCAGTTTGGGTTTGTGAAGGGCTGATCTTGTCTCCTGAATCTGATTGACTTCTTTGAATCCGTCTCCAGAGCTGTGGATGAGGGTAAAGTGGTCCACACAGCCTATCTGGACCACACCAAGGCCTTCTACAACATCCCCCACTCTGGAATCATAGATAAACTTACTAAGCTGGGCATAAATCCCTACATCACTCGATGGGTTGCCAACTGGCTTACTGACAGAACACAGACTGTAAAAGTAGCTGACTCCAAATCCAGCTCCAGACAAGTGAAAAGTGGAGTACCTCAGGGTTCAGTCCTGGGACCACTCTTGTTTGGCATCTACTTCTCTGAAGTACAGGCCAACACTAAGGGACTCTGGCTAACAAAGTTCGCAGATGACTGCAAACTGGGAGCCATTATTGAATCTCCAAATGATGTGGATATTCTACTAAAGGGCCTTACAGAAACAGATGCCTGGTGCCAGTGCCATGGGCTCAAGCTTAATGCCAAGAAATGTATAGTTATCCACTTTGGAAAAAAAACATGTACCCATGAATTACCACATATGTGGCACTGCACTAAACATTGAAAGTGTGATGAGAGACTTAGGGACACAGGTGGACAGTGGTCTCACTTTCGATAACCACATCGCCACAACAGTCAGGAAATCCTTCTATGTGGCACACCTCATCACTAAGGGCTTTCATCCAGAAAAAAGGAGGTCATTGTCCCACTGTACTCATCTCTCATTAGACCCATTATAGTGTATAATGCCCCATTTGGTATGTACCTCACAAGACATCTGCAACAGCTGGAAAGGCCACAGAAATACCTCACTAAAAGAATCACAGGCCTAAAGCAGATGCCATATGCTGACCGTCTAAAAAAACTCCAGCTATACTCTGTGGCATATCGTCTACTCAGAGGCGATCTCTGCTTAACATACAAGGTCATGTTAAACCCTGAGCTTTTGGACATGCTCCACTTAAAGAAATCCCAATCCCTCAGAGCCACATGCACCAGGGATCTAAACCTTGTCATCACAATGAACAAAACATGCTGGAGGGATAGGTTCCTGACCCAGAGACTCCCCATACTCTGGAATAGACTGCCCATACATGTCAAGCAGAGCGCCTCATTGGCCCATTTCAAAAGGAACCTTGATGATTGGATGGGAGATAGGAAATTCACCCCAGGGACCATGTTAGTCACCCTGTTAGACAGGGTTCCAGAGAAGTAAATATTGTGGGAAGAAATATCCAGGGAATTGTTATGGCTAGGCTTCTGTAGGCCCTAGGGCTGATAGCCTAGTACCAACCTGTGAACCTATGAACCTATAAACTAAAATTTGACATTCACATAATCCATGACCATAAAAAAGTCCACAAAAAACTAGGAGCATTAAACAGAAATAAGCAACTTCTCACCAAAGCTGCAAAGATTTCAGTAGCAAATTCCCACCTTATATCCGCCTTACTTTATGCCTCTCTAATATATACCAACCTAAGGCAATGCAATCTAAATAAGCTACTAGAGACCTGCTACAACAAAATTGCCAAATTCACCACAGGGGCATCCTACCGTAGTCACCACTGTCTCTCACTTGCTGAACTGGGCTGGCTTGAACTCCCTCACCTCCTTCAATGGTATCAACTCTCACTCGCCCACAAACTAGTAAACCATCCACTAAATGTCCCATCCCTCCAGAATCTACTCCAACCTTATCACACCACCAGACCACTAAGATCCAGCAACAAAAATCACTTGCAGATCACTAACGCCAATAACTCTGCTGGTGAAGCACTATTCTCTTGTGCCATAGCCAAGTTATGGAACTCCCTCCCACCCACAATTACCTCCATACCATCATGCACCCACTTCAAAACTTTACTAAAAGCACACCTAAAGACATGCTGGCTATGTCCTTGCAACTCCCACTCTAATATCACCCACCCCATCCAACCACTACCGTTCTTTCCACCCCACTAACTATCTTGATTATAGCAAGCTCAGACGCTCATAAGCCTAGTACTTTTTTTACAGCAGGAACTTCTTATTGTAACAATTGTTAATGTCTGTTATGTACTTCGCAGATAAAGATTCTAGTTGTCTACTGATGTACTATGTTCTTCATCTGTAACTGTTTGTAATTAATTGCTATGGTAATCAAATTGTTAATCGCTATGTAAATCCAATGTAACTACTGTCTGTTTATTTTAACTGTGGAGCTTTTCTCCCCGGGCCTCCACTGAAAATGGACCTACATCCCGTCGGACACTCACGGTCATCAAATGTAAATAAAATAAAATAAAATAATAATTGTCAGCAATCTGACCATTATAAATTTCAAATTTTTAAAAAAGACTTATCAGAAACTTAGCTTCCTCCACAGGTCCATGTAGCAGCTTATTGACTCTACAAGAAAAATGTTAGCTGCAGTCTACTTACTGACTTCATTGCTATATGGCCTAGTCCTCAAAACTTCAATGTCAAACAGAAAGTCATACTCTTATCATCCTACAACAAAGTGGGTACATCAACTGCAAACCTTACATATAGATGGCATCATTGTGAGCTCCTAAAACAACTACGCTGGCTTCAGGTACTCAGCTACCTATGTTATACCCAGCTAATTACTGGATACAATTGTATTCATTGTCCAGAACAATGCTCAACGCTGAAAGATTCCGTGCTGACCTGCTCTCCAAGGATGAGCCTATGTTTAAGCAAAAATGTTCTTTCTTATCATAAATAAGTCAAACAGCTGAGCTGGGGACTCAGTATACTCTCCCTATGTATATAAACTATGGAATTTTATCCCAGCAGAACAAAACAAGGATTGAAAAACTCTCCAGTTTTAAGCATATGCTTAAACAACATCTCTTTGAGTCCTGGGTATGTTTATGGCCCTCATTTTGACACTGTCCCCATCTTCATGTTCTCACCAGCTATACTTTGGGTTCTCTTCCCAAACTGAAATAACTTTGCATTTCTTCATAAAAACTCTTCACTCTAACCATAGAATAATCAATATTGTCTAATTTTTCTCTCTCTCTCATCAATAAATGGCCATTATCTGCACTATAGCGAGATGTTATCCTGCAGCACTTGCAAACTGCTTCTGCTTCAGGCTCCATGGCAAGAAAGAATGATTTAATGGCGCCGGCTGCCTCTCTTTATAGCCCTGATGACCTTATGTCAGTCTCAGGGGATCTGCAGCTGATGCAAGAGGGAAATCCTTTACTCTAGTATTCTGGCCAGCCGAGGGCTACCCAGCAGGGATAACCCACAAGTAATGACTGCAACAGTGAAACACGAAGAGCATGTCATTGTTCCACTGTATTCAGCATTCATCAGACATAACACTGAGTGCAGTGCCCCCTTTGGTATGTACCTAACCAGCATATCCAACAATTGGAATGTCCACAGAGGTTCCTCACTAAAAGAAAACAGGGTGTAAGTAAAATTTCCTATGCAGATTGCCTCAAGCCCCCATCCCTGCATTCTGTCTCCTACAGGCTATTGAGGGGAAATATAAGCCTGGTATACAGGGCATTGTCAGACCGCACTCTGATAGACATCCTGCATATCCACAAAACAGACAGCACCAGAATTACCCATTCTAAAGACTTAAACCTTGCCTGTGATAAAAATAGGTCCTGCTGGAGATATATATCCCAGAGACTACTGCATCTATAGAACAGGCTCCCCATCTATGTGAAGCAGAGTTCCTGTCTAATCCAAGTACAGCTTGGACAATTGGATGGGAAACTGGAAATTCATCCCTGGTTTGGCACCTATGTCTCTAATGGACACAGGTAACCTGCAAATGGTTTATCACCCAAACCCCTGGTTACACTTATCAAGGGTATTAGAACTTGTCAGAGATTTGGGATGCATGGCTAGGCTTAAAAAGTTCCTTGTGGTCATTAACCTAGAAAACAGCTATGAACCTATAATGTCTATAATACAGAATCATATATTTCTCTCAAAACTAATTTCTTTCGGTACGTTGCTTACATCAATCCATATATTTCACTTTAACTCCTATGCAATATTGTTTCTTTCTCTTCCCACTAACACCATTTTCCTACTTTGCTTACATCCATCCCCATAGTTCACTTTGTATATATTTGACAAGTTCTTATAACACTCGCCTTCCATGGTGCATAACTCCTCCTTGTGATATTCATACAGAGATTTATCTTTGATACAACAGACTTAGTACACTGTAAATTGTGATGGAAGAACGGTGGCCAAAGATACTGAGAAGTGCTTCTAACATTGTTACTCTTGTAAATGTACTTATTTCTGAATGTACTTCTTGTTTATCAGATGTAGTGAAATTATAAATGTAAATGTCATTTGCTAGAGCTTTTCTACCCTGGCCTCCACTGAATTTTGATCTTCTACAGCTGAAACTTCCTATTAAAAAAAGTAAAATAAAATAGCTAACTAGATAACTAAATTAATTGCTTAATTAATTAATTCATTCATTCATAAGTTAAATAAAATAGTATTGTATTTTTCATACAACATATGTAAACAAGACTAGCTTTGCAAATGATAAGTGTTTCCTTTATATATAAATAAGGTCATGCTATATACAACATATTATTCATTGTTTAAGATCAATGAAGTTGTTATATACAATATATTGTTCATCGTTTAAGAACAATGCAGGTCATACTATATACAGTCTATTATACATTGTTTGAGAACAATGGCGGTAATACTATACACAATATATTATACATTGTTTAAGAACAATGGAGGTCATGCTATATACAATCTATTATACATTGTTTAAGAACAATGGAGGTCATGCTATATATAATCTATTATACATTGTTTAAGAACAATGGAGGTCATGCTATATACAATCTATTATACATTGTTTAGGAACAATGGAGGTCTTGCTATATACAATCTATTATACATTGTTGAAGAACAATGGAGGTCATGCTATATACAATATATTATACATTGTTTAAGAACAATGGAGGATATGCTATATACAATATATTATACATTGTTTAAGAACAATGGAGGTCATGCTATATACAATATATTATACATTGTTGAAGAACAATGGAGGTCTTGCTATATGCAATATATTATACATTGCTGAAGAACAATGGAGGTCATGCTATATACAATCTATTATACATTATTGAAGAACAATGGAGGTCATGCTATATACAATCTATTATACATTGTTTGAGAACAATGGTGATAATGCTATACACAATATATTATACATTGTTTAAGAACAATGGAGGTTATGCTATATACAATCTATTATACATTGTTTAAGAACAATGGAGGTCATGTTATATACAATCTATTATACATTGTTTGAGAACAATGGAGGTCATGCTATATATAATCTATTATACATTGTTTAGGAACAATGGAGGTCATGCTATATACAATCTATTATACATTGTTTAAGAACAATGGCGGTCTTGCTATATACAATCTATTATACATTGTTGAAGAACAATGGAGGTCATGCTATATACAATATATTATACATTGTTTAAGAACAATGGAGGATATGCTATATACAATATATTATACATTGTTTAAGAACAATGGAGGTCATGCTATATACAATGTATTATACATTGTTGAAGAACAATGGAGGTCTTGCTATATGCAATATATTATACATTGTTGAAGAACAATGGAGGTCATGCTATATACAATCTATTATACATTATTGAAGAACAATGGAGGTCATGCTATATACAATATATTATACATTGTTTAAGAACAATGAAGAACTTGTGCTGTATCAGCCAGATAAGTGTTGCTATCAATTTAAATGGAATGTTGCCTCAGGACCAGAGAGAAATTTATAATATTAGCTTAATTCAACAGTTAATACTTTATAAAAGGAGGCTAAAGTAAGCACGTGCTGAATGTGTTGTTCACCCTCCCTCACTGGGGGATTTAATGTCTGGAGCTCATAAGCAGAGACAGTGCTGAATGACAACCATAAAGAAGACTCCAGGAGGAAGCTGAGATTGTTCTTATTAAAAATAAACAGGCAGCAAGGCTACTAAGAGGCTCTCAGCAAGACAGATAGAGCAAGAGAGAGGGGCAGACCTGGCAAAAGAGACTGTACCACAGATGCATGGGACTGTATTGAAGGTACTTGCTGCAAACATTTAAGTCGTGAGTTTTGTTTCGGGAGGAACCTGCATTTTTATGCTCTTGTACAATGAACTGTTTTGTTTTTCTAGGATTATTGTCTCTGCTTTCATACCACTCAGTTGTTCAGAATTTTGCAAAATATCCAGAATTTTGCCTCATATTTTAGTCTGTTCATCATTCAATTTGTGATTTTTGGGCAAATCATTGAAAACTGAATCATTAAATAAGTACATACATATACATTTCAAACCTTATAGCCTTCAGAAAATGTATACTGATGCTAACTTTCTAGATTTATAAGAGGGATATTTAAAATCTGACCTTGGTTTTGGGCCTTTGTCCCACATTAGGTTTGGTTTTATCCAGAATTTCTCCACTAAGTTGTTGAGAGGTATGTCTACCTTCATTTATTTATTTATTTATCACCATTTGTTTACCAGGAAAGTCCAACTGGGCACCAGTGCCCTTTCTCAGTAGAGGGCCGGGGGGACAAGTTCAAAGGTTATCATATTTAATGCAATCAATATTTACAATAATTTATATAATGCCGTTTCAGTGAATAAATAGCATAATAGTATAATAAAATGTGTATTGATATTCACAAATATTAAATTTACAAGGGTCTATATTAGAATACTGAACATTCAAAATGTCAAGTGTTCTAATAGTCGACAGTAACCTCTCATTTGACACTCACATTGCCAAGGTGGTTAGGAAAACCTTCTATATTGCCCACCTTATCATGAAGGGATTCACATCTAGATCATGAGAGGTCATTGTGCCCCTGTACTCTTCTCTTATCAGGCCCATGATTGAGTACAATGCCCCCATTTGGGATGTATCTTACCCGACACCTGCAGCAGTTAGAAAGACCCCAAAAGTTCCTCACCAAGAGGATAAAGGGTCTCAAACATATGTCATATGCTGCCTGGCTGAAGAAACTCCAGCTCTATTCAGTCGCATACTGCCTACTCAGAGGTGATCTATGCCTGACGTACAAGGCCATGTCCAATCCGGAATTAATGGACATGCTCCACCTCAGAAAATCCAAATCCATCAGAGCCACGAGAGCAAGAGATTTGAACCTCAACACAGAAATAAATAGGACGTGCTGGAGGGACAGATTCATAACCCAGAGGCTCCCTACACTCTGGAACAGAATCCCAGTCCATGTTAGGCAGAGACCCTCACTAACTCTCTTCAAGAGAAATCTTGACGAGTGGATGGGAGATCGTAGGTTTACCCCGGGGGTCATCTCTGTGTCACTACTAGACAGTGGCACAGTAAACGAAACCCTAAATGGGCGTAGTATTCTCATCCCAAGGGGTGGCGAAAGCCACACACACTCTGGCTAGGCTTGTAAATGCCCTAGGGAAGATAGCCTAGTATGAACCTATGAACCTATGAATATCGAACCCTACCAATCAAAAGTACTAAACATCGAACATTCAAAACAGCGAATTTTTTCCTAGGGAAAAAATTCGCTGTTCCAAAACACATACACACAACACAAGCACATCAAACAGACAGCAATCCGCACACATACACCTAAACTCTTACCCCTAACCCTACACTAAACTATACACACACCATTAACTATCCACTTACCTTAACCCAAACCCTAACCCTATGGTCCATCACTATCGCACACTTACCTGACCCGCGCCCTAAACCTAACTCACCTAACCCGCCCTAACCCTCATGTTCACACAGTCGCACACATACCTAACCCGCGCCCTAACCCTAACTCACCTAACCCGCCCTAACCCTCATGTCCACACAATCGCACACATACCTAACCCGCACCCTAACCCTAACTAACCTAACCCACACTCAATCGCACACTTACCTGAACCCGACCCGTAACTTTCCACCAGAGTGCTGAAAATACCAAAGAAACAGAAACGGACAACCAAATTCTTTCCCTAGGAAAGAATTCGGTTTTCTGTTTCTTCGATATTTTCAGCGTTCTCTGAAAACAGGTCGATATTAGAACACTCGACATTTTAAATGTTCAGTGTTCTAATATAGACCCAATTTACAAGCTTTGTACTGAGACTTTACAGATAGATGAGAGATATATAAGAAGGTAGGAGTAATTTAAGAAATACAATAGAGTGAGGTATTAGAGGAGATAAACAAGTCAGTGTTAACAGAGAATTAGTGATGGAAGAGTAATTAGGTTGCACTAAGTATAAGTAGGTATAGTCATTTCGGAAGTACAATAAAGTGAGGTAGAAACGGACAAGCAGGTTAAACAATTTAGAGCTTTAAAGGGAGGTATAAGAAAGGTAATGAAGGGTGCTAGAAAGCTATGTGTTAGATTTTTATTTGTTTATTTATTTACTTATTTGACATTTGTTTACCGGGGTGGCCTGACTAGGTCTGGGTGGCTGCAGTGGTGCAGTGGTTAGAGTTGCTGCCTCACAGAAAAAGGTTCTCCTGTTCGATCCTCAGCTGGGCTGCCTTCTGTGCAGGGGCTGCATGTCTTCCCTGTGGTGAAATGGGTTTTCTCCGGATGCTTTGGTTTCCTCCCACATCCCAAAGACATGCTGTAGGTGGATTGGACACTCTAAATTGGCCTTAGGCATGAGTGCATGCATGTGTGTGCCTTCTGTGGCAGGTTAGCCCCCGGGCTAGCAACTCGACACCGTAAAACTCCACTGCCAATCATGAGCAGACAGGTGATCTGTTGTGGCGACCCCTAGCCGGGAAAAGCCAAAAGAAGAAGAAGTGGTCTGACTAGGTCTACAGAACCTGTTTTCAGCAGACTCCCAGGGAGAAAAGCTCCACATACAGTACAATACAAATACACTATAATCCAATACAATACAAATGACATTAGAAATATTATACAAAAAACAAGTTGAAAGAACAAACTGCTACAAGATGTTACAATATATTACTACATATCTAGACAGTTCTATACAGTTAAAACATTACAGACAATAATAGTCACTTTCATCATACATGATTAAAAAAAAAGGTACATAGGTAGTGCAATGTGTGACATTGACTGTTGTAGTACATGCACAATAGGATGCTTGTTTGTTAGGAAAACAGCAGCCAGAAAGTTAGTGATGCAGACAGATAGTGAGAGAGAGAGAATAGAAGCAATAAAGCCCTAGCAGTAGTTTAAGGATATGGTATAGAAGCAGAGAAGGAGTTAGAAGAGCCTTAGGATCTTGCAGTCTGTGAGGGATTGAAATGTGACAGAAGAGGAAGACTGAGCACTAGGCAGGCTATATGCAGGAGCAGAGCTATGTATTTCTGAGATTATTTTTGTAAAGAGGCTTGGCTTTGAAATGGGTTAGGCCAGGCATAGAACTGGTAGCTAGAGAGAGTGAATTCCAATGTATAGAGACAGAGTATGAATACAGAGAGTGACCAGGTTTTCTTGTGGTTAAAGAGATTTTTGTCTTCTGATCGTAGGGATCGATTTTGGTGTGTAAGGTGAGACTAGATTGGCTAGTGCAGAGCAGGAAGTAGGCTTAAAAATAAGGTTGTGCAAGGTGGATACCTGACTAAAGGCAAGTTGGTTGGGTAGTTCAAGCCAG
Organism: Protopterus annectens; assembly: GCF_019279795.1. Taxonomy (NCBI): domain Eukaryota; kingdom Metazoa; phylum Chordata; order Ceratodontiformes; family Protopteridae; genus Protopterus; species Protopterus annectens. The sequence continues at coordinate 1,050,775,377 of NC_056733.1, forward strand.
TTTAAATCTAGGAGTGGTTTACAGTGGTGTGTGTGATATTTAGAGTTTGTGGCAAACTTTGCAACTTTGTTGTAGCAACTGTTCCAACTTGCTTAGGGTAGAATTCTGTATGTTAGTTAAGATAGGGGCACCATAAAGAAGGGAGAGAAGTAAAAATGTTTTTGCAAGGGTAGTTCTGGTTGCTGCAGTAAAAAAAGTTTGTTTCTACATAACAGTCCCAGTTTTTGATGAGCTTTCTTTATATTTTGCTGTATATGGGGGTCAAATTAAAGTTTATTGTCAACGATAACATTTAGAAGTTTAGTTTCCTGCACTGTTTCTCTGACAGTGTTGTCAGATGCAAGGATGTTGAAATAATCAGTGATGGGGAGGTGTTTTTGGGATTAAAGAGCACTAGTTTTGTCTTCTTTGGATTAAGAGAGAGTTGGGCATTTCTTAGCTAGGATTCAACTGCAGTAAAGGACTGTTGAGTTTTTGAGAGTAGCTCTGGTAGTGATTGAGCAGTGCAGATTATGGTGGAATCATCAACATATTGAATGAGGGTCCCAGGGTGAGAGGCAGTGTGAAGGTTGTTTGTGAAAATGTTGAGGAGTAGGGGTCCTAAGATGGAGTCTTGGGGGACTCCAGTAGGGTTGTGGAGAAAGCGTGAGAGTTCATTGGACAATTTCACTGCCTGTTTACGATCCTTGAGGTAGCTCTGAAACCATTTTACTGTGTTATGTGAGAAGCCTATGTTAGATAATGTGTTTAATAGTAAGGGGTAAGACACTGTGTCAAAGGCCTTGGAGAGATCAAGGAATACTGAGGCTGTATAGCATCCTGCATCTCTGGCCTTGTTCATGTTGTCTGTAAAAGATAATAGGGCTGTAACTATGCTGTGGCTAGGTCAGAAGCCATGTTAGGTTTTGGTTAAAAGATTGTTTTGCAATAGATATTGCATTGCCTGCTGATGGATAGCTCTCTCAAGAATTTTGGATAGGGGTGACAAGATGGATATAGGAAGGAAATTAGATGTATCAAAATAGTTGCCTCCTTTGTGGATGGGGGTGATGTGAGATTGTTTCCATATGGTAGGTACTTCTTATTCAGATAAAGACCTATTTATAAGGATAATCATTGGGTAGGGGACTGAGTTAGCAGCCAGTTTGAGGTAGTATGGGGGGGGGAGTTGTCACCTGAAGTAGAGCCGGGTTTTAGTTTTTGTAGCAGTTTCTTAATGGTGTCTGTGGGTATGGGCTGAAATGGGAATGGGGTTTGTATGACATTATGTTGGGTTTGGGGGTTAGTAATAGCAGGGCTAGAAGTAGTTGATGGATTGGGATCAGTGTCTGAATAGGTTGAAGGGGAGGGTCCAGCATTAGGGGTGTTAGTAGGTCTGAAATTGATTTTATGACGTGTTTGTTAAAGTTTTTGCCATTTGTGATGGAGGGGTATCAGGTGATAGGGTGTGCTCTCCATTTCTTCCAGGGTTAATTATAGAAGATATGGAGTGCCAGCATTTACTGGGGTTGATTTTATGCTGGAGTTGAAGCTGTGAATAATATGACTTCTTACGTCTGTTGATTAGTTTGTCACTTGTTATGTAGTGTTTTGAAATTAACATGGTTTTGTTCATTTTTGTTTTTTTTTCCATGTTGACCAGACTAGGTCCCTTTGCTTCATCATGCATTTACATTCCTTAGAGAGCCATGCTGCTGGGTTCTTTTAGATTCTTTTCATATGAATGGGAGCTAGTGTTTTAAGTATGTGAAGGAAGGTGCTTAGTACAACATCATTAAGAGTTAGTTGTTTAAGGGGTGTCCAGTCTATTTCCTGTAGGAGATTGTTGAATTTATGCTGACAAATTAATTGAGTTCCTAAATGACTTTATAGTGTGTACTCATAGTTGTTGAGAGTTTCTTCTAAGGGAGTAAGCTGGTAGATGATCGCTGAGGGAGCAAGGCAGTGTACCAGAAGAGGGGTAATTAGCAGGGTGGGATACTAAATTCCAGTCTAAGGTGGATTGGCAGGTAAGAACTTTGCTGTATCTTGTTGGAGCATTGATAAGCAGAGAAAAAACATACAGATTTATACTATTTGTGGGGGAGTTGGAAGCTATGGTTTGCCAATCTATATTTACATCTCCTAAGATTATTGGTTCAAGGTTTATTGTTTGGGATGTCCAGGATAAAATATTTTCCAACACTGGTATATTGTTACCTGGTGGGATGTATATTAATATTATGCAAATTATTTTTGATATATTAAGGTTGAAAAGGAGATTAGTATCTCAGCATTAGAAAAGATGGGTATATTATAGGTATAGGGTGTGATACTGAGTGTAGAGGAATATAGAAGTGCTATCCCTCCCCCTTTTTTAGATCTATCTCTTCTGGTTATTGCAAAGTTTGGCGGTATTATTTCTGAGTCTTTTACACTGGGATGTAGCCATGTTTCAGTAAGGGCTAGTATGTCAGGTTTATTTTGATCTAGCCAGGCATGTAGTGGGGCTATTTTATTACATATACTTCTAAGGTTAAGTGTAAATATGTTTAAATCTTTGGGGATACTCTTGTGGTTAGGATTAGAGGATGGGACAGGGTTAGGATGCATGTCTTCACATTTGAGTAGATAGGTAATGAGGAATGCGTACCATGGGAAGTGTTTTTTATTCCTAGATGAGGGCAATGGTGTAAGTGTGGCTTCATAGGAGGTGAGGAGGCCAGTATCATCACCAATGTCACTCATACTTAACATCCCACATGCGTGTTTTTTGATGTAGTATTTGTTGTTTGAAAGTATTACTACACATAAGCATTAGTTTCACATTTCTATAAATATTTCCAAAGTTAGGTGCCTAGAAGGGATTGCCATGTTATCACACAAAAGCTGGCCACTTTGCAGACACCTTTGCTTATGATATATGATAATCAGTAGATGCAATGAGAAAAAGTCAGGTTATCATTTTTCTGCCTCAATTTCCATAAAAGTATTACTGTTTTTTTTTTATATTGTGGATTAGATATGCAGATACCTATTGAAATGTATTACTTTGACATTGTATAATACTGCATCATTTTGCTTTTTTAACAAGTTGGGATAGCACTTCATTTTATTAGAATATGCATACTGGCATTTCTTAGATGCATGGTTTTATCAATGGAGTATGCTATATATTTCACTGGAAAGAACACTGTAACAAGGTAGTGAGCAAGGTTATAATTTGGCAAGGCTCCATTACAAACACAAGATGCAGGGTTTGAGTCTCACAATGGATAATTGGCTAGGCTTAAAATGGCTCAAAAGGGCAGTTAGCCTAGTACTAATCTATGAACCTATGAACCTAAGAACACTGTAACAAGGTAGTGAGCAAGTGTGTGTGTGTGTGTGTGTGTGTGTGTGTGTGTGTGTGTGTGTGTGTGTGTGCGTGCTCGCGCGCGTGTATGCATCTGTGTCTGTCCTTCTGGCAGAACCTTGACATTATTTAGCAATTTAGGAAGACATTAGGCTTCGATCACTGAATGTCATGTACTTTAACACCATAACCTTGTAATATGTCTGTAGTGAGATATTTATTAATATTAATATTAATGCATGAACAAAATATGTTTCATTTCTTTTTGCAGGCAGTGATAAACCAAAACTGTAGATTGTTACAGTCATTGCTGAAATATTGTAGCGCATAGGATTAACATTTTAAATTGAAAGTACACCAACAAACTAAAGATAGAGCAAGTTATTTGAGAGAGAATGGAATACTTCAGACACTTGCCTGTACAGACTGGAGTTCAATGTACAGCCTACTTTAGATTCATTGTATACATGAAATCGATCTATATTTGTGAATACTAAAAGTCTGGCACATCCTATCAGGTGTGTAGGGAAACATTATAGTTACTACCTCCCGAACTGAAACATCATAGAGAGTTGTCAGAAGTGATACTGGCAGCAGACAGTAAGAAAGGAAGCTTCATCTGAAGGAACATAGAACACAATCAAACTTGTCACTGATGACACAAGCACAGGTAGCCAGACCAGTTTTGACTGACATCTCACATCCTTTGGCTATTGAGTTGCCATCATTCCCAGTACATGAACTGGTTCACATTTCATCAGATATTTGTCACAGCTCTGCATGGCTTAATTAAATGTAAAGTGTTATATGCCTGTTTGTGAAAGACGTTGTGCATATTGTGCCTATAAATACCACACATGAATTTTGCACATTGGTTTAAGTAACAATGTAATAGTTGTTAACTAACAAAGTTGTTAATAGTTGACCTCAGGATGAGAATCAGCTCTGAGACAGTCCTTTGTCACTCCAGTATATAAACTTTGGTGATCCAGTGTGCTGACAGCCTTGGAGCTGGATGGCAGACCTGTGCTAGTCACTGATGTGAGTTGAATTTTAGTCAGACACAAAAGTGAAATTTGTCAGTAATAAAAGAAAGCTGATTGTAAATGATGACAAATGGCCATGAGTAATGTGGCCAGACAATTCTGGCTCTGCAATGCAGGAGGAGCAAGACAGATAAGTGATTCTGCTTATCTGTGCCAAAGGGAAGTCTGTACCTCATAGGCATACAATATGGATGGAAAACAACTGTTTTCAGAGAGAATGCACTCAACAGCATTTAAAATGTGAATGCATGTCATATAGTCATCAGGAAGAAGCATGCATTTTTTTTATTCTGGCGCTTAATAAAAATATTATTTGCACCTTTCGTATCAACTCAGATATGTCATCTGATGAGTGTCCTGAATTTCTTTTCACATTTAGCAGTAACGTTGCCAAAGTTTATAGAGAGATTCTGGCTTTTAAGCCAATGTGACATCTGTCAGAGCCAGTGAATTTTAAAAAAATACATTACTGTATTCACATAATAAATGTTTAAATAATGTACGCATTAAAAAGACATTGATGTCATAAAAAGATGCTTACATTTAATATACTGGCAAATGGATAAGGCTGCATTTTTTATAGGTTGTTTTGCACCATTTTTCTTAGGATGAACCTCGCGGAACCTGTCAGTCATTTTCCTTGCAGAATCTGTTCAAGTTATTGATTCGGCATCTTTTCTGGTATACGTTCGTTATCCCTGTTCATTTTACCGACATAGTGGCAGGACGTTTCCTTTCCAAGAAGCATTAATGCATTTTATAGTTACTATGAGCATTCATCCATATTCGGGTAGTAAACACCTTCATTATCAGAAATTAAATTAGAAACAAAATATATAAACTGCATCGATAGTAGATCGTCACGTATTTATTTACTTTATTAGTTCATACACAATGAGAGTAATGAGAACAGAAAACGTGCACTTACACTTTTATATTCATTCATTTGTTTACATTTTAACTGTTTGTTTTCTACCAAGTAAGTATACTAGTCCTCAGACTGCATTTTTACTTACAATCAAGATTCAGAATGGAACTTATAGAGAACTAATTACAGGAATACATTCCTCGTCCCAACACAGTACACAAGTAATCAGACAAAAATTGGAGGGGAAGGAGAGAGTACATCAGCAAAATCCCTGAACCAGGAGTTCAATAAACTGTGACATATTTTAGAACCTGTACCAACAAAGGACTCAGTGAAAACATAGCAGATCAGTACAAAAGAAACATACGCTCAGACACCTGAAATCATAATTGTGCTACTAAAGTAGCTGGGAATGGAGATTTTGAAGCTTCATCTCAACTATTTATCTATATGATGCCTAGATACACAAACAGCACAGTAACAATAATTCAACCATATATAGTGTAATTTAATGAGATAAACACTTTCATCTTCAAATGTAGAAGATATCCTCAGAACTAAAACCCATGCCAAAGTAACCATTTAAATACACATGAAAAATAAAGTGCATTAACGATTAAACAAATGATACTTCATCTCACATTACTATTTTTACTCCTTAAAATATTTTTAATTGATTGCACTTCATTTGTACCTGGAAGCTTATAAGCAAGGGCATACAGCTGGCAATAGAATTTCCTGTTTAGATAATAATTCCATCAAATACCTCCTCTACAACAAATGTCTACCTTATCCACTATAACAAATATAAACACATTGAAAGTTTTACATGTCATACTGTGCTTAGCTAATGCATTTGTGGGGTCTTGTTTCTTAGCAGAACAATTTTGCTGATAAATCTATTGCCTCAGCTTATTCTCTGTCTCTTACCAATGTCGACAGTAAGGACAGGTTACAAGATAAACAACACCTAAAGAATTGCAACTAAAAAGACTCCTACAATTTAATACTTCACTATTGCTCCTGTCATAATGTTTTTATTTTTGTTGATACATTTCCACTGCTTACAAGCACTTGTTTGAAATATCACACATGGACATTGTTTATTCTTATTAGTTTTACTATGTTCTAACATATGTCTGATGTTCAGCCCATTTTTAAAAACAAATTTTGGTTTCTCACGCATCTTATCTTTAAGTTCATCATAGTGTTGAAATAAATTCCAATTTCGTTTCTATTAATCTGTTGTATTTCATGATTATCCAGTGAAAAAGTTAAAGAATGTTTCGTATTATATTCATTTTTGAAAATGATTTCCCACTCTTGTCTATCAACTTCCTAATTAGTGGTGCAAAATGGCCCATCTCTTGACACACACTTCAAGTATTATTGAATCACTCAAATTGTCAGGCTATTGTCTATCAAGAAAAACATATTTCAACACTTTAACTTTATTGCTAAGTACCTCATTATTGGAAACTAACCTTGAAAGCCTAATTAACTGGCCTTTAACAATATTTATTTAGAGTACTATGGATGGTTACTACTAAAATGCATATATCATTTGCTAAACATTGATTTTGTGCAAATATATGATTAAAACATGTGTCTGCAAATCTTAATAAATAGTTATGTCCAAATAATTAATCAATGTAGTTGAATATTCACATGTAAATCTCAACAAAAACAGTGCTGTTTACAAAATAAAAAAAAAATCCTCTAAAATTTTATGTCACTTTTCCACAAAATATACTATCTAAAAACATAAATACAAATGGATATTACATTTACATGGTGTGAAATTTGCAAAAGCAGGGTCAGTAGGTGCACACGTTGTTACCTCAGAAGTTTGTTTGAAATAATCCCCTTCAAGCTTAATGCAATTAATGGTTAAGACCACTTCGAAACAATCACAAACAATATCAATGTCTTTTGTACAATTAATGTATATTCAAGTAATAATTCTATAAGCTATAGCATACCTCTGTATTGTGGAATAACTTTAAAATATATCCTTGATGTCTAGTTACCAAAATGAGATCTTCAGAATAGTCGGTGGAGCTTAAAATATCTAATAAATGCATGGAGTCCCTAAGAAACTGTGAAAGAAAATACACCATACCTTTTAACATATGGTAAATAAATATAACTAAGGGTTTTGTCTTACGCCCAGAGGGATGGGTCTTAATGGTGGGTCCTCACAGTCCTTATGTATGTTTGATATTCCAAAAATATGTGGTATAATTAGTATATTGCTATCCAAAAGAGGAAGACGTGTGTTAGAAATTTGTTGATTAATAAATAGATAATTTGAAAATATATCAACATCATTGTATGGAAATTAATGTAATTCCTGCTAACTACTCCTTAGAAATCATTATTGTAAAGCATATTCAGCAACTTGCCACTGTAAATGATTAAATCCATGATACCAATACCCAACCCTTGTTGGGTTTCATGATGCACATATATTTGTCAGCAAATAGTTCAATAATTCATAGTCTTCATTTATCAAATTATAAAATCTCCTGTTTCTTTTTTAATAATTTATGTATATAATTTTCAGAACACTTCCCAGACTTATGACAGGCAGCAAATGGGATTCAATAAGTTACATCTGTGCAGTGGTTTTAGCCGAGAACCATCAGGAAACATTACCCCAAATTTAGTTCTCGTGTAAATACTTTTAATTCATTTAATACATCAGCTTTATTTGCTTATTGTCCAGGCAAAAAAAGTAAACCTCTTTAAAAAAATCTTCGTACAGAATCACTAAAATTGTAAATAACAAAATCATTTTTGGATATATATTAAGGATACCTGCTATGTGATACAGTACACAATCAGTCTGTCAGTCTGTTAAAACCCTATAACCATCAGAAGGACTGAATGGACAATAGAAGGTTTCATTTTGAACATCCACTACCCTCTCTGGTATGGAGAAGACCAGTTCCTCTGTTGGTATGTATGTCTGCTATATTGTGTTCTTTTTCCCATGTGGTCAGATCTCCATTGTTTGATTCATTTGCAAAAATATAGTCAGCAACTGTATTTGTATAATCCCAGAATTCATGAAATGCATTCAGGGGCACTTTATCCCACAAAGCAAACACTTTCCTGTTCTTGTCATTGCTATAAGCATGCCCACATTTAGAAGCGTTATTGGAATGACAAAATGTGGATTTGCCCAAAGAAGGAGGAAAAGCAGACCTGTTCAAACATTATTGATTATATGCAGCCTGTTAACCTAATTTACATTTCTTCAAAGGAGCTATCTGTTCACCTAAGTTAGAAAAATATGGTATTGTATTCATTTCTAAGGAGAAAATAAGTCTGCTTTTATGATGTCCAATTAAATGTCCAAACATTCACCTCCTATCCTGTCAAAAATTGATAAATTCACAGGGTAAAAGGAACACTTATATTGCTCATTGGAAAATTTAAAAATATGTAACACCTGAGGAATAGTGCCCTGTTTAAGTCCCAATAATAACACAAAAAATGTGACTCTATTTCTCTGTAGATAGATAGCTATACCCCTCCTCACTCCCTCTCTGTCTATAAATATATATATATATATATATATATATATATATATATATATATATATATATATATATATATATATATATATATAGATATATATATGTGTTCCCTTCACATTGTCGACACTTCACAATGCTGAATTTCATATGGCCGAGACCATATGATTGACATTTGAAATGCCGACAATGCGGAACTGGCATCTCCGTATAGTGCGGAACGGAAAGATTTCCATTCCTGCATTGTAGTGAGATCTCGGAGTTGGTATATTTAAGTTAGAGGGGGATGTGGGTGGCAGAGCACACAAACACACACACACACACACATACACACACGCACACACACACACACACACACACACACACACACACACACACACACACACATGCGCGCGCGCACACACACATATATATATGCAAGCCTAGCCATAACAATTCCCTGGATATTTCTTCCCACAATATTTACTTCTCTGGACCCCTGTCTAGCAGGGCGACTGACATGATCCCCGGGGTGAATTTCTTATCTCCCATATAATCATCAAGGTTCCTTTAGAAGAAGGCCAATGAGGTGCTCTGCTTGACATGTATGGGCAGTCTATTCCAGAGTATGGGAAGTCTCTGGGTCAGGAGCCTATCCCTACAGCATGTTTTGTTCATTGTGATGGCAAGGTTTAGATCCCTGGAGCGTGTGGCTGTGAGGGATTGGGATTTCTTTAAGTGGAGCATGTCCAACAGCTCAGGGTTTGACATGGCCTTCTATGTTAAGCAGAGATTGCCTCTGAGTAGACGATATGCCACAGAGTATAGCTGGAGTTTTTTTAGATGGTCAGCATATGGCATCTGCTTTAGGCCTGTGATTCTTTTAGTGAGGTATTTCTGTGGCCTTTCCAGCTGTTGCAGATGTCTTGTGAGGTACATACCAGACAGGGCATTATACTCTATAATGGGTCTAATGAGGGATGAGTACAGTGGGACAATGACCTCTTTCTTTCTGGATGAAAAGCCCTTAGTGATGAGGTGTGCCACATAGAAGGATTTCCTGACTGTTGTGGCAATGTGGTTATCAAAAGTAAGAACACTGTCCACCTGTGTCCCTAAGTCTCTCGTCACACTTTTGATGTTTAGTGTCCTGCCACCTATGTGGTAATTCATGCGTACATGTTTTTTTTCCAAAGGGGATAACTATACATTTCTTGGCATTAGGCTTGAGCCCATGGCTCTGGCACCAGGCATCTGTTTCTGTAAGGCCCTTTTGTAGAATATCAACATCATTTGGGAATTCAATAATGGCTCCCAGTTTGCAGTTATCTGCGAACTTTGTTAGCCAGAGTCCCTTAGTGTTGGCCTGTACTTCAGAGAAGTATATGCCACACAAGCGTGCTCCCAGGACTGAACCCTCTGGTACTCCACTTTTCACTTGTCTGGAGCTGGATTTGGAGTCGGCTATTTTTACAGTCTGGGTTCTGTCAGTAAGCCAGTTGGCAACCCATCGAGTGATGTAGGGATTTATGCCCAGCTTAGTAAGTTTATCTATGATTCCAGAGTGGGGGATGGTGTCAAAGCCCTTGGCAATGTCCAGATTGGCTGTGTGGACCGCCTTACCCTCGTCCACAGCTCTGGAGACTGATTCGAAGAAGTCAATCAGATTCAGGAGACAAGATTGGCTCTTCACAAACCCAAACTGGGTGGGGTCCAGTGTTTGAAGGTTGCCAGTGTCTTTGTTTATAAGTTCAGTGATAATGCGTTCCATGCCCTTGCAGATCAGGCTTGTGGGACTGATGGGATGGTAGTTCTGGGGATCCAAGGTGGATCCTCCCTTGTGGAGTGGGATAACTGTAACTGTGCGCCACTCAGTGGGCACGAAGCCTGAGGTGAGGCTATGATTAAACATGATACTTAGGTGAGGTGCCAGTTCATTTTGTAGTTCATGTAGTACACAGCCTGGGATGTCATCTGATCCCATGGATGCTGTATTATTAGCTTTGGAGAGTGTGGTGTCTACCTGTGTGGCTGTGATTACTGGAATTTGGCAATATTTTGGTATTGAGATGGGCCCTTTAGGGGGTGAGAGGGGGGTTAAGTTGGCACTAAATCAGTCTGCCAGGATATTGGCAATATCCTTGGGATCAGTATATTTAATGCCATTCTGTTGCAGCTCAGAGCAGATCTGAGCATTGCCATTTAGATTCTTGACATAACTATAGAATGCCTTGTGGTTGTCTTTGGAATCTTTTGTCAATTTTATTTTCATAACTAGCTTTTGAGGATTTTATAAGGGATCTCAGCTTCTTACTGATGCTGGTGAGAGTTTTTTGCATCCTGGGATTTTCCTCTTTTCTGCAACAGTTTCTTCCTTCTGTTGTACAGTTTGTTTATAGCAGGGGACCACCAGATTTGCTTCCTTTTTTTGGAGAAGAGCATCTTGGTTCTATTTGGGATGGCATGATTCATGCACGAGTGGATGTGCTCGTACAGTGCCTTAGTGTAGGATTCTGCAGTCAAACTTCCAGATCCTGTCTGTGTGGGTATCGTGAAGTTTGTCACTTCGGACTTCAGTAGCATGAAGTTGGCTTTGGAGAAGTTTTTTAAGGAGGTTTCCTTACTGGGGGTGGGGGGGTGGGGGTAGGATGTGGATGTCAAGGGTGATTTGCTTATGGTCAGACCTGACCAATGAGGGGGTGACCACTAGTGTTGAGCATCTATCTCCCATGTTGGTAATGACCATGTCTAGGATATTGGAGCCGCTGGTGGGACAATAGATTAATTGATCCAGGGCATTGGAATTTATGAATTCCAAGAACCATTGGGAAAAGGAGTTGGTACACGAGTAGTTTTCCCAGTTAATGGCAGGGTAGTTGAAATCACCCAGTATTAGGGTGTTTGGTTGTATCTTAATATTTTCCAGTATGTTTAGAAAGGTGCAGTGAGAATCTTGGGGCGTGGTGGGGGATCTTTAGCAAGCTACAATTTGGATTGCAGTCTTACCTAGTGTTAGTTGCACTTGGAGAATTTCACATGCATTGTGTTGGGCAACTAGCCTGGAGGTGTGAATATCCTTGGTGAATATGGACACTCCTCCATATTTAGTTTTTCAGCCTTGGTTTTGTGGCCGAAAAGTGTGGTAAGAATTGTAGCCTGGTATTGCAGGGGTGCTCTCTGGAGTCTTGAACCAGGTCTCAGCTACTGCACAGATATCAATGTTCTCCATTTTTAGGAGTGCCTCGAGAGAGTGCATTTTGAGGTTTAGACTTCTAGCATTGAGTAGCATTACCTTCAGATTTTGCATGCTTGTATCTGTTACAGTGGTGGTTTTATCATTTGAACCTTTCCTAAAAAAGTCACTATAGGGTTGGCAAGAGCTTTAGCCAGTAACCTGAATCCCAGAGGTGACAGGTGCAGACCATCTATGGCAAAGCATCGTGGTTTGTCAATCATGTCTTCCCAGGCAGACAAATACTGGATCCCTTTGAATGACACCAGAAGTGTAGCCTATTGTTGAAGTCAATCATTTTGTCCTTATACTGTGGTATCATTCTGGGTGAAGGCAGGATGCTATTCAGGGCTAGGGTCATATCTGCCTGGCTCACATGATCCATGAGCTCTTCCATGTCTCTTTTTGAGCAGTCCAGGGCGGTATGTCTCAAGTCATTCACTCCAGCATGGACAATGACAGAGTCATATTTGTACTTGTTGTGGAGTGACTTGAGTGCATGTGTTATGTAGTGGATTCTGGTACCCGACAGGTAGCTGACTGTAATTTTCTCCTTGTTCAGCCTGGTGAGTGGGACATCAGTGTGCCTGACTATAGAGTCACCTATGGCTAAAGTGTTGGGTACATTGTCTTGCCTTAGGGGCTGTTGTTGGGTGGCACACTAGTGTTGTGAGCTATGTGTCACTTTGGTTGTGACTGGTGTTTGTTTGCATTTCAGCTTTGGAGGTCCTTCTTGCATGGGCAGGTTAATGTTAAGGGCCTCCGCATATGTGGGTTTAGTGTTACTAAGTGTGGGTGTTGATGGTGTGGGTTTTGAAGGGCTATGAGTTGCTTGACGTGTAATGCAGGTGTTAACCTTCTCCTCTTGACTGTCTATCACAATCTTGGCCAGAGATAGCTTTGCTTCCAGTTTGGCTATGTAAGTGCATCTCTCACAGGTTGTAGTGTTGGGTGGTAGGAGGAGAGGACTGTCTGTGGTACACTGCAAATGGTTAAGGGCAATACTCGTCAGTGTGGTGGTACACTGCAAATGGTTAAGGGCAATGCTGGTCAGTATGGAGGTACACTGCAAATGGTTAAGGGCAATGCTGGTCAGTATGGAGGTAGACTGAAAACAGTTAAGGACAATGCTGGTCAGTATGGGAAGCACACTACAAATGGTTAAGGGCAATGCTGGTCAGTATGGCAGTACACTGCAAGTGGTTAAGGGCAATGCTGGTCAGTATGGCGGTACACTGCAAATGTTTAAGGGCAATGCTGGTCAGTATGGAGGTACACTGCAAATGGTTAAGAGCAATGCTGGTCAGTATGGCGGTACACTGCAAATGGTTAAGGGCAATGCTGGTCAGTATGGAGGTACACTGCAAATGGTTAAGGGCAATGCTGGTCAGTATGGAGGTACACTGCAAATGGTTAAGAGCAATGCTGGTCAGTATGGCGGTACCCTGCAAATGGTTAAGGGCAATGCTGGTCAGTATGGAGGTACACTGCAAATGGTTAAGGGCGATGCTGGTCAGTATGGGAGGTACACTGCAGCTTACCTGATACTTTTGTTCTGCTTAGGGATGAGTGAGTAAACAATGGTGATGAAATGGTGCAATATTTTATTTATTTGCAATTCATTTATGAATATCACATATATAAATATTGTTTAATATGAAACAACTACAGAGAGATAGAGTATCCCAAACATGCTGGAGGGATAGGTTCCTGACCCAGAGACTCCCCAGACTCTGGAATAGATTGCCCATACATGTCAAGCAGAGTGGTCCTATTCAAAAGGAACCTTGACGATTGCATGGGAGAAAGGAAATTCACCCCAGGGATCACGTCAGTCGCCCTGCTAGACAGGGGTCCAGGGAAGTAAATAATGTGGGAAGAAATAGCCAGGGAATTGTTATGGCTAGGCTTGTATAGGCCCTAGGGCTGATAGCCTAGTACCAACCTATGAACCAATGCTGGTCTGGTTTTAGGCACACAGATTATATAGTCTTTAGACACCAAGTATCTCCATGTATTTCATTATGTCCAAGCAGTTAGAATAGTACAACCAGGATAACTGCATTTAAAAGTATGAGATTCACTCATTTTGCAAAAATATTTTACCCTTGAAGATGAATTACATAAATAGAACAAATGATAAAATAATAATTCTTTGGGAAATTAAAATAGTCAATACAGTGTTTTACTTTTAGTTGTTAACAAGGCCTGATAATATGTTAGAATTTATTTCAGACAAATGTTTTTGAAAAAAGTCATACTTATAAATAACCAAGCATTGTCATGTGCTAATTTCCACAAGCCGTCTTTCTGGGGGAGATGAAAAGCTAGACGGCAGGGGGGCCATAGTGTGCCCCCAATAAGCATAGATAGTGTTCTGCATCACAGAGGCACCCAAAAGATATAATATTCCAATCTTTATCTTAATTTCCTCAATAATTTCCTTTCATTTTCTTTTTACTATTTATCATTTTTATCACATGCCCAAAAAAGATGTGATATAGACTCTTAAGTTAGTAGATTAATCAACAGTAGAAAGTGAGTAGCCAACTGGTTATAGCTTGACTAGAGAAAGATCATACGTATCCATACCCCATGACTGCATTACTGAAATGACTGCCCACACTAAATCATCACTCACCATTCAACCACACAGACCTGCCAAAGCTATATCAGTCAGCCGGTTTTATTCCCTCACTGGCTGAGAGCTGACAGAGAGAGGTTGTAATTGAAATAACCATCAGAAGTGAGTGGAAGCTTTCTTATGCTTCCCCCTGACCTTAACTACATGTGCAACCAATAAGGTACTTGGGGTGGGGGTGAAGTGGGCTGATTGCAGAGGGTAACCTATCACTTTCTAAAGGGTCATTTCCTGCAAGTAGCACTGCCCTCTTCCTCAAGTGGTAATTTGTATGAATCCACCAGATAAATGTTATCATCTGTGTGCCTCCAATTGCTTACAGTCCCTAACCTCTCCATGGTAGAAGTCGGTGGGCAATGCCATTTCACTCCTGTCCCTCACTTCCTTGCATCCTGCAGTCTAGGGTCCAGTGCCAAAACCTTAGTCCCCTGACTCACAGTCAGGGCTTCATCCCACTGTGCCATAGAGCTGACAGAGGATCATGCTCCCCTGCTTAGCCCATGTGGTAAGAGACTATGTACCTCTCACCCATGTTATACACTTGTACTGTTTCCTATATAGAGGTGCACAGAACTGGAAAAAGCTCAGATAGTGTAAAGCTCTTTCCTTTTCTGTGTGTTTGCCCAATCTTATTTTTGGCAGAAACAATATGCCAGACAACTGCTTCGTGACCAGGGCTTGTGATGCCTGGCAGCATTAGATACCCAGGTCATTCATTTAGTAAAATCAGCATGTGGGAGTCCTGTTCCCAGTTCTTAAAGGATACTTGGATGAAAGAAAGAATTTTAATGGGTGGTTAATGGATGAGGCTGGTGAAGGAGAAAAAATAATTTCAATAAAGTCTTACATTTATTTTAAAAAAGTCTGTTGGAGTATGAAAACATTGACATTCTTGCCCATAATGCAATTGTTTTTTTATTTTGCCAAATGTAAGCTGTGTTGCTTTAGTGTATGTAATTTTTTGCTCATTATTTTTATTTTAGCGCTTACATTCCTCCATAACTCTTTTGTACAAGGCCTGGTCTGTTTTACTTGTAAATGACTGTGACAGGGTCAGTATTCTGAAGATCTGAAGTGCAGCAAAAAGAGGAAGCTTAATCTAAGGCTGCAGAACATACCTGATTTGCCCCTTTGAAGAAATATAGGTGCCTTTCTTTAATAACTGTCACTAAATACCCTTGTTTGATTGATGAGGTTGTGTGTGATAAATATTTTAAGCCTTTTTAGTTTTAGAAGCACTTTCTTTGTCATAACTGTAGAGTTATTTTCTGTAATGACTTCTCTGTGATATTGGTAGAAGGTTCTATGCATAAAAAAGCTGTCAGCAGATTTAATGTGATCTCTTTGGCAATAATAAAGCTACTTGCCATCAGCAATAATTGTAAGGCGATGATGTCTTGTCAGATTTCAGAGCCATGTCTTGTAAGAGAGGAACACAAAAGCTTGATAAATAATGTCTAATGGAGACACATTAAACCTTCTGTTTCCCTCAGCATCACAGCAGGTGTTATTTAAAATGATTACTGTATTATAGATTTCTTCAGCTGGATGGGGAAAGTAAAGAACTGTAATTTCTTATCTTTCCTGGGCAAAATAACAGCATGTATAGTGGTCTGTCATGATGAAAGTTACAGAATCAAAACATAAAAATAATCATTAACCATTTTCTTTCAAATAAATATATGTATAATGTCAGAATATAGGCTGTGTCACCAAATTCCCATGGTTGTGATATTATATTCATTGGAGAAAAGTTTGGCTGCTTAATCCATTAACATCTTCATATAACCTCATACCCTCTGCTTCCCCATGTGCACTATCCATTTCTTACTATCTAATATCCACATCTCAAGTTATTTTCACTTCTGTCATAGTTATTAATATTCTGAAAGTTCGACTCACATCACTGCTAAAAGCTTGTATATATATTATGCCTGTTCTTTTGGATGGACCTCGCTTACCTCACCTATAACACCTGTAATATGCAGTGTATGCTCCTGACTGTACTTCTGTTTGAACCTTCTTGTAAATATTGCATATTTTTACATCTATGTTATGTTATGTTATGTTATATTATATGTTATAGTATGTTATCTAACCACAGTATATAATTTAGTTATACCTTTAATGTTACTTTACAGTCGTTATTTTATCATTTAACCCAGACTGATCTTGCAATGGTCAAATCTCATCAGTACTCCAGTAAACAAAATTAACTAACTAAATAAATAAAACATGGACAGATAGCCAAGACAAAAAAAAACATGGTAAGGAAACAATGTTGCTCTGTTTACAGAATTTTTTGAGTCTGTCTGTATAGGGCATGTGTCTCTAAACCTAAGATCCTCTTAGTGAGGTATTTTTGGGGCCTTTCCAGTTGTTGTAGGTGTCTAGTGAGGTACATACCAAATGGGGCATTGTATTCTATAATAGGTCTAATGAGGGACGAGTAGAGAGGGAATATGACCTCTTTCTTCCTGGATGAGAAACCTTTTGTAATGAGATGTGCCACATAGAAGGACTTTCTGACTACAGTGGCAATGTGGTTATCATAGGAGAAGTTGCTGTCAACCTGTGTCCCCATGTCTCTTATCGCACGTTCAATGTTTAGTGGACTACCACCTATGAGGTAGTTCATGGGCACCGAATTTTTCCAAAAGGGAATGACAATGCACTTTTTGGCATTGAGCTTAAGGCCATGGTTCTGGCACCAGTCATTGGTGTCAGTTAGGTCTTTTTGTAGAATGTGTACATCGGTTGGAGAATCAATAATGGCTCCCAGTTTGCAATCATCAGCAAACATGGTCAGCCAGAGTCCATTTGTGTTGGCTTGAACTTCAGAGAAGTAGATGCCAAATAGGAGAGGACCTAGGACTGATCCCTGTGGGATACCACTTGTAACTGGTCAGTATTCTGATTTGGAGTCTGCTACTTTCACAGTGTGGGTTATATCAGTGAGACAGTTGGCAACCCAGATGGCAACCCATATTATTACATAGGGATTTATGCCTAGTTTAGTGAGTCTATCTATGATTCCTGAGTGAGGGATAGTGTGAAAGGCCTTGGCAAGATCTATGTAGGCAGTGTGAACTACCTTGCCCTCATCCACAGCTCTAGAACCGACTCAAAGAAGTCTATCAGGCTGAGCAGGCATGATCTACCTTTCACAAACCCATACTGTGTGGGGTCCAGAGTTTGGAGAGTCCCTATGTCCTTATTTATAAGGTCCTTGCTGATGTGCTCCATAGCCTTACATATCAGACTCATCAGGCTAATGGGACAACAGTTCTCAGGGTCTGTAGTTGCTCCCCCTTTGTGGAGTGGGATGACCATAGCAGTGCACCATTTGGTAAGAACAAAGCCTGACATGAGGCTGTGACTGAACAGGGTACTCAGGTGTGGTGCCGATTCACTTTGTAATTCATGTAGAACACAGCCAGGGATATTATCAGGTCCCATGGAAGCTGTATCCTTGGCTTTGGGCAGTGTGGTTTTTACCTGTGTAGCCGTGATAATAGGGATTTGTCATTCATCAGGTATTGTGATATGCCCTTTAGGGGATGAAAAGAGGGTAAAGTTCGCACCGAACCAGTCAGCCAATATATTGGCAATATCAGTTGGTTTTGTATATTTAGTGCCATTGTGCTGTAACTCAGAGCAGATCTGAGTATTGCCATGTAGATTCTTGACATAACTATAGAATGCCTTGTGGTTGTCTTTAGAATCTCCAGCAATTTTGTTTTCATAGCTAGCTTTAGAGGATTTGATGATGGATCTCGTTTTTTTAATCAGGCTAACAAAGGAGTTTTTCCAGTCTTGGGACGTCACCCTTTTCTGCAACGGTTTTTTTCCTTCTGTTATAGAGTTTATTTATGGTGGGGGACCACCAGATTGGCTTCCTTTTTTTGGAGAAACGCATCTTGGTTCTGATTGGTGTGGCCCATTCAATGCACTTGTGTATGTGATCATACAGTCATGCACCTATTTTCCATTTGCGTGGGTGTCATGAAGGTAGCCACCTCTGTTTTTAGAAGCCCAAAATTGGCTTTGGAGAAGTTTTTCACAGTGGTTTTCTTTAGGGTTTAATGCCGTAAATAAATAAATGCTGGTTATCAGAAACTCTTGGGGATGGATAAGAGATAGAGGAGGTTGTTTTGCAGAACAGTTTGGAGTTTGATTTACACATATTGTATTTCTCTGTGTAGATCTTTAATGTACTTTCCTCACCATCAGTCATTCTTAGTTAATGCAATGCTACTTTCTGCAGACCATGGGAAATGGAGGGGAGTCACATCTACAAGCTCTAATGAGAATACAATATTGTCTATAAATAAAAGTCATGCAGATATGTAGATAATGGAGCTATGTAGATATGTAGATATGCAGATATGTAGATACACAGATATGTAGATATGTAGATATGCAGATATGTAGATAATGGAGCTATGTAGATATGTAGATATGCAGATATGTAGATACGCAGATATGTAGATATGTAGATATGCAGATATGTAGATAATGGAGCTATGTAGATATGTAGATATGCAGCTATGTAGATACGCAGATATGTAGATATGTAGATATACAGATATGTAGATACGCAGATATGTAGATATGCAGATATGCAGATATGTAGAAGAAATGGTTTCGCTGGCTTTGATGATGACAACGATGCTCGCAAACAGAATGCAAAGTCGTATATTGATGATGTCGATGATGATGATGCTCACAAACAGAATGCAAAGTCGTATATTTATGATGACGATGATGATAATGCTCACAAACAGAATGCAAAGTCTTATATTGATGATGACGATGATGATGATGCTCAGAAATGGAATGCAAAGTCGTATATTGATGATGACGATGATGATGCTCACAAACAGAATGCAAAGTCGTATATTGATGATGATGATGATGATGATGCTCAGAAACGGAATGCAAAGTCATATACTGTAGTCAGGAAATGAAATTCACCACTCATGTCCAGCTGGGCTTTCATCTTTACAGCACCTGCAGCATCAAATTTATAACTTCTGTAAATAGGTTCATAGGTTCATAGGATGATAATAGGCTATCAGCCCAGAGGCCCGTATAAGCATAGCCAAGAATTTTGCCCATGTTCCCTCAAAGTCAGCACCTGTTTCCCCTCTCCAACAGGGACACAGGCGGGATCCCAGGGGTATATTTTCTGTTTCCCTTCCAGTCATCCAGGTTCCTCTTATAGAGTGCGAGAGAGGTACTCTGCTTGACATGAAGAGGGCATCTATTCCATAGATGGGGGAGTCTTTGGGACACAAATCTATCTTGCCAACAAGTTCTATTAATGTCACAAACCAGGTTAAGGCCTTGCATGCAGGTTGTGCAAGTGGAGTTTGCCTTATGCATATGCAGCAACTCCATCAGGGCTGGGTCTGAAATGGTCTTGTATGCCAGACACAGGTCAACTCTGAGCAGTCTGTATGAGACTGAGTAGAGGGAGAGGGCTTTTAACCTGCCTGTATAGGATAGGTGTTTGTCACCCTGGATTTTTTTGGTCAGGAACCTCTGTGGTCACTCCAACTGCTGCATTTGCTTGGCAAGGTACATGCTGAACGGGGCATAGTACTCAACAATGGGTTTAATAAGGGAGGAGTACAGAGATGTTATGGCCTCATTGTTCTTGGATGAACTACCCTTATTTATGAGGTGGGCCATGTATAAAGCCTTCCGTACAATGGAGTCAACGTGGTAGTCAAAAGTCAGGTTACTATCAGCCTGGGTGCCCAAGTCCCTCATGACTGATTGCATTGTTATTAATGCAATAATTAGTGGGGATGACATATTCTCCAAAGGGGATAATGATGCATTTCTTGGCGTTCAGTTTGAGGCCATGCTTCTGGCACCAGTCATTAGTTTGGGTAAGGCCCTCTTGGAGGATGTTCACATCTCTAGGGGAATTTAAGACAGCACCCAGTTTACAGTCATCTGCAGACTTGGTCAACCACAGACCACTGGTTTTGGCTTGCACCTCACAGAAGTATATCCCAAACAGTAGAGGCCCCAAGACCAATCTTTCGGGTACACCGCTCATTATGGGTCTACTACTAGAGGTGGCTTCCCCTACTTTGGCTGCGTGAGTTCTATCACTGAGCCACTTAGCTACCCATCTGGTAACATACGGGTTTATGCCTAGCTGGGAGAGTTTATTTATTATGCCCAAGTGGGGAATAGTGTCAAAGGCTTTGGCTAGGTCAAGGTAGGCGGTGTGCACTGTCTTCCACTCGTCCATGGCTTTGGTGACTGTTTCAAAGAAGTCGCCCAAGTTTAACAGGGATAATCTCCCTTTGACAAAACCAAACTGTTTGGGGTCAAGTGTTTGGAAGTTGCCAATGTCCTTGTTATAAGGTCCATTATAATGCATTACATGGCCTTGCAGATCAGGATAGTTAAGCTGATGGGCCTATAATTGGCTGGGTCAGTGGATGCTCCACCTTTGCATAGAGGGATGACAGTGGCTGTCCTCCATTCAGCTGAGATGAAGCTGGTGCTCAGGTTTTGGTTGTATAGGGTGTCTAATGGAGCTGAGAACTCATGCCTGAGTTCATGTCGGATACAGCCAGGGATGTTATCGAGTCACATGGGGACTGTATTTTTGCCTTTGATAGGCCATTAAGGACCTGCTCCCTAGTGATGAGGGGAGGGGGGGCAGGTGCTGGGAATGTCCTGGTTTACTGATGGGTGGACAGGGGGTGAAGTTTTCACTTAACCTGTCTGTCAGCAGGTTGGCTATATCTATGGCATTTGTGTATGTGGTGTTATTGACCACCACTTCAAAGCAGATTTGGGTGTTGGCTTTGAGATTGCCTTGTGATTGTCCTTGGTGGATGTGGCCAATTTGGGCTCAAAGTTAGCCTTAGAGGATTTCACCAGTGAACTTATTTGCTTGTTCAGACAAAGGAGAGATTGCTTCCAACTTGGCACGTCCTCCTTCTTGTACCTGGACAGCAATTTTATCCTTTTATTATAGAGTTTGTTTATTGCTGTTGTCCACCAGACAGGTTTACTCTTCCTTGAGGAAGATGATTTGGTCCTGTCAAATACTGCTGAGTTCATACAGCTATGTAGGTGTTCATATAGTTTTTTGGTGTAGGCTTGGACATTAGTGCTAGTTCCAACTGAAGGGATGGTGGCTGTGAAGCTGCTTATACCTGCTCTGCCCATATCAATCAGACTAGCATGAGAAACCATAGGAAATTGTCTGTCCATGGTTAGCAGAATCTGTGGAAGAGAGGTCAGGGATAGTATAGCGGGTACTATCTGAGGAGAGTACCTGTAGGTGTAAGGAGGACTGGATACATTTATTAATTGTTAGGTTTTACTAAATCTAACTTCTAAACAATGTTGCCATCAGTTCTCAAGTTAAAACATGGAGCAAGAGACTCAGCATACTGAACTTAAAAGAAGTAGTAATACAAAGGTAGAGTTCCTTTTTTTCATTGTACCATTTCCCTGCTAAAACTAAGACAGGACTATTACAAATCTCTAATATTTCATAAGCAGGAAGATCCCAGCAGGCTTAGTGTAACCAATGAATAGCCACAGTATACAAAATATCAGTTGTTGTTACATCCCTTGGTGCACTATTTATTGCTGTTTGCTACAAAAGATCAAGCAGAGACCATAACTGGGGTGCTTGTTATCACTGGGGTGCTTGTTATCAGCTTGCAAAGCAACATGTGGAAAATGCCCTACACTGCTAATGGTCTCCTCCCCTTCTGATGTAGCCTTTGCCCAGTACCAGTAATGCACAGTAGTCCATGAAAGGCCAATGGTCTCCCCATTCCTCAACAGGTAAAAATACTCTAGTTTCCAGATCTCATTCAGTTCTTTAGTTTTCAGTTGCAATCCCAACTGCAATAAGTAATAGTTTTCACGGTCTTTCTTCCAAGATGTAAGCTCTTGTGCTGTTTGCTCAAAACACATTTGCTTACTGTCATTTGAATAAGCAAGTGTTTAAACTCTCACTAGCTCAACGCAGTATAGCCCTACCAGAACCCTAACTCTAGCCGAAAAACTCCTTTCCTGCTCAAAGAATGTTGCAGTCAACAATAACAGTATTTAGTCTACCTGCTGAGCATATTATTGAACAAATTGCTATTCAACACACTTACCAACACCCATTTTAACAAAGGCCTAAAATGCAGAAGACGTGTAGAGGAAGGGGAATTCAGTCTGAGAGTCCAAACTGAAATGAAATCAGACTGTCTAAAGAAGTGAATGGGGAATGAAATCCTGCTATAACTTGGCAGAGTTATCATGACTGAGTCGATCTCTAGTTCAGGCATTGTGAATATTAATATGTTGCAGAACCACAAACGAAAACAGCATCCACAGGAATCAAGCAAGACGTAACAATTCCAAAACTTCAATGGTTAAGGATAAAAAGTATAACGCGGACTAATATCACAGCCCAATTTTATTAAAAAGTAAGCGCTTTCACCATTTGGCTTCATCAGACAATGGTAAAGTAATTACAGTCTTTTAAATAATGTCCTAACGCATCTCATTGGTTGTAAATGTAGTAACGTCACTGAACAACGTACATACAAATAATCTAAAACCATTTATATATTAAAACTGATTCATACAAAAGCTATTGTCAAAAATATATTATGTAACCTTACATAATAGCTAAAAAAGGATACACATATATCTAGTACGATCAAATACTACGAATGAATCTTCAAAACACTACAGAATAAGCTGAACATGAAGACAACTAAGCATAGGACCATAAGTGAATAAACACCTAACTCAAACGTTAAAAGACCATCAAAAATACATGAATCAATGCAAAAGCTTCCTATAAATCTGATAGAATATAGGAACGCTAAAGAATCAAAAACATAAATTATAAACAAAATGATGTATTATATATTTTGCATCTTTATTTAAAACATGGCAAAGTGGCATGAAAAAACACTAATAATGATAGTCAGTGGGGGGCCATTAAGTAATAACTTTAACCCTTCTTTTTCGTAATATAGGTTTGAGAGAAGCTTTGTCATTGAGTCCAGGTTCCCTGTTGGCTTGGCACCTAATAATCCATCTCAATTCATTTTCCTCAGTTAAGGTCTCAATATCACCTCCCCGTGAATTGCAACTAATAACTTGTATGACTAGAAACATAAAAGTGTGACTGGAACCCTTGTCCTTATTATGCTTAACTAAAGCATTCGTGTGGGAACCCACACGAATATGATACACATGTTCTCTTATGCGTTCCCTGAGCTTTCTATTGGTTTTTCCTATGTAGAAAGATTCACAGGAAACGCACTTGGCCAAATATACTACATTTTCACTTTGACAATTCGTATTGGTGTGAAAAGAGTACATATCGCCAGTGACTGGGTGGGTGAAAGAAACACTTTCATCTATATAAACACACTGTTTACATTTCTTACAGGGCATAGTGTTAACTGTGTTAGAAGAAATTTCAGTAGGGGACTTGTTCAATCTACGTTGACAAAGAATTTGCTTCAAATTCTTCCTATTTTTAAAAACATACCTTGGTTTCAATCCTACTATTTTACTAATATGTTCATCTAGTAATAGTACATCCCAATGCTTAGCAAATACTTCTTTAACCTTAGCTATATCAGAAGTATAAAACAGTGGCACTTTAAACAGTGCAGCATTATCAGGGCTCTTCTCCTTATTCTCCATTGAAATACCTTCAGAAAAGTAGGGTTTCGCGTTTGTGGT
This sequence comes from Protopterus annectens, assembly GCF_019279795.1. Lineage (NCBI taxonomy): Eukaryota > Metazoa > Chordata > Ceratodontiformes > Protopteridae > Protopterus > Protopterus annectens. Next base: position 1,050,799,766 of record NC_056733.1, read on the forward strand.
TCTAAGGGCATTTGTGATGTTATTAGCTGCATCGACCTCATATGGTCTATAGCATCTATCAAGTAACCTTTCTTTAAGGTTCGCAATTTCTAAGGTATAACCCTCATAGGTAAGATTAAGTCTAGAGGCCCTTATGGCCTGACCCCTTACCACATTTCCAAAGACAAAGGGGGGATGCATACTATCCCTATAAAGGAGTGTGTTCCTGTAACATGCTTTTCGATGTATAGATGTATAGATGTATTCAAAAGTCCACTATCAAGTCTAGTTATATCCACATCAAGAAAAGAAATACTATTCTTAGAATAATTCATAGTAAAACTAAGAAAACTAGTCAGATCATTAACGACTGTGACAAAGTCAAAAAGTTCTGATTCCGTTCCAAACCAAAAGAAAAAAAGATCGCCAACAAAACGTCTATAAAATGGGACATTACGTCGAAAGTCAGTTAAAGGTAAGAGTTGTTCCTCCTCCCATCTGGCCATCACTAAGTTGGCGTAGTTATTGGCACATGAGGTGCCCATAGCTACGCCATCATTCTGCCAATAAATCTCATCATTAAACATGAACACATTATTCTGCAAAACTGTCTCTAAAAACAGAGTAAGCTGGTCTATGTCTTTGGGTGTAAGGTCAGAATGTTCGGTCAAGTATTTATGTACCATCAGGACACCTAAGTCATTAGGTATCACTGTGAATAGACTCTTAACATCCATGGTGACAAGGAAATAAGGTTTATCATCGGGTAACTCCCTGGTGAAAGTATACAACTCAAGGAGGAATTGCTTACTATCCTTTAGAATGATAGAATTGTTGTCAACTATCGACCTAAGAAAATGTTCAAGGTAAAGTGACATGGGCTCAGTGACCCAGCCTCTACCTGCTACGATAGGGCGCATTGGTGGTTTCTCCATGGACTTATGAACCTTAGGAAGGCCCTGTATAGCTGGTATAAGGGGCTTATTAACTCTTAAA
>NC_056733.1:1050805740-1050818240 GCF_019279795.1 Protopterus annectens
GTTGGATACAGGAGCAGTAATCATGTGATGTGTCATTATTTATTATACTCTGTGCAGATGCAGTAAGGTTGGATACAGGAGCAGTGATCATGTGATGTGTCATTATTTATTATACATTGTGCAGATGCAGGAAGGTTGGATACAGGAGCAGTAATCATGTGATGTGTCATTATTTATTATAGCTTGTGTAGATGGAGTAAGGTTGGATACAGTAGCAATAAAGATATGATGTGTCATTATTTATTATAGGTTGTGCAGATGGAGTAAGGTTGGCTGCAGCAGCAGTAAAGATATTATGCGTCATTATTTATTATACTCTGTGCAGATGAAGTAAGGTTGGATACAGGAGCTTTGATCATGTGATGTGTCATTATTTATTATACTCTGTGCAGATGAAGTAAGGTTGGATACAGGAACAGTGATCATGTGATGTGTCATTATTTGTTATACATTGTGCAGATGCAGGAAGGTTGGATAAAGGAGTAGTAGTCATGTGATGTGTTACTATTTATTATACATTCTGCAGATGCAATAAAGTTGGACACAGGAGCAGTAGTCATGTGATGTGTCATTATTTATTATACTGTGTGCAGATGCAGTAAGGTTGGATACAGGAGCAGTGATCATGTGATGTGCCATTATTTATTATACTCTGTGCAGATGCAGTAAGGCTGGATACAGGACTAGTGATCATGTGATATGTCATTATTTATTATATTATATTATTATTTATTATACTCTGTGCAAATGCAGTAAGGTTGGATACGGGAGCAGTGATCATGTGATGTGTCATTATTTGTTATACATTGTGCAGATGCAGTAAGGCTGGATACAGGAGCAGTAATCATGTGATGTGTCATTATTTATTATAGCTTGTGCAGATGGAGTAAGGTTGGATACAGTAGCAATAAAGATATGATGTGTCATTATTTAGTATACATTGTGCAGATGCAGGAAGGTTGGATACAGGAGCAGTAACCATATCATGTGTCATTATTTATTATACATTAAGCAGATGCAGTAAGGTTGGATACAGGAGCAGTAATCATGTGATGTGTCATTATTTATTATAGCTTGTGCAGATGCAGTAAGGCTGGATACAGGACTAGTGATCATGTGATGTGTCATTATTTATTATACTCTGTGCAAATGCAGTAAGGTTGGATACAGCAGCAGTGATCATGTCATGTGTCATTATTTGTTATACATTGTGCAGATGCAGTAAGTTTGGATACAGGAGCAGTAATCATGTGATGTGCTTTTATTTATTATACGTTGTGCAGATGCAATAAGATTGGATACAAGAGCTGTAATCATGTGATGTGTCATTATTTATTATACATTGTGTCGATACAGGAACAGTGATCCTGTGTTGTGCCTTTATTTATTATACGTTGTGCAGATGCAGTAAGGTTGGACAAAGGAGCAGTAATGATGTGATGTATCATTATTTATTATATGTTTTGCAGATGCAGTAATGTTGGATACAGGAGCAGTAATCATGTGATGTGTCATTATTTATTCTACGTTGTGCAGATGCAGTAAGGTTGGATACAGGAGCAGTAATCCTGTGATGTAACATAATTTATTACATGTTGTGCAGATGCAGTAAGGATGGATACATAAGCAGTGATCATGTGATGTACCTTTATTTGTTATACATTGTGCAGATGCAGTAAGGTTGGATACAGGAGCAGTAATCATGTGATGTGTCATTATTTATTATACATAGGTTCATAGGTAAGTACTAGGCTATCTGCCCTAGGGCATCTGTAAGCCTAACCAGAATGTGTTGGCTTTTGCTACCCATTTAGATTAGTTCCCTGTGCTTCTGTCCAGCAGAGCCATTAGTTCCCTGTGCCTCTGTCCAGCAGAGCCACTGCAGTGATCCCTGGGGTAAATTTTCTGTTTCCCATCCACTTGTCAAGGTTTCTCTTTAAGAGTTTTAGTGAGGGGCTCTGCCTAATGCTGATTGGAATCCTGTTCCAAAGCATGGGGAGTCTCTGGGACAGGAATCTATCCCTCCAGCATGTCCTATTTATCGTTGTGGTGAGGTTTAGATCCCTAGAGCATGTGGCTCTCGGGATTTTTTTTTAGGTGGAGCATGTCCATCAATTCTGGGTTGGACATGGCCTTGTATGTCAGGCAGAGATCACCTCTGATTAAGCGGTATGCAACCGAGTACAGCTGGAGTTTCTTCAGTCGGGCTACATAGGGCATCTGTTTGGGGCCAGTAATCCTCTTGGTGAGGTAATTCTGTGGTCTTTCCAGCTGTTGCAGGTGTCGTACATCCCAAATGGGATGTTGTACTCTATGATGGGTCTGTTGAGTGATGAGTAGAGGGACACAATAACCTCTTTTGTTCTAGATGTGAACCCTTTTGTGATTAGGTGGGCCACATAGAAGGATTTTCTAACCATTTTGGCAATATAATTATCAAAGGAGAGATTACTATCTACTTGGGCCCCCACATCCCTTATTACATTTTCTGTATTTAGGGGACTACCACATATGTGGTAGTTCACGAGTACTTTGTTTTTTCTAAAGGGGATGACTATGCACTTTTTGGCATTTAGCTTGAGGCCATGATTTTGACACCAGGTATCTGTCTCAGTAAGACCCTTCTGGAGGATGTCTGTATCAGCCAGAGAGTCAATTATGGCCCGCAGTTTGCAGTTGTCTCCGAACTTGGTCAGCCATAGTCCTCCTGTGCTTGTCTGTACCTCTGAGAAGTATATGTTTTGCAGATGCAGTAATGTTGGATACAGGAGCAGTAATCATGTGATGTGTCATTATTTATTCTACGTTGTGCAGATGCAGTAAGGTTGGATACAGGAGCAGTAATCCTGTGATGTAACATAATTTATTACATGTTGTGCAGATGCAGTAAGGATGGATACATAAGCAGTGATCATGTGATGTACCTTTATTTGTTATACATTGTGCAGATGCAGTAAGGTTGGATACAGGAGCAGTAATCATGTGATGTGTCATTATTTATTATACATAGGTTCATAGGTAAGTACTAGGCTATCTGCCCTAGGGCATCTGTAAGCCTAGCCAGAATGTGTTGGCTTTTGCTACCCATTTAGATTAGTTCCCTGTGCTTCTGTCCAGCAGAGCCATTAGTTCCCTGTGCCTCTGTCCAGCAGAGCCACTGCAGTGATCCCTGGGGTAAATTTTCTGTTTCCCATCCACTTGTCAAGGTTTCTCTTTAAGAGTTTTAGTGAGGGGCTCTGCCTAATGCTGATTGGAATCCTGTTCCAAAGCATGGGGAGTCTCTGGGACAGGAATCTATCCCTCCAGCATGTCCTATTTATCGTTGTGGTGAGGTTTAGATCCCTAGAGCATGTGGCTCTCGGGATTTGTTTTTAGGTGGAGCATGTCCATCAATTCTGGGTTGGACATGGCCTTGTATGTCAGGCAGAGATCACCTCTGATTAAGCGGTATGCAACCGAGTACAGCTGGAGTTTCTTCAGTCGGGCTACATAGGGCATCTGTTTGGGGCCAGTAATCCTCTTGGTGAGGTAATTCTGTGGTCTTTCCAGCTGTTGCAGGTGTCTTGTAAGGTACATCCCAAATGGGATGTTGTACTCTATGATGGGTCTGTTGAGTGATGAGTAGAGGGACACAATAACCTCTTTTGTTCTAGATGTGAACCCTTTTGTGATTAGGTGGGCCACATAGAAGGATTTTCTAACCATTTTGGCAATATAATTATCAAAGGAGAGATTACTATCTACTTGGGCCCCCACATCCCTTATTACATTTTCTGTATTTAGGGGACTACCACATATGTGGTAGTTCACGAGTACTTTGTTTTTTCTAAAGGGGATGACTATGCACTTTTTGGCATTTAGCTTGAGGCCATGATTTTGACACCAGGTATCTGTCTCAGTAAGACCCTTCTGGAGGATGTCTGTATCAGCCAGAGAGTCAATTATGGCCCGCAGTTTGCAGTTGTCTCCGAACTTGGTCAGCCATAGTCCTCCTGTGCTTGTCTGTACCTCTGAGAAGTATATGTTTTGCAGATGCAGTAATGTTGGATACAGGAGCAGTAATCATGTGATGTGTCATTATTTATTCTACGTTGTGCAGATGCAGTAAGGTTGGATACAGGAGCAGTAATCCTGTGATGCAACATAATTTATTACATGTTGTGCAGATGCAGTAAGGATGGATACATAAGCAGTGATCATGTGATGTACCTTTATTTGTTATACATTGTGCAGATGCAGTAAGGTTGGATACAGGAGCAGTAATCATGTGATGTGTCATTATTTATTATACATAGGTTCATAGGTAAGTACTAGGCTATCTGCCCTAGGGCATCTGTAAGCCTAGCCAGAATGTGTTGGCTTTTGCTACCCATTTAGATTAGTTCCCTGTGCTTCTGTCCAGCAGAGCCATTAGTTCCCTGTGCCTCTGTCCAGCAGAGCCACTGCAGTGATCCCTGGGGTAAATTTTCTGTTTCCCATCCACTTGTCAAGGTTTCTCTTTAAGAGTTTTAGTGAGGGGCTCTGCCTAATGCTGATTGGAATCCTGTTCCAAAGCATGGGGAGTCTCTGGGACAGGAATCTATCCCTCCAGCATGTCCTATTTATTGTTGTGGTGAGGTTTAGATCCCTAGAGCATGTGGCTCTCGGGGATTTGTTTTTTTTTAGGTGGAGCATGTCCATCAATTCTGGGTTGGACATGGCCTTGTATGTCAGGCAGAGATCACCTCTGATTAAGCGGTATGCAACCGAGTACAGCTGGAGTTTCTTCAGTCGGGCTACATAGGGCATCTGTTTGGGGCCAGTAATCCTCTTGGTGAGGTAATTCTGTGGTCTTTCCAGCTGTTGCAGGTGTCTTGTAAGGTACATCCCAAATGGGATGTTGTACTCTATGATGGGTCTGTTGAGTGATGAGTAGAGGGACACAATAACCTCTTTTGTTCTAGATGTGAACCCTTTTGTGATTAGGTGGGCCACATAGAAGGATTTTCTAACCATTTTGGCAATATAATTATCAAAGGAGAGATTACTATCTACTTGGGCCCCCACATCCCTTATTAAATTTTCTGTATTTAGGGGACTACCACATATGTGGTAGTTCACGAGTACTTTGTTTTTTCTAAAGGGGATGACTATGCACTTTTTGGCATTTAGCTTGAGGCCATGATTTTGACACCAGGTATCTGTCTCAGTAAGACCCTTCTGGAGGATGTCTGTATCAGCCAGAGAGTCAATTATGGCCCGCAGTTTGCAGTTGTCTCCGAACTTGGTCAGCCATAGTCCTCCTGTGCTTGTCTGTACCTCTGAGAAGTATATACCGAACAGGAGGGGTCCCAGGACTGAGCCCAGGGGGACGCCACTTGTAACTGATTTAGAGTCAGACCTAGAGCCTGCAACTCTCACAGTGTGGGTTCTTTCCGTGAGTCAATTGGCATCCCATCTCATGACGCAGGGGTTTATGTTCAGGCTGATGAGCTTGCCTATAATACCAGAATGGAGAATGGTGTCAAAAGCCTTTGTTAGGTCTAGGTAGGCTGTGTGGACCTCCTTTCCCTCGTCTAAAGCCTTGGTAACTGTCTCAAAGAAGTCCACTAGGTTTAGGAGGCATGATCTGCCCTTAACAAAGCCAAACTTGGTAGGGTATGATGTTTGGAGGTTCCCAATGTCTCTGTTAATGAGTTCTGTGATACATTGTGCAGATGCAGTAAGGTTGGATACAGGAGCAGTATTCATGTGATTTGTCATTATTTATTATACGTTGTGCAGATGCAGTAAGGCTGGATACAGGAGCAGTAATCATGTGATGTGTCATTATTTATTATACGTTGTGCAGATACAGTAGGGTTGGTTACAGGAGCAATAATCACCTAGTGTGTCTTTTATACATTGCATAGCTACAGTCAGATTAGCTACAGGAGCACTAATTGATTGATATATCTTTATTTATTATACATTGTACAGATACAGTAGGGTTGAATATAGCAGTAATATTAACCTTGACTGCCTTAGTTATAGGTCAGATACAGGAATAGTAAGTACATGGTGTGTCTTCACTACACCTTGTACAAAAGCTTTAAGGCTGGGTGTGGAAGCACTAATCACATGGTGTGTCTTTATTTACTATTCATTGTGCAGATACAATAAGGTCAAATGCAGTATTCCTAATCAGCTGATGTGTGTTTATTTATTATATGTTCTATGAAAGGACTAAGGTGAAATGTGGAAACACTAATCGATTGATATTTATGTTTGTTTACTATACAACTGGAAGTCAGTCGGAGCAGTACTGACCAGTCTTCCATCCCCATGTCCTTGAGCAACCTATCCAACTGCCATTGTCTTACTTGATTGAAGTTACATTCCTTTCATTGTTTGTGAAATTGTTTTTTTAAGCTCACTAATGTTGTGCTCATTCTTAAACTAAATAATAGATTTCCAAGTCTTAAGATTTTGTGTCAACAGTGTACTCATTGATAACAAATCTGTTCCCACAAACTATGTGTTGTTCCGGAAATATGTTCATTTTGCTACTGTCTGATATGGGAAAGAGTGTGTAAAATGTGCCTTTGTCAACATGGCAAATGTTGCTAATGTAAGAAATGTGAATCCGCTGATTGTCAGTGCTGTAGCTGGCATTTCTATTTCTATAGCCTGTACATTTTACAACAAAGCCAGCATTACTATAAGTGATGTGCCTGAATGTTTGATAATGTATCCTGTTCTGCTGTTGTGTCGTTACTTATTGTGCTATGTGAAAATGTTGTTTATATGGTAATGAAATCAAGGCATACATTACATCAATACCAGGCCAGTTTTTTCTGTCTTTCTTTCTTGCTGTTTGATAACTAGGCAGGTGAACTTGTCACCAGGCCATTTTCCGCCACAGCCTGGGCCAATAGTGCCAACAGTTTAGTATATCAGATATTCAGAGAAATCATACAAGTTAGAAAAGCAAACTATTTGCAATGCAGATAGAAAAACCTACTACAAATAATTTAAGTAGATGAGTGTTGAGAGTGTAATTAGAAGTGTCAGTGGCACAACACGTAGAACATCTTGCCTGATGCAGAAGGCTGTGGGTTCTGTTCCCACACCAAGTAGATTGATTGCTGACACTGCAGAGTGGCATAAGGGAGATGCTGCTTTCATGAGTGCCCCATTCTCCAGCAGAATTATTAAATTGAGGCCACATCTGCTTGAGTTTTGGTTATGCAAGTAGCTACAAAAGATGCCACAAAGAGAAAGGAAAGTATGCCAGTGCCCTGGCCAAATTTGCCATATTAGTATAATTCCCACCTTTGGTCTCACTTGAAAAAGATTGAAAAAAGGCCACTAGCCAAGTGGGACCAACATGGTCAACAAAGAATAAAAAAAAGGCAAGTCAGCTGCAGATTTGCAAACAATACTTTCAATGCACAGAATTTGGCAGTGACATCTTTAATCTGTTTTTTTTTTCCATACACTGTATAGCTCTGCTATCTGTACATTTTCTCATGCCACAGGGATGCCTCCCAAAATTTTACAAAAATATGTTCCCTGATAAAATAGTGTCCTGTTTTCTAGTTCAACTCATGGTATTTTCAATTGGTAACCATTTGAAATGTCAAGGCTTGCATTCATAAGGCCTAGAATGTAGAGACTCAAACTGAAAATACAGACTCACATTTACTAAGTCTGAGATTGCCTTTTCTTGAAAAAATTCCCCATTTCATTTCAGTATGGCACACGTGGAGTTGGTATATGTAAGTTCGGGGGTAAAATCTGAGGTGCTGGAGGTTTTACCTCTGCAGAAAACAAGTTTAACAGACAAAAGTCCTAACATTTCAATTAGTGGATATGCTAATATTCACAGGTTTTGTGAACTGTAAGTGTAAATCATTCCACTGTAATATGACCACAAAGGTAAAGCTCACCTTCATTTAGACATGTCAAATAACTGCACATAAAGTCACTACCTGCTTCCTCCAACTACCTTGTATTGGCATTCATAAATTATGGCAAATATATTTAAATTACTATGAACACCTTGCTCTGCATTTGTTTGCATTCGGAACACATACTCCTGTTTATAACTGTTACTTTTTTTTTCTAATTGGTCCAAAAAAGGGTAATTAACTAAATATATAAATAAATTAATGCAATTTTCTAAAGATACCGGAAGTACATCCATTCAGTGTACACATGCACATATGAAAACATACACACACACACACACACACACACACACACACACACACACACACACACACACACACACAAACACACTTCTTTCCATACGCACACACACACAAACACATAGCCAGCCCTAGGCATAGGCCAACTAGGTAGCTGCCTAGGGTGCTGCTCTAACAGGCGCACTTTTTCAGTATTTATTTGTTTATTTATTTTTTGGTAGTAAAGAAACTGTTTCTTTAAAATGTGTTGAATGAAGACTGAAGAGTAAGACAACATGTGATAAAAATGAAGAAAAAAGTATTCTGGATGGTGTAGGTAGACCAGGATGGGGGAACTGGGTGGTGTGGGAGGGCGTTGTGGAGCCTTTTTGCTTAGGGCACCAGCTGACCCAAAGCCAGCCCTGCACAAATGCTTAAATTCTGAAGTGATTCTATTTATACTTTACACTCTCACTGGAGCAAGAAAGTTTGCGCTACTGTATTACTGCTCTCTACTATATGGGGGAAATACTGGACATTTTTTCTAAAAGATGGAGTGGTAGTGCATGCTCAGATTTCAGAAACCCTCTGTAGCAGATAATTGTTATTTCTTGTTTTGATATCCCCAGCAGCATTCTGAAAGTTCCCATGTGTTTTACTCAAGAATAGTTATGCAATTGCTAGTATAAAGACATAAATTATGTTTAAATATACAAGGGAAATGCTATAACTATGCAAATATAAGTAAATATGCAAAATTTCATAACTGATACATTAAGCAAAAGTACTGATAATTCAGTAGTGATAAAAAAGACTCATCTTATTAAATATAATCTCATGTGTACATATAATTTATTGTGTATTTTAATTTTTTGTTGTGTACAGCAACAGTGTCTGTAATTCAACACTCGGGCTACTTTACTGTAAAACCTCCACTGTTAGCGTTTACAATCTGTACTGCATCTACCTTGATTTGAGGATGAAAAGAAGCCTTTGGACTGGCCAGCATGTGTGGTTAACAAATTAATAAACAAAGTAAAATTTCTCACCCAGAGTTATTCAGTCACATTGTATGAAATTAGTGGCTGAGTGCATCAGGTAAGTCTTCATGGTACCATCATTTTGTCTCACTGGCATAGGATTAAATGTAGAAACTTCCAATTAACTTCATCTTGTAGTCCAGGGTTTGATTTTCCAAAAGGATTTCAGGTCTTAGGACCATTAGCGACTCTGCTAGACTAAAAGCTCTAACCATCTAGTAAGTTTCATACAGGTTCCAGAAGGCAGATTCCTGCTTAGCATTCCTTGCTCTATAGATCTAAACCTACATTACCATATTAACAATATCATCTGGAAAAGCTGTAATTAGGACCAAGTGAAGGAGAGAGCTGTCCCGAGCTCAAGCTTTTGGGAGGGGAGTGGCTGGCAGTACCAACATTAATAAGTGAATACCAATTTTACATTTGTGGCCACTTCTTAAGACTGGACATGCTCAGTGTATGGTGATTTAACTGTAGGCCTTTGTTACATTTGTAGCAAACACAGGAAAATACTTTTTTTTAATGTTTTCTGGCCTTCAACTGTGAAAAGACATTTTTTTATTTGCTACTTAGTAAGAACGGTGATGGATCCAGTCATGAGAGAACCATTGTAACCAGCCATGTTGATTGCATCACATCTCCATGATCACAGTTGCAGGAGTACAGTAGCTTGAGGTGGCAGGTGCTAATTACTCACCTTGTACCAAAAAAAAATACATTTTGCAATCCATCTGGATAGTTATTTGTTCACATCCATAACCTCCTTTAGCAGAGCTCAGGAGATTACCAAGTCTGGCCTGAAAGGAAAGGAAGAAACTTGGGAGATCACAGAAATTCTACGCAGTGGTCTTTGCTCATTTCCTGTTTTGGAGATGTTTAGCCACACCTGGCTTAGCCTTCCCAAAGATGACCTCTGAACTGCACCACCCCACTGAGAGCTTTCCAGAGGTTGTTGTATTAGCCACAAGTTTAACAGTCAAAACTGCATCAAGGTAAATGAAAACCTTCAAAATGCCTGTCTCTTCACAGGTATATGTTACTTAAACAGTGTCAGTCCGTTTATATATGCAGTTTCTAGCCAAAATGAAATCAAGAATTAAATAATTAATTAATGAAGGAATGAATGAATGAATGAATTAATTAATTAATTAATTAATTTATGTTCTTCTTTTACCAGCTTACTCCCAATAGGCCAGTGTTTTCTTTTCAAGAGAGACCTGTGGTGTTATTCATACTGACTGTGGGAAATTTGGCCATATCACGGGGGAATTTCTCCTACTCTTTGCTGATAAGTGCTGTGGGATCTATTGTATCTGACTTCACACTCAGGAGTGTAACACTCCTCTTGATCTTCTGATCTTTCAGCACAAAAGGCAAGTGCGTTACCTGTTGAGTTACTGACGGGTGATGCCTGCAGGTGTTTTTGCAGTTACATCCTACTGACACCTCTAGGCATCAAATTTTGCTTGTTCATATTTGCATTAATAATTTCAAAACCATGCTACATACAAAGTTTTCCTCTTAAGACTTACACAATAGCAAACACGTGTTGATATTTGACCTCTGACTACTGCAGGTGAAGGTATAGTAATTGTTGTTCATATAGTATTTATTTATATTGTTGTACATTTCATCTTTTTCTAAATACTTGAACAACCAGGATGCAATCATAGAACTGTTTAGCCTTATACAAAAGCTCTCAGCTGGAGGCAGAAAATGCTACTATTGGTATATGCGTACCTCGTGTGGTTACTGAGATATTGTAAGTTGTTTACAAAATATTTCAAATGCATTAGTTACTGTGTTTACTTAGACTTATAAAACCCACTTTAAGATCTTGAACCTAAAGAATACTAGCGCTATAAAAGTGATTTGTATTTAAGAGCTTGCTGTTTATACTTCTTTAGTAACCCTTATGGCTCCAGAGATACGAACATTTGTTTGAAATATGGGGACGTAACTTGATTCTATCAAAAAGTTTAGTCTCTACCAATTGGAAGTTACAGTGCAAAGCTCCAGGGCTCCATTGGATGGAATGAGTTAAGTCTTCATTCATGGTATAAAACCTAGTTTGACAATACCTATGAACCTATGAACCTATATATGTTGTTGTGCTGGAGATTTTACAGACTAATATCTAAAAGAAACAAATACATTAACCGTTTGATAAAAATCTGGTTAATTTTTTGTCCTGATGTTTACTGACTGATTATAATTTAGTTAACAAAAATTGGTGTACACTTTATTTTCTAACTAAAGTACTTAGATTTTCTTTTGGTCAAAATTAGAAAAATAAAATAAAATAAAATATGAACTCTTGATGAGCTGAGTCTGAAAAAGGTCAATGGAGGTCATTGCACTATACCTGTAAATAAATATGAATAAATAATAAAATGGAAAAGAGAAACTTAGTTACCTGGGTTTTCTGCAGTCCTCACCTCACTTCCCACATGTTGGAGAGGTGGGAGGCTATTTTCTGCACCCTCAAACTCCTGATTTGACTTGAATAATATGCACAATTTTCGATACATTTTATGCTTGCTAGACACTTCTAATATATATTTTTAGAAATGAGACAATACATGTCCTCTAAGTGCTTCTGCTAAATAAACAAGCATTTGTAGAGATGATTTCTGCAAAACAGAATGTTGTTGTAAAGAAATACTGACAAACTCCTAAAAATTTCCGGAACAGCATTTTGACGAGCAACTCCTGATACCAGCTCTGTTTATATATTTCATATTCTATGATGCAGTCTCTTGGAGACATTTCTGTCTGCAGTTATCATTCGCATGTCTTTTATTCACAAAATACAATGACAGAAAATCTGTATTTCCCAGGTCTGGACACAGGATCAAAGATTTCACTTTAGCAGAAAATTTTTAGCTACAGCAACTGCAGACTTTTCTGAGTTTCCTCTCTGCAGAACTTGTCTTTTCGGCCATGGAGACTAATACAGCCTACACCAAGCATAGAAATGTAAGTGGAATCTAGCACAATCTTGTTTTAAATCTATATAACATCAATAAATGAAATAATGAATACTTTGTAGTGTTTACAAAAGGTTAAGAATGTTAAGAAAGGATCACGATCCACTACTCCGACATCATATTTTAAGCCATAATATTAGTTCTCTAAAATGGATGCTTTTAATTCTGGTTCTGTGAAAAAAAAATAAAAACATAAAAGACATGACTCTTCATCATTTTACACTGCTCATTAATTTCTAGAAATTTCAACTAACAGATGATCCATTGGCTAGGTAAAATAATTCAAAATGGTGGTTTATCAAAAGTTGTATAGCTGAAAA
>NC_056733.1:1050828240-1050893240 GCF_019279795.1 Protopterus annectens
GGGTGGAAACTGTCGTTGTTCCCATAACTGCTGCTAAACCTTTACCGTCATTAACTGCATATGCCATTAATGGTCTGACGGCATTATTTTGCTTATTTACCTCACAGTATGACACTCTTGATTTCATGACACAACATGAGGTATCTTTCAGTAAACTGAAGGTGCTCTCCACTGTCTGCCATCTTATTCCTCCCCAGTTTTAACCATGTACCCCTGGACTATTGCTCACATGTACCCCTGGACTATTGCTCATTTGCACACTTATTTCCTTTCTCTGTAGCATGACAGAAACACTCTTGTTTAAATGTTTTCAGTGAAAGTATGAATTTTCCTAAAATGAATTCCGTATAATCCTATCAGTGTATTACTGAATTTTAGCTATATGCCCCTTATTCCAAAGCCATTACCGGCGTGTCATATTTTAAAAAGACAAGGACACTGTTCAGCAAGTTACTGTTTTGTAACTTAAAATCTACAAAAAAATAAAGGGAAAATGGCAAAGTTGTTTTCCTCATAAATTATTCACTCTATGCCCCCCAGTTTTTCCAGGTCCCCCATATGTTAGCTATCTTATTGTGGAACCTGGTACCCTGATCACCCTTTCACTACATTCCTTTGCCATTTTACATTCTTTGTTAACTTTTGCTCACCTCCACACTTCTTTCATGTTCCATACTTTTGTGCTTTTGCAGTCTCTCTCCTTTTTACAAATCCTGTTGTAAACATCCAACATAATCGCATGCCTTTTATCATTCCCCTGCTCAACAACATATTCCAAATAATCATACCTTCCTGGATCTTTATAAATCGTTTCTGCTTACCTGCTCACAGACACTAACAGGTGCCTGAGACAGCCTCCTCACACTAAGGTAGTTTGATACATTTAGCGACCCTGTGTCCTCTTTACATGTGCCCCTAGCAATGGTTTTCATACATAAATGTGAAGAATGATTTTGTTGGTTTGCCATTCATCATAAATCTCATACTGAGAATGGTGAGATAAAAAAAAATCAAGCCCCCTCATCATCCCCCTTACAGGGGGTGGTGCAAGCCACCACACTTCCATGAAATTATACAAACCAACTCCACAGTCACAAAACAGGGAAGAAAAGGGGGGACACAAAAATGCATCATTGGTTCCCACAAGACAATACTTTGCAGTGAAACTCACTGCAACATTAAATTCTTGGCCTTCATTCATTTAGCCAATGGTGCTTCTGTTTTTTATTAGCCTTCCATCTTGTACCAACTACTCACTAAACAGTTCTTTTAATCTGTGTTTAAGCCAATCTCTTTTAATCCCTGAAATTGTTACAACATTTTACAGTCCCAGTTGCTTTCTCCAGCTGGGTCAACACCCCTCCATTCCACTTTCAGCTTTTCAAACACTTACCTGATCTGCCTCTCTCCTGCCATTTTGTTTATTTTTCCTGTCCCCTACTTTTCTGCATCTTGCATGCTAGCACATTAACCCCAACATTCTTTTGTGGCGCCTTCATCTGCTTTCACTATTCCTGTTTAGTCTGTAAAAGCACTCTGCATGTTATCAATCCTTCTAGCCTGTTCTGACCCATTATCTTTGTGTCTCCTACTTTGACAACCGACTTCTCCTCCAATTGAAAGTCCTCCAGTTTCTTTGTCTTTGCAATGCACTTCGGTCTTCCCCATAGACGACTCAGTCCCATTACACCATGTTCTTATTGTCTACTGTCTCCTCCCATTGAAAGTCCTCCAGTTTCTTTGTCTTTGCAATGCATTTCGGGCTTCCCCATAGACGACTCAGTCCCATTACACCATGTCCTTATTGTCTACTGTCACCTCCCATTGGAAGTCCTCCAGTTTCTTTGTCTTTGCAATGCACTTTGAGCTTCCTCATAGACGACTCAGTCCCATTACACCATGTCCTTATTGTCTACTGTCTCCTCCCATTGAAAGTTCTCCAGTTTCTTTGTCTTTGCAATGCACTTCTGGCTCCCCCATAGATGACTCAGTCCCATTACACCATGTCCTTATTTTCTACTGTCTCCTCCCATTGAAATTCCTCCAGTTTCTTTGTCTTTGCAATGCACGTCGGGCTTCCCCATAGATGATCCAGTCCCATAACACCATGTCCTTATTGTCTACTGTCTCCTCCCACTGAAAGTCATCCAGTTTATTTGTCATTGCAATGCACTTCAGGCTTCCCCATTGATGACTCAGTCCCATTACACCATGTCCTTATTGTCTACTGTCTCTTGTTCTTCTCTGTGCTACTCCAGTACTAAAGGTCCATAGGTACATAGGTGATCACTAGACTAACACCTCCCCCGGAGGGGGCTTTTTTAGCTGAGACATGCTTCCCAAATGTATCTGACAAGTTCTGATACTCTATGTTTATTCTGAGGGTTATGTGTAGGATTGGGTATGGGTGGACAAGCATTTATAGGTTGCTTCTGTCTACTAGATACATAGGTGCCAAGCCTGGGGTACATTTCTGATTCGTCGTCCACTGCTCCAAGTTATGCTTGAATTGATTTAGGGAAGAACTCATCTTCAAATGGATCGGAACCCTGTCTCAGGGAAAGAGTAGTCACTGAGACACATACCTAGGTATACTCCTCATAAGTTGCCCTTCTCCCCGTTTACTATTTTTTAGGTTTATGCATATTAAGAGTTTACATACATGTACACCTACTTCTGTGTCTGTATTGATATTTTTTAATTTATGAGCCACCAAAATAAAAAGACCCGTACCTAGTGCATTTGGTTATGTGGCTACCATTACGTAGCTGTCTCCTTATCTTTCTGTCATTTTGTTCACCAATCCAATTGTCAGTAAACCTCTTTCATAGAATCTGCTTCCGCACTCACATTACCATCTCAGTTAGCCATTTTTCCAAAAGAAAATCGATAAGCTGCTCTTTTGAGGGTATAAATCATGTTTGGACCTCTCTTATTTTCATTAACTGTTCCCTTTTAACAAATCTGGAAACCTGCATTGCTGCATTATACAGATCCCAATCATGCCATCTTTATTCTGTCTTTCCATTCTGCTGAATTATCCAATGGCTGATGATCTTCCACCCTTCCATAATTTATTATTTCTCTTATTCATTTTTCTTGCTTAACCCCCATGACTTTGATATCATTTTGAGGTTCAGACTCCTGTACAGAGCATTCTGGATATGCCCTATCATATGTCACACTAAGGTGGCCATCTCTGCCTGTGCCTCTGCCTAGGAAACTCATCTTACTCTTGTGTCACACATCTCCTTCCCGCTCTACAAAAAAGCTTGTTTGCTCTAGACTGCAGCCTTCCTGCCACTTGAATTTCTGTGACTGTCCTGACAGTTCTGACCATTGTTCAAGTTTGCTCTACAATAAGGAGTTCCTGCCTATCTGCATAAACAGCACCCACATTCCCTTCTGCAAGCATGCTTGTTCACACTTGCCATATGTTCATATCTGCTTTTCCATAATCAGCACCCACCCTTACTTTTCAAATCATGCCCGCTCACAGCTGTCATATACACACATTTGCTTTTCCACTGACTATATGCATTAAAGAAAAGCTCTATCATTTCATCCACTTACCTCAACACAAAAGATTTTCTGTCCTGTATTTAGTTAAATGATAAAAAAAAAAAAAATGAGTTACCCTGAAAGTCATCCACTTTCTATCATAAGTTGCAGCCTGCTAGCGAATATCACTCAATGTTTTGGAACTGAAAACTTATTTTACTTTGTGTATAAATGTATCTTAGCCTGCATGCTATACCATATGTTAAACTGGGTATAAAAGAAATGATAAAAGGCATTGTAAATCTTTGAAGTCTGATCTTAGCCATATATGACTAAACAGGTTAGGATCCAGTATGTGTCTTTAAAATGTCCATGTTTGTATCTCAGCTGACCCATGGCTACTGCTTATAAATGCCAGCTGGACTACAGAGATGTTTATATTAAGAAGTACTTGAACTTGCCACACCACAAGCATGTGAAATATAACCATAGACATTAAAAAAAAGATTTTTGCAGGGAGCTTCTCATGATGTACTAGCATCCCCCTTACATTATTATTTCACTGTAAGGTTACTACACTGCTGTGCATAATAACTATCAGCGCATAACCAGCTGCCATATTGAGACATTATGCCCAAGCAATTGTGACATGACTGTTCAACTGTTGACATCAGGTGACTTAAAGTGAGAAGTAACTCCTCCTCTAACAGTAGAATAAATAGTAATGTGAGGTAAGTTGTTAGGATCTAATAGTCATAAAATATAAAAAACAAACTGTAACTTAACAATCTCATCTTGAAGAAATCATATTCAATAAAATCAGGTTTTTGCAACTTAGAGGTAAAGTGTATCAGAGCAAATCAGTGGAAAAGAAACACTGAAGTTTTTAGAGTCCAAGCAGCTACGGAGTCATAGCAGGTAAGTAAATTAGCAACAGATTACCTGAATGCATGGTGTCTATGTCTTGTCATTTGTTTATTTATTTATCTTTGTAGACTGCCAAAGTCCAGCTGGGCAGGAACCCCTTTTTAGCAGAAGGCTGGAGAGAAAAGCTCCTGTGCAATTCTTTTACAGTTCTAAAATTATACATTTAGTTGTTACATACATACATTGGTTTCATTCCATACAATGACAATTGACTATCTTATTACCAATCTAGGTATTATAATTGCAGACAAAAAAAAAACATTTTAATGCATGTGGTGGGGTACAAAATCTTTTATACAACATCTAGCATACAAACCTTGTACACAGTTAGTCATAAATGGAGATACAAAGTGCATTGTAGGAGGAGAAAGACAGTCTAAGTCATTTTGAAGTAGAGTAAATTGTAACATAAGAGTTATCTTGAATGATGGCAACAGGTCAGCGCTAGACAGATGATCAAAGAATAATACCAATGCAATGACATACATTTATATAAATACTTTCCTACATAGGCATCCACACACACGTTACTATGTGTTTCTGGCAATGGTTGTATTTTAATGAACTTTTTGGAGTAACCATGCCAATGACCATCCGTAGTGAATGTGTAGGTATATGAATGCCACATTATTGTTCATTTCTTGCAGTGACCACTTCATTTTGCTCACGTCTAAGACCTGCATATTTTCAGTGCCTCAGGACACAGGAACAAGTGAAATGTGCTGAAAGATAATCATTTTTTGGGTCGTTCTTCCAACATTGCAAACTGCTGATATACTGCATTCATAAGGTTTGCATTGTGAAGCAGGTTGCTTTGTCCTCTGTTCCTGCCTGTGGAACATCCTGGCTGTGATAACAATATGACAGTATAGCAGGTACCTGTTAGGTGTACTTCCATGCTATCCCTCGTGCTACATAATGACCCACTTTTTCTGCACTGCTTGCAATCATGATTGATTTACGCTGAATGATTGGATGTATTAAGTGATGATTTGTATGTTTTCAGTATGTCATAGTCTAAGCATCTTCCCAAAAACACTCTAAATCCTTCCAACTATTTGCCATTTAAAATGAAGTTTCACCTCTCCAGGCTTCAGCATGTGGGCTTTTTTCTTCATTTTATGAAACTGAAGACTGAAAAGACCATCAGATTTGCTGAAGAAATTGTTCACAGCTTCAGACACAGATGTGCTCTTTACTTTTGTTTAGACAGACGTGATTTATTGTTAAGTGTGCTGTCCACTGTTTCTCTGATAAGCATAAATGAGGTCCCTAGGTCTGCAAGACCACCTCCTCTGTATAAAAAAATTAAGTAATAAATTGCATCATTTAAGAAACTTTTAGCCATACTAAATACTGAGAGCAGTATCTGCCCCCTGACCGTGCTTAATACTAGAAGAATCCTTGAGTTATCAACCTAAGTATGAATATGCAAATAATTTAAACCTGCTCCTTCTGGCTTTCAACAAGTCATAAAGAAGGATTAATTCATATCTGAGCATAATTGTGTATAATCCACACTGTCTCTAAAAAGAAAAAAATTACAATTTATTTCAGTCATTAATTAGAAGTAGTTTACCTTGCAGCAAATTAATTTATTTTGCCTTCCAGAAGTTGTTTCTGCATATTTGTTTTTCAAAGAGCTGTTCTTAAGCTACTAACATATCTATCTGTAAATGATGGTGGGTTATAGATGACTGCCTGTAATATCTTCGCACTCTCATATAACATCGACCCAGCGGGAAGCCAGCACTGTCTCATCGCTGCTCTTGTAACAGCAGGGGAATTGATAATAACAAACAGCTTATTGCATGTACTTCTAAATAAAAAACTGGGAATATCAAACATTGCTGGTAATTTCTATGTGGATGATGAATTAACCCAATAGTTTCCTGAGATGGCTCAGTTTGAAAAAAAGGATTTTTACATTCTTAGCAACAAAATAACTGTTTTTTTTAATTTACATTCCAAATAATCAAAGGTTTTTAATTATGTATACTATAGTAATAATATACATTTCTTTGGAGTAGGTAACAATTATACTAAGCAAATATTTTTTTTCTAATTTGATAGTTATTTAATGGTTACAGATGTTAGGTTATATTTGCATATTAGTGCCTTCAGTTTGCAGTACGTTGCAATACATGTGCACCCCTGTATATTTGCGTGTGTGTGTGTGTGTGTATATATATATATATATATATATATATATATATATATATATATATATATATATATATGTGTGTGTGTGTGCATACATATTTATATACAGACTATGTGTGTATATGTATATATTTGTATACACACACACACACACACACACACGCACACACATAAAACACATACAGACAGGCACATGAACACAGATATAACAATATAACAAACCCTTGATTCATTAACAGAAAACTATATAGATCAAAACAATATATCTGCAACATGCCTGATGTTGATAGGCAAATAAAATAATAAAATGTATTAAAATACATCACATTACTATGGTATATGGGCTAGTTATGGAAAAAATAAGAAACCTATTTTTCAGCATTGTCCCACGGGTTCTTGCTTAGAAAAGTTGGCAACCTTTATAAATTTTCTTCTGTATTTATCTTGACAGTTAATCATTGCAGTTCCCATAGATAAAGCAATTCTGTCAACAATTTACTGAAAAGTATGACCTCTATTCTCAAAGTTCACTTGTGGAAACTATTCCCAGCATTCCATTTCAGCAGCAGTAAGTTGGTGACAATTAATCCAGATGTGGAAATGGGCTGTGGGTCATCTGAAGAGTCCCTGGTGCTCCCTCAGGTGACCAGGAGAAGTTTCAGTTTCTCCTCTCATCATGTTTTACCCAGAATAGTCACAAAGCAGTCTTTTTGGTTGTAAAGTCTCTTCTTCAAAATCATCCCCAGAAATGATTTGGAGCTTTAGTTTTATGGACAAAACCATCAATGTTAAAACATATTTTGCTCGTCTTTCTTACTTTATTAATTCACATACGTAATTGCTGGCATTTCTGTTCTGATCATTTCCCATAATGATTAAGCAGCCATTTATCTGCGCTGTACTTGAATTATGTATGTCTAGTGTCTCTTATGGATACAACACAGAATATTATATCACCTTAATGTGAGAAGGGAAATCATTGCTTTTACTGTGTATTAAGTATTGACAAGTTAATCTCAGGCACCAACATGTACAGGTTTTCATGACAGTACTCCCACTTATAGTATTGTATGATACTATAATGGTTTAGTGCTTATGACCTGTGCCTCATATGTCTGGGGTTCAAGCCTGACATCTGTTTTTCCTTCTGTGTAGATTTTGTACATTCTCCACATGACTGTATGATTTTTCTCTAAATATCCACCTACATGAAAAAATAGTTACTGTAACTTATGTGTTTATTGATATCGTGGTCCACTTCAACTCCAAAACAGATCCACAAAGGAGAGTTAATTCACCTATTTAAAATCAATAGAGAAATAAATAACTAAAAGCATTTGAAAACCAAAAATGTATGTCTGTAATCACATGCATTGCTTTGTCTTTTTTTAATAGGTAGAATAGAAATGGCATGCCATCGACAGTGGCACAGGAAAATAATTTTCTTGGGTGGCAAAAGCCAGGGTACCTTTTTGGCTGGGCTTGTATAGGCCCCAGGGCCGATAGCCTAGTGCCTACCTATGAACCTATGAACCATGTAGAAATATTTGCACTTAGATTGAAGTTATGCTTTTGTTTTATTGAGAAGCAGTTTTGTTTCCCATTTTCTGTTATCACAGAATATATTAGACAGATAGGCATTGCATTAGGATATTAACTTGAAACTGCTTTTCACATTCTCAGCTGTGTGGCCTTTGTGCTTGTAAAAGGTTTACTTATTACTTTTCACACTGGTGCAAGTAGAAGCTGTTGGGAAGGCTGCTGTGCACACACTAAGGTGTAGTGTCCCAGCTTCCTAGAGACATCGTCCTTCATTTACTCTGTTTGTCTTCCACAGCTGCAGAACATTCATCACAAACTGCACAGTTTGCCACAATATCATGCCAGAGTCATTCCTACATAATACAGCGAAAGGGTCAAGGTAAAACTGATAAGTAAATACTAGTTCCTCAGTTAACAGCAATTATCTTCAAAAGCAGACTATAGTGTCTGACCAGCCCTCTCAATCAAAAACATAAATCTATGGCATTAACACATCCTATCATTTTGTCTGCAGTACTGGAATATTTTTCTTGTGTTATGATGCTCCTTGACATGTAAAAAGAGCTCCAGTTAACATTAGAATTATATCCTGTTTTAGTATTTTTTTCTGAAGTATTATTGCTAAATATTGGGTTCAGATGATACATGTTTAGCTGTGTACGTCTCCAATAACCGTAGGTCTCCCTAACCTTGCCGTTATAAATTAATACATTTTTTGACTTTTAAGTGTGAAGGAAACAACCTGCAGAACTGACAAACTTTTAATTTTGATTATTATAGTGTCCTAAGGGCCCCTGCTAAAGCCCTCACATTCAGCCTTTGTATTTGCAAGGTATTAGTTTGGCAGTTAACACATTACAGCTATGAACTGTCACTGAGCTGTTTCCTGCAGTCATGGGTTTGAATCCTTCAGCCTTCATTTACCTGGTATGTAATCCTGAACAAATTTAACCAGACAGTGTTCTGGTGCAACTGGGAATCTGTGCTAGGTGCCTCAATGGTCTCCTCTAAATGCCTAATAACTGTGTATGGCCATGTGGGTACTACCTGTGTTCATATTGGGGCACTAAGTTGGATATGTTCAAGATCACCATAAGACGCTGCCAACAGTGTGTCTTATCAATTCTTATAATTTGGGTGTTGCTACGATATTAAGGTATAGACACCATTTGAAGAGGTTCTCTGAATGTAAGGATTGCATCTTTGCTGCTTCACAGATTATGTGCCCTCTTAACTTTACATTACTATGATCTTCAGATAAAGCCATTCACTGAATGTGAGGCAGCTGGGACCTTCAATTCAGAGATCATGGTTCTTTCCCAGGAAATAGTGGATGCTCTCTATAGATGGAGGGGAGGGTCTGCAGCCTCATGTGGGGGATTTTACATTTTTTGGGGGTCCATTCTAATAAGTGAATGTGGTGAAAAGTTGGAGGTCCACCAGTTCAAGGGTTCAGTGTCAGCAGCATTTCAGGCATAACACCAGGAGAAGGCCGTAAAAAAAAAAAAAAAAAAGCGTGTTTAGGATGAAACTGTCTGATTACAATTCAGTCTGTACTGCTATTCTTTCTTAGGCTAATGATGTTTTTGTAGTAGCTGAAAGAATATTCTTTACATTTATTTGCTGTTTATTTATTTGCATTTATTTATTAGGATAAATAAATGCAAATAAATAAACATGTTATTATGGAGCTTTTCTCCCCAGGCCTCCACTGAAAATGAACTTTTAATGGCCCACAGGCCTGGGGAGAAAAGCTCCATAATAACATGAACATACAGGTGAATACATACAATGTGTATAAGTTTCAAGAGTGTAAACAACAAAGCAATAAAGTTAACAATTGATTGACTTAATGGTAAACAAATATTAACATATAGGGAACAATTAAATTAAATGGTTAACATTTCATAAATCATCCTGGTATTAGAATAGTGAGGTTTTCACCTAGAATTATTAGATAGCAGATATGAAAAAAGTGATGTCATCATTAATAAAGGCAGTTGGTGACTTGGTGGAAGTGCAATTCCAGATAGAGGATACATAGGATGTCTCATAGAGACGTTTTGAATAAGGCAAGATTCTGAATAATTCTAATAGTTAATGGTAGGGCATTCCAATTATTGGCTACAGAGTAAGAAGAAAGAAGCTGGCTAGCTGGTAAGTTTGGTTTGTGTACCTGTAAGAGATGCTGACTCTCAAATCTGAGAAGTCTCCTTTGATGGTAGTAATTACATATCAAACTAGGAGGAGGACAGTCTGATGGTTTAAAGATTATTTTGTGTGCTGTTGTTAATTGCGGGTGGGAGAGGTAATGTGGTAGTTCTCGCCAGTTCAAAGAGTGTAGAACAGTACAGAGATGGGCAGAGTGTCTGGAGTTTGTAATGACCTGGTGATTTTGTTGCAATGTCTCAAGCTTGGCTTTTAGAGAGGGTCGGAGGTTGGTAAGTAGAGGGGCACCATAGACGAGAGAGGGTAGCAGGTAAGTGGTAGCCATAACTCTCAACTGTACAGATTTTCACAGAATGTCCAGATTTTTGCCTCATAATTTTGGTCCATTTTTCATAAAATTCTGGTTTTCTGGCAAATTAGTGGCAAATCATTAAAGACTGAAGTTAGAAAATAATGATAGACATTTCAGTTTCAGACTTCATATACTTCAGAAAATTCATGTTAATGCAAAACCTGTTATTCTATCAACTTTCTAAGTTTGTAAGAGCAATATTTAAAAATTGTCCCTATTTTGGGGCTTTTCTCCCATGTTTATTTATTGGTTTGTCCAGATTTCTAGCTCTAAGAAGTTGAGAGGTATGGTGGTAGCAGAGGCTTGTTTTGTGGATGTGGCTATGGAAGTCTTTATGCCTATAGAGCATTCCTAGCTTTTGGTGAATTTTGATGCTGCTATGTTGCATATGCAAATCAAGTTTCAAGTGTATATCTATAATTACTGCTAGTAGTTTTTGTGTGGATAGCAACTTCAGTTGTTGTATTACTTTGAGAATGTATAATAAACTGAGTTTTGTTTAAGGCAGTTGTCTTCTTTGGGGTGAACAGTATGAGCCTGATTTTGTTTTGGTTAAGGGACGTCAGAATGTTTTATTTATTTATTTTTTTTTGCAGGTTAGCTGAGTTCACTGCCTGTTGTACAGTGATAAGATTGTCAGACTGGGGATCTAGGGGTGCAGACATTGCTGTTTTGTGTTAACAGGAGTCAATTGACATGGCTTTTGAACATTATGAGGAAGCATGCTATACGCATCCCAAGGTAGATGTACTAGGCATGACTCAGTAGTAAGCAGTCATGGCTCCCTAGTAAGTAGTCAAAGGATAGACCAGGACACTTTGTATAGATTATATTACCTATTATGTCAAGGAATGCATTGGGATTTCAGAGATAAAGACTGGCACTTAGGACAGGGAAATCTGATCAACTACAATCTCACCAGGAAACATGGTTTACAAAATAGATGGATGAGATGGCAGTATAGATGCTGTTAAAGCTTTTTTTTTTAGAATATGCTAGTATAAACATTAGTATTAGTTATCTGAGATTCAGAGGAATGTAAATATGGAAAAATAAATACCTCAAATAGAAGAACATTATTGCGAAGATGTGCCCTCTTCCATTTATTACAAATCCTTTCAATCATATATGTTATTATAGCACCATTTTGAAATTCTGAGGACCCCAACTGCAATTTTCAGAACAATAGAAGTGAAAATACGAATGTGGATGAAAGGCTAAAAGTGTGCAAAATGCACGGTTGTAGTAGCTAAGAATATTCACCAAACCCCGGGATACTGCAATAATGGAGGGAGTATATAGCATATTAACAGTACAGGGGGTACAAAGGTATCCTGCAAAAACAGAAACAGTGCTTACCTGCACTTATAAAGCAGACATCTTACTTCTGTATCTCATGCCTGGAACTTTTTTTGCAGTTCTTTAAAGATATTACCAGTGAACTTTGAAACTTGTAATCACATCTTATCATTCAAAGTGTTGTGACACACATGATCTGTCCTTCATTTTTCAAATAAGGAGCAGTTATTTTTTGCCAGTAGCTTCCCTGCTTCCTTGTAGCTAAGTTATCATGGTTTACTGCACATCAAATAACGTTTTAGAAATTATAGATAAGATTGAGAATGCTTTATTATCAGCAGGATTTGTTGAATGATTATGTAGGGTTGTTTCATAAGGAAAAAAAAACAATAAAACTACCAGACTTGCTTTTATTTTTAATTAGTTCAAAGAAAGAACAACCTTTTTGTCATCAAGTCACATATTTTAAAACAAAGTCTGAATCTTATTGCATTAAAACATAATGAAAAAGATCTTGGACATTTGTCTCTCAGATCTGAGAAATCAGCTTGAGTGTGACTTATACATTGCTTTATCCTTTAGTATTACAGAATCTTAAAACGGGTTTACCACTGGCAAGAAAAGTGACAAAGTATTGCATTAAAATGCAGCAGTAGTTTGTATAACATGCAAACCGCGTAATGCAGCTTGTTTGAAAGCAGAAGCTATATTTTAACTATTGTGCTAGCCGTCGCATATTGTATATTATATATTGTATGTCTGTGAACATGGGAGAAAGATTTAGAATTATGTGCTGGCAAAAATCATGAGGGAACTGAAATATCAGATACCTGGCTGTTTGAGTCATACTAGGAAGAAAATAGGCCCATAGCATCATAGGTGTTTACTAGACTAACAACTACAAGGGCCTTTTTAAGCCTAGCCATGCATCACAAATCTCTAACAAGTTCAGGTACTCTTGATAAGTGTAAGCATAAGCCTGGGAGATGAAATATTTACAAGCTAGAGCCTGGGAGATGAACCATTTATAGGCTGCATGTGTTCATTAGAAGCATAGGTGCCAAACTTGGGATGAATTTCATTGTTCCTCATCCAATTGTCCAAGTTACACTTGAATTGGGTTAGGGTAGAACTCTGTATCACGTGGATGGGGAGCCTGTTCCAGAGAATAGGTAGTCTCTGGGATACATACCTGTATCTCCAGCAGGTCTACTTATAGCACAGGCAAGGTTTCAGTCTTTAGAATAGTGCTGTTTGTTTTGCAGATATGCAGGAGGTCCATCAGAGTGGAGTCTGACAATGCCCTGTATGCCAGGCATAGATCTTCCCTCAACAGTCTGCAGGAGACAGAATACAGGGATAGGGCCTTGAAGTGGTCTGCACAGGGCATGTTACTTATACCAGATATTCTTTCAGTGAGGAACCTCTATGGATGTTCCAGTTGCTGGATATGTCTGATTAGGTACATACCAAAGGGAGTATTGGACTTATGTCTAATATTCAGAAGTGGAAATTTCATTCTGTGGTTAATATGTATTTAATTTATTTATGTTTAATATGTTAACCAGATAGTTATGCTGGTCCGAGAACTCTTTTCATCCATGGCCTTGGTCCAATGGGCAAATGCAAGGCATAGACAAAAACATGTATTTCAAAAGGCACTAGTTAATACAAAGTAGGACAGTGTTGTACACTGCTCAAACGCATACAAAGAAGTAATAGACACATATATATATATGTGATAATGAAAGGTAAGATTATAATTCTAATCCTTCTTTTTTTACCTGTTACTAATGATGCATATTGTAATATACAAATGCAACAACTATAATATTACTGTACTGCTGTGTATTTCTATTTGTATTTGTAATTGTATTTGTGGAACTTTTCTCCCTGGGCCTCCGCTGAAAATGGGTTTTTGTTTAACCCAGTCAGATTATGATATGTCTGTGTGTGTGTGTGTGTGTGTGTGTGTGTGTGTGTGTGTGTGTGTGTGTGTGTGTGTGTGTGTGTGTGTGTATACACATAGACACATTTCATAATTAGCAGCAAGGTATGTGATTATGTGAATACTGTAATAACATTTTGTGAATATTTGTATTTTTTTTTTATAGGTGAACCTGAAAGCGAATACATTCTCATGTCTTAATGAATTACTACTTCTTGAACTTGTTTTAAACAACATAGCTCATGGTGTTTAGAAGTGAATTAATTAATCTCATTTGTTATGCTAAGTAGGGTAAATATTTCTTTATTAATTTTACATTTGTTGACCAGGATAGTCTGATTGGATATATGTCCATTTTCAGTAGAGGCCCAGGGAGAAAAGCTCCAAGATAATAATACACATTGAACATTTAGTAAATGCTAGTTTCAAGCAGGTTACAGTCATAAGCAATACCAGCATTTAGCACATATTGTACTAACATATTATAAAACACTTTACAAAACTTAACACTATTTTCAAAGTTATATATATACATAACATTACATTCAGGTTTAAGACAGACTGAGCAGCAGTTATACAACTGGCCCTTCCTGAAACGGTGTGGTAGAAAAAAGTTAGAAGTAGTTGAAAGTAAGGCAAATAAGTGATAGAGAGGTCACTAGTCAGGGTTAGTGCAAGGACATAACCAATGAGTTTTGAAGTATTTCTTGAGTTTGTTTGAATTGAGTTAGTGACGGTTCTAGGGTCAAGTCAGCTGGGAGTCTGTTCCATGTTTTTCCAACAGAGTTGACAAACATAGAGTCCCCAGCTGATTAGTTGGATTTATATGTTTGAACTAGGAGTCTAGTGGCTGATCACAGTGGCCGGGTGCTGGTGTAGGGGCTGATAATATTTTTTAATGCAGGTGTATTTTCTGGTTGGTAAAGAACTTTATGTGCCACTATTAGCTGGTTGAACTGCAGTAGGCTAGGCAGTTCAAACCATCCTAGGCAATTTAGGTTGTGACAGTGGTGTGTCTGGTAGGCTGTGTCAGTAGCAAATCTGGCAATGTAGTTATAGCAGGATGATAGTTTATTAAGATCTGTTTTATTTAAGTTGGAGAATAGAGGTGAGGCGTAGAGAAGAGTTGATAATGGATGGGAACGGGCAATTGCAGTTCGAGCAAGTGGGGTAATGAAAGGTTTGATTCTGTAATGAGAACCAAGTTTTTTATTAATGGTTTTGATAGCTTGATTGATATGTGCATCAAACTTCAGGTTGTTATCAACTATGACACCCAGTAGTTTAGTTTGTGCTTCTGGGGAGATGATAGTGCCATTGTTAGTGGTTATGTTGAAAGATGGCAGTGGGGTCCTGCTTGTGGGGGAGAAGAGGAGCAGCTTAGTTTTGTTGGGGTTTAGGATTAGATGAAATAATTAATATTAGATTAATTATCTTGGATTTGATTAACTAAAGCTGGTTGTGTTCCATGTTTGTCATACCTGAAGAAATGTATCACCCCAAGGCTTATTTCAGTTTTATGCTCCTTGGTATCATCATAAATAAACACTTTATTGGATCGTATTATTACTGCTGTTGTTATTTTATCTCATTCTCCATTAATTACATTATTACATCATGTCTTTATGCAATCTGTTCCCATCCTTGGTAGGTTGGTGATTATCATCATCATCACCTTCGTCATCAACCTCCCTTTTCCCCTTTTCTACATGGGATGGAGATGTCTTGATACAATGTCACTCTCCCACCTTTATCAACAGTTATGCCTGACCGTTGCAGGACTTCTCCATACAATCCATCCATCTCATTGCTGGATACCTTCTTTCTTCTTGCCTTCTTCCTGTCTCTTCCAACTCGTCTTCACCAGATTTCTTTCCCTTTTCTGGGACATTTAACTGGAACCACTGTAATCTGTTTTCTTTGACTTTCTCTGGAACTGGAGCTACTTGGGCTTATCGTCCAGGGTCCCAGTGTCTTCATCTGTCCCACATTGTGCATCCTACCACCCATTTCATGCCCTTCATATCCATTACTTCTAACTTCCTCAACTGGTCTGTCTCCTTTGCTCGGGTTTCTGTACCATACAATAGTACTGGTCACACCACTGATTTGAACACCTTACTTTTGAGCTTCTTTGGCATTCTTCTGAGATACACTACCCCTGATACTCTGTGCCATTTGGCTGTAGTCCCCCTGATTTCACATTTTACCTCTTAATTCAGATGTCCCTTCTTGTTATCCACACCACCTCGATATTTGAAGCGTTTAACCTTTTCCAGTATTTTCCCTTCTGCCTACGTTTTCAGCTTCTCCTGATTTCCTTCATTACATCTTACATTCGTCTCATCTGTACTCAGTTTCATCAAACATGGCTTGACTTTTGCATTTCGTTCCCCTATCAACAGATGAAGTTCTTGCTCAGAGTCTGCCTGTAATGCCACATCGTCTGCATACAGTAACTTTGGTGATCTTTCTCCTCTGACCTGTTTGCTAATGTAGTCCATCACCAGTATGAGCAGCAGTGAGCTCAGAGTTGAACCCTCATGCAAACCCACTCCCACAGGGAATCCCACTGAGATACCGAACATTGTTCATACTTCAGTCATTGGGTCCTTGTACATAGTGTGTACTAATTCTACCGATGTTTCTGTTACATTATCCCACTGCAGGAGTTACCAAATCAGCTTTCTTGGGACCTTGTCATATGCTTTCTCCAAGTCCCATAATGCCCATTTGGCCTCTTTCCTAATTTCTAGTTATTTCTTGACTTTGTTTCACTGCAAACATGTTCAGTTGTGCTGCATATTGATCTGAATACAAACTGTTCATCTTCCATCTTACTTTCTACTGATTCGAACCTGTGTACCACCCGCAGTTGTGATTGTGCTCCTTGTTCTGCTACACTAACATTAGAATGCTTATTCTCTAGTCATCTTGGATATGTCTTTGTCTCCATACTACTATGAGTACCCGCTAGAGAAATTTCTCCCCTAACTCAACAAACATCTTGATCACATGTGCTGTGACCTCATCAGACTCTCCTGCTTTGTATGACTTCATTTTCCTTAGTGCTGTGCTTACTTCTTCTATGGTCAGCTCCTACTCCTCTTTAATCATCGACTGTGCCTGCCTCAGTACAGCTTATGTGGGTTTTTTTTTCATTTAGCAGCCCCTGGAAGTGCTGTTTCCATCTGCCTTTGGTGTCCTGTGGGCAGGTGAGCATGTTGTTCCAGGCATTCTGTATGTAGGGGTAAATAAAAAATGAATAACCTGCCCACCAAAGTGATTGGGTCACACTGGTGGGTTGGTCAATAACATTTTTTTTCTGATTAGAGGGTCTGTGGTAACTGAGAATACGTGCAGGCTCATCCACCATCACTGTCTTAATCTGCTCTTTGCTATTATCGCTCTAGTAGCAGCTCCCTTTGTTTTGTTTGCTATGGGATGTTGCCCTCTCACTGATACCAGTTTCTCTATCATAATCAAGCTTGAAAAAACATAGTTTCTCAAGTTCCTCATGAGGTACTTGCAGGTAACACATCTTCACAACCTAGCTGAGACTAAGATCTTTCTTACCAGTGCACGCACATTCGGTTCAACTGTAGTCCATGATTTTGATGTAACTACACTTTTTGTCTATGGAATGTCTGGTGTATGAATCAAACCATGCCAGTTTGGCAATGTGGAGTGTCACACAACTCTTTAATAGGCCTGGAAAGCACAAGTGGGTAATTTAGATGAAATATTCACCTGTTTTAGTTATCTTAAAGGACTGATTACAACTATCAGTCTATTTGCAGGTATCTTTTCTAACAATGCATTCAGTGGTTTTAGGAAAATAATGATTTGGGTAAATTAAATGGTAATTCGAATAGCAATTTCAGATATGATCACAACTGTTACATATTTTGAATCTTAGCTTGTCAGATGACCTATGAGATGACCACAGTAGGGAGTAGGAAATTTATTTTTTGTCTCACTTAACTTGAAGTTCCTGCTTCTTTATTTTTTTAGAGATCACTTAAATGGTCTATATCTGTGTAATGGCTGATCTTAGGTATATGTACCTAGTGCGCTGCCTAGGTTGTCATTTGGCCAGGGACCCCCCCACACTTTTTTATCAAGTAATGTGCTCTTGCCATATTACACCTGCAGAGAAAAAAAATCAGGGCAATGTGAAGAGAATGCTGCAAACTGCTTAGTTTCTAGGCTGTCTACTCAGCCCTAGCCAATGCAATCTTGATAATAAACACACATCCCAGTCTGTGATTCATTGTCTAGATGATGATGTGTGAGACTGCGAAGAAAGCCCAGACACATTGACCACTGGAGGTTAATAGCTGAGGTGAAAATACAAATAGTATCAGAGGCCTGTAGGAGGTGGCACCATGACGGTCTGCAAGAGAATTCCAGGGTCAGGTACAGTATCAGTGACTGGCTTGTAGCAGGTCAACTGCACTCACTAAATACCAACAGACCCTTACATTTCAGATTCCTTGTCCTCTTGACTTTACTAGAAAGGTTCACCTAGACTCTGCTACACTTTGCTGTGAGGGAAAGGTTAATCTGCTTTTTACTTGTATTACTTTCTTGCCTTTTTCTATTTTGAATACTGTGATTTGTTTTATTTACCTTGTGTTTTACTTGTATTCTGCTTTTAACTGCATATTAAAACTTGAAAAGACACCACAGCTCTGTCTCTTGTGAATCAGGCAGAAATGTTTTTTCCCCTCCATCCAACCCGGTTACTGTCTTTCTAGTTGCCTTTCCCTTATGTAAATTTGATCATATATCTAATTTCCTCTCTGTTTTTACTGGCTTGTGTGAGTAAGCACAAAATTATCATTTTGTGAAATCACTCACCTTCAACAATTTAAATGTATTGGCCATCCTACTGTATTCCATAGTACCAGAATACAAAAGTGACCACCCCCTTTCAATCTATCTTGCTGTTTTAAAAATAGTGACTGCCCACTAAAGCTTAACTTTTATCATGAATATAGCAAGGTGGATATTAAGACTTTCCTTTACAGTGGAACATTAGCATTGTATACGATAAGTGACTGCCTTTAATGGTCTGTGCAGGTTGTGTGTGAAAGCAGCTTATTATTGACAGTGACAAAGTGTGTAGAATGGATATCAGACACAATATTTGACACAGTGACAAAGTGAGCAGTTGGTTCTCTGGTTTGAGTTCTCCCTCTATGTTTCCCTGTGTGTGAAATATATATGTTCGTTACTTGGTGGCAGTGTCATTGTGTGAGTGTGTGTGTGTGTGTGTGTGTGTGTGTGTGTGTGTGTGTGTGTGTGTGTGTGTGTGTGTGTGTGTATAATACTATCACTTTTTTATCTATGGTCAAACACATTACTGGCAAGGAACATACATAGTTGCTGTCAGGTATATATATATATATATATATATATATATATATATATATATATATATATATATATATATATATATATATATATATATATATATATATATTTATATATATATGTATATATACAGCATGCCTCCTTACCCAGTCCACAAAAGAACCCCTGCATAAGTCAAACAGCTGCAAACAGTTCAATTTAAACAGATTGGAAAGGCTCACCCAGACTTTGCTACACTTTGCTGTGAGGGAAAGGTTGGTTTGCTTTTTATTTATTGTATTTCATATTAGTTTATTGCCTTTTTATATTCTGAGTGCTGTGATTTGTTTTCTTTACCTTGTGTTTTGCTTGTGTTCTGCTTTTAACTGCATATTAAAACTTCAAAAGACACCACAGCTCTGTCTCTTGTGAGTCAGGCAGAAATTAGAACTGATCAATTAAGGTCCCATACATAAGATAGAAGAGGTCACTTAAAGTTAATCAGCAACACTAAATCCACATATGCGGAGGTCCTTAACTGTAACCTGCCCAAGCAACAAGGACCTTTGAAGCTGAAATGCAAACAAATGCCAATCACAACCAAACTGTCACATAGCTCACAACACCAGTGTGCCACCCAGCAACAGTCCCTAAGGCAAGACAACGTACCTAACACTGTAGTCATAGGTGACTCTATAGTCAGGCACACTGATGTCCCACTCACCAGGCTGAACAAGGAAAAAATTACAGTGAGATGCTTGTCGGGTGCCAGGATCCACCACATAACTCATGCACTGAAGTCACTCCACAACAAGTACAAATATGACGCTGTCATTGTCCATGTTGGAGTGAATGACTTGAGACGTACCTTCCAGGACTACATGAAAAGAGACATGGAATAGCTCTCAGATCATGTGGCCTAGGCAGATATGACCCTAGCCCTCAGCAGCATCCTGCCTTCACCCAGAATGATACCACAATATAAGGACACAATGATTGACTTCAACAATTGTCTAAGCTTCCGGTGTCATTCAAAGGGGATCCAGTATCTGTCTGCCTGGGACGACATGATCGACAGACCACGATGCTTTGCCAGAGATGGTCTGCACCTGTCACCTCTGGGATTCAGGTTACTGGCTAAGGCTCTTGCCACCCCTACAGTGCATTTTTTAGGCAAAGTTCAAAGGACAAAACCACCACTGTAACAGGTACAAGCATGCAAAATCTGAAGGTAATGCTACTCAAGGCTAGAAGTCTAAACCTCAAAATGCACTCTCTTGAGGCACTCCTAAAAATGGAGAACATTGATATCTATGCAGTAACTGAGACCTGGTTCAAGGCTCCAGAGAGCACCCCTGCAATACCAGATTACAACTCTTATCACACTTTTCAGCCACCAAACCAGGATCAAAACACTAAAGGTGGAGGAGTGTCCATATTCACCAAAGATATTCACACCACCAGGTTAGTTGCCCAACACAATGCATCTGAAATTCTCCAGGTGCAACTAACACTAGGTAAGACTGCAATCCAAATTGTAGCTTGCTACAGATCCCCGCCATGCCCCAATATTCTCACTACACCTTTCTAAACATACTGTAAAATATTAATATACATCCAAACACCCTAATGTTGGGTGATTTCAACTACCCTGCCATTAACTGGGAAAACTACTCGTGTACCAACACCTTTGCCCAACGGTTCTTGGAATTCATAAATTCCAATGCCCTAGATCAACTAATCCATAGTCCCACCAGGGGCACCAATATCCTAGACCTGGTCATTACCAACATGGAAAATCAATGCTCCACACCTATGGTCACCCCCTCGTTGGTCAGGTCAGACCATAAGTTCCACATCCCACCCCCACCCCCCAGTATGAAAACCTCCATAAAAAACTTGTCCAAAGCCAACTTCATGCTACTCAAGTCAGACGTTACAAACTTCATGACACCCATGCAGACAGGAACTGAAAGTTCGACTGCTGAGTCCTACACTAAGGCACTGTACAATCACATCCACTCATGCATGAATCGTGCCATCCTAATTAGAACCAAGATACTCTTCTCCAAAAAAAGGAAGCCAATCAGGTGGTCCCCTGCCATAAACAAACTTTACAACAAAAGGAAGAAACTGTTGCAGAAAAGAGGAAAATCCCAGGATGCAAAAAACTCCCTTACCAGCCTCAGTAAGAAGTTGAGATCCCTCATAAAATCCTCCAAAGCTAGCTACGAAAATAAATATGCCAAAGATTCCAAAGACAACCACAAGGCATTCTATAACTATGTCAAGAATCTAAATGGCAATGCTCAAATCTGCTCTGAGCTACAACAGAATGGCATTAAATATACTGATCCCAAGAATATTGCCAATATCCTGGCAGATTGATTCAGAGCCAACTTTACCCCCCTCTCACCCCCTAAATGGCCCATCTCAATACCGGAAGATTGCCAAATTCCAGTAATAATGACCACACAGGTAAAAAATGCACTCTCCAAAGCTAAGAATACAGCAACCATTGGACCAGATGATATCCTGGGCTGTGTACTACATGAACTACAAAATGAACTGGCACCTCACCCAAGTGTCATGTTTAATCATACCCTCACCTTAGGTTTCATGCCCATTGAGTGGCGCACAGCTACAGTTATCCCACTCCACAAGAGGGGATCCACCTTGGATCCCAAGAACTACTGCCCCATCAGTCTGACAAGCCTGATCTGCAAGGGCATGGAACGTATTATCATGGAATTTATAAACAAAGACATTGGCAACCTTAAAACACTGGACCCCAACCAGTTTGGATTTGTGAAGGGCCGATATTGTCTCCTGAGCCTGATTGACTTCTTCGAATCAGTCTCCAGAGCCATAGAAGAGGGTAAGGCAGTCCACACAGCCTATCTGGACCTTGCCAAAGCCTTTGACACCATCCCCCACTCTGGAATCATAGATAAACTTACTAAGCTGGGAATTAATCCCTACATTGCTCGATGGGTTGCCAGCTGGCTTACTGACAGAACCCACACTGTAAAAGTAGCTGGCTCCAAATCCAGCTCCAGACAATTGACAAGTGGAGTACCTCAGGGTTCAGTCCTGGGACCTCTCTTGTTTGGCATCTACTTCTCTGAAGTACAGGCCAACACTAAGGGACTCTGGCTAACAAAGTTCTCAGATGACTGGAAACTGGGAGCCATTACAGAATCCCCAAATGATGTGGATACTCTACAAAAGGGCCTTACAGAAACAGATGTTTGGTGCCACAGCCATGGGCTCAAGCTCAATGCCAAGAAATGTATAGTTATCTCCTTTGGGAAGAAACATGTACTCATGAATTACCACATAGGTGGCAGTACAAAAACACAATAAGTGTGATAAGAGACTTAGGGACACAGGTGGACAGTGGTCTCACCTTCAATAACCACATTGCCACAACAGTCAGGAAATCCTTTTATGTGGCACACCTCATCACTAAGGGCTTTTCATCCAAAAAAAAGGAGTTCATTGTCCCACTGTACTCATCCCTCATTAGACCCATTATAAAATACAATGCCCCATTTGGTGTGTACCTCTCAAGACATCTGCAACAACTGGAAAGGCCACAGAAATACCTCACTAAAAGAATCAAAGGCCTAAAGCAAATACCCAATGCTGACCACCTTAAAAAACTCCAGCTATACTTTGTCGCATATTGTCTACTCTGAGGCGATCTCTGCTTCACATACAAGGCCATATCAAACCCAGAGCTGTTGGCATGCTACACTTAAAGAAATCCCAATCCCTCAAGCCACACACTCCGGGGATCTAAACCTTTTCATCACAATAAACAAAACAGTCTGGAGAGATAGGTTCCTGTCCCAGAGACTCCCCATACTCTGGAATAGACTTCCATACATGTCAAGCAGGCCTCTTTGGCCCTCTTCAAATGGAATCTTGATGATTGGATGGGAGAAAGGAAATTCACCCCAGGGATCACGTCAGTCCCCCTGCTAGACAGGGGTCCAGGGAAGTAAAGAGTGTGGGAAGAAATAGCCAGGGAATTGTTATGGTTAGGCTTGTATAGGTCCTAGGGCTAATAGCCTAGTACCAACCTATGAACCTAAGCTCAGCTCAGAGTTGTAAACAAAAGGTCAATATAGCCAGAGTTCTTCTGTCTAAAAAAAAATCAGTCAACAACTAGTAATATTTAAAAAGAGGACTTCGGTACAGGTTTGGTATAATGGACACCATTATCATCTCATATCCTGAATACCATTTTATCTAGAGCTAACCTTGATCAAAGACATGAAGGCTGACTGAGCATAGTTTGGTTATTATTTCTTTACTGTGGCTATTTGTTCTTTTAATATCATTACAGTTGTTAAGACCATGGCTTGCTTGTGGTGACCTAAGGGAGGAGGTGTGGTGTGTGTAGGTGTGACAGCAACAACATGAAATGCATTGCTGTGGCCATTTGATCTTTAACTTTTATCCCAATCTATGACCAAATTGATACAGATGCATTTACTATTCCCATATACAGTTTTATGTATCAATATAATTATTTCTCTTCTTAGGATATAGGAAACTAGTGTTTTGCCAGATTTTAGCATTAAGCCCAAGACACAACTTTGTTCTTTCTTGAATGAAATTAAAAACTTGACAGAAATTCTTTCCTTACTCATTTTTCATTTGGCTTTCATTGGGTCAAAAGACTGAAAAAAAAAGCTATAAACAAGTTTGTAAATTACATGAGAGATAATAAAATACATCATTACTGTGATATATATCAATATGTTAAATGAAAACATGTTGTGATTGGTACTACTTTATAAAAATAAATTTTGGTACTAGTTCTAGAAGACCAAAGTAATTGCCGTTATTTGAGTTCCAAACTTTTTTTTGTCTCCCTTTAAATGGTAAGCCTCTCTCTGCAAGAGTGCAAATTACAAACTCTTTCTATAACGTAACACCAGTATTGCTGCTCTTTTTCTTATTTCTTCTAGCATTCCTATGATTTTCCAAATTTTCATGAGTTTGAATGATAGTAGGGTTTTCCAATCATTAAACCCTTCAGAAGTTAATGTTGTTGCAGAAGATGCAATATTTGGAAAGAGTTTACAAACAAAGCATTCTAGGGTATATTTTTCTCATTGTTCTTTGTTGAATAAAAATTGCTTTTTGTACAAAATCTGGACTGATTCAAATGGTCCACAGTGATACTGAACTTGAGAAGGCCAATATGATACATCATTTAATTTGTCCACAAGCCAACATCTGTTACAGTAGACATATATTTGACATCACTATCTAAATTTGCAACATCTTGAACATGGTGTTTCTCATTAGGTGTCTGAAAAAAAATTGAATATTCGTATTGTTTTCTTGTGGCTCGTTTTTTATATTGTTCAGTAAGTTGTGCTTGAATTAGTTCCATATTTTCACTTTGAGTTGGTGCTCAAATCTTTTACTCATTCTTAGATTAGAATTTAGAACAAAATATTTGAGTTATTAATTATTGTGCATAAATAAGATGAAGATATTGTCACAAAAATTTTCAATAGTCTATAAACACTTCACTAAAGTATTGAACCTACTGAACTCAAAAAAATAAGAATCACTTTATTTATGCAAGAACAAACCAGAGCTTAGTAGCATAATTTATGTTTGTTTATTAGTCGCTATAAAATATACTTTAGAGTATCTAGAATCATATGGCTTCTGGGGACCTAGAGGCCTTGAAACCATGTGCTTAATTCATTTTCTTCACAATTATTGTAGTATACTTTATCCCAGTTATGGTGTTTTGAAAGGATGGATGAAAAGCTGAAGAATAAACAAAGAAAATATATTTTTCATTACTCATAATATTTTTAATTATACAAACATGGAAATAGATAGTACATATTTTGGTTTATTCAAAAAGGGATTTAAATTCATACCTTCCAGTAAGGTAGGAGGTGTAGATATTCTTACACAACTATGACTCTTCACTAGGAAGTTGAATTTACAACTAATATTTAAAAATAAGAATAACCATAAAAATCCTAGTAGTGGTTTCACTATAAAAAAGAAAAGTTGCTTCGACTTTCCCATCTACCCACTTTTTTCAATATTTGAAAGCCGTGTACTGAGGATATTCATAGTACACTTAATAGAAGACGTAAGAAGTTTTTACAATATGAGTAAAGAGGAATCACAGTTATTATTGAGAACTTAGGTCCAATTAAGGAATTAGGACTATTAAACCTGACAAAGGAGGGGGTGTAGTTATACTTTATAAAATGGACTATAACAACCAACTTTTTGAGATTTTTTTGTGATACCAATAGATACCAGTCAATATCTAAAAATAAAGTTTTTCCTTAAGCATAGAAAAATACAGTTATTTTTAGAAGACTCCATTTTTCAGGGAGTGATTAATGAAAACTTGTTTGAATTTTTGAAATCGGAACATCCTATCATCCCAGTAGCTTTTGGAGTCCCAAAAGTCCAGAAGCACATTTACCACCCTCGTTTCAGAGTTATTATAGCAGCACACAATAGTCCCACCTACTCATTAGGCATTTTTGTGGATAGATTGTTAAAGGATCTTATCAGGCCTGTTGACCACATGTTGAAAGATTCTTGGGACTTTTTAATGAAAATTAAAGCTAATTGGTATAACGAGAATTGTAGTTTCTCTACAACTGATATTAAAGATCTATTCACATCTATCCCTCACCAAAATGGTTTGAATTTATTTTACGAGGCCCTAAGGGAATTAACCACATTAAGTGATACTATGGTTAACTTTGTGATGGCCATAATGGAATTCATATTAAATAACAATTATTTTGTTTTTGAAGGAGTATTTTTCAAACAAATAAAAGGGATATCAATGGGTGTGAGTTGTCACTCATGTATCCCAATTTAGTATTGTACACATAGGAAAAAATGCATGTGTTCAATTCTGATTTTTCTAAGGACTGGTTAACTTACTTTAGATACCTTGATGATATCTTTGTCCTATGCAAATCTCCACATAAAACAGAAAAGTGTTTGGACCATTTGAACAATTCCTGTTGTTTTTTTCAAAGTATTGATTACTTAGATGTAACCTTATTTAAAGACAAACTAAATAATAGATTTGGTTCAAATTTTTATTGGAAACATACTTTTTCTAGGCCAATTGGTACGAGCAGCCAGAATGTGTTCAAGTATTGATAGTTTTTCAATGGGAGTTAATAATACCTTGAATATGTCCATGTAGAGAGGTTACCCTTATCCATATTTAACAAAAATAGGCCAAAAAGTAACTTCAGGTTGGGGAATTAGTTACAAACCCCTATTGGCTGCTAACAACTGTCTGAGTTTTAATAAGATAACATCAGAAGAAGCCTCAAATTTTCAAAGCAGCATGGCTTTACCTTTTGGCATGGGTAGTCATGAAGATATAGTAGTAAGAAACTGGGCTATTTTTAACGGTAGACCAGAAGTGGGTGAAATTATAGGACAAGTCCCTTTTTTGTTTATAAAACAGGAAACATTTAAAATGGCTATTTGAGCATGAGGTGATGTATCTTCAAATACCTGAAAAGGGAATTTCGAAGTGTGGTGCATGTAAACAATGCCCCTACATTGTAGAAGAACAGTTTAACACCTTGCAACATATACTCTTTAATATAGTACTAAAAATGGTAACTGTGGGACTAAGGACATTATATATATTGCTATTTGTGTTACTTGTGATTTTTATGTAGGAAAAAATTTGAGAAATTTTAGAAAGAGAATTTATGAGTATCTTTATGTTATAGTCAAAGATAACACTAATAATGGCCTTTATAAGCATAGTCAGGTATGTAAAGGCATTAGTAGATTCAAATGTGGTATTTTGGCTGTAGTACCTATCAGTTCTAGTGGAAGGTGGTAGGAGTTAGATCTAAAGATTAGAGAAATACAGAGGTAACTTAGGTTGAATGCCACAGCCTCTCCTGGATTAAATAAAAACTTGAGTATTGTTCCATTTCTTAAGAAAAGAGCCTGCACTTTGTAGAAAGGAGATTATAGGTTCACAGGTTCATAGATAGGTACTAGGCTATCAGCCCAAGGGCCTATGAAAGCCCTGCCAACAAGGTTTCCTGGCTTTTGCCACCCAAGAAAGCTATCTTCCTGTGCCCTTGTTAAGCAGAGCCGCAGAAGTGATCCCAGGGGTGAATTTCCTATTTCCCATCCACTCATCAAGATTTTTCTTGAAGAGTGCTAATGAGGAACTCTGCTTTACATAGATAGATAGATAGCCTGTTCCAGAGTATGGGAAGTCTCTGGGACAGGAATCTATCCCTCCAGCATGTTCTGTTTATTGTAGTGACAAGGTTTGGGTCCCTAGAGCATGTATCTCAGAGGGGTTGGGATTTCTTTAAGTGTTGCATGTCCAAACAGATCTGGGTTTGACAAAGCTTTATATGTTAGGCAGAGATCACCTTGGAGTAGGTGATATGCTATGGAGTAAAGCTGGAGTTTTTTTAGATGGTCAGTATAGGGCATCTGTTTGAGTCCTGTAATACTCTTTGTGAGGTAATTCTGTGGCCTTTCCAGCTGCTGCAGTTCTTGTGAGGTACATTCCAAAAGGGGCATTGTACTCTATAATGGGTCTAATGAGAGTTGAGTAGAGGGGAACAATGACCTCTTTTTTTCCTGGATGAGAACCCTTTTGTGATGAGGTATGCCACATAGAAGGATGTCCTGACTACTGTGTGGTGATGTGATTATCAAAGGAGAGACTACTGTCCACCTGACTCCCAAGGCCTCTTATCACACCTTCAGCATTAAATGGACTGCTGCCTATGTGGTAGTTCATGGGTATAGAGTTTTTACCAATAGGGATGACAATGTACTTTTTGACATTGAGCTTGTGACCGTAGCTCTGACACCAGGCATCTGTCTCAGTGAGGCCCTTCTGTAGGATGTCCACGTCATTTGGGGACTCAACTATGGCACTTAATTTGCTGTCATCTGTGAACTTCATCAGCCAGAGGCCCTCTGTGTTAGCCTGCACTTCAGAGAAGT
The DNA here is from genome assembly GCF_019279795.1 of Protopterus annectens. NCBI lineage: Eukaryota > Metazoa > Chordata > Ceratodontiformes > Protopteridae > Protopterus > Protopterus annectens. The sequence continues at coordinate 1,050,856,524 of NC_056733.1, forward strand.
AGATACCAAACAGGAAAGGAACCAGGACTGAACCCTGTGGTACTCCACTTCTCACTGGTTTGAAGTCAGATGTGGAGTCTGCAACTTTTACAGTGTGGGTTCTGTCAGTGAGTCAGTTGGCAACCCATCTTGTGATGTATGGATTTATACCCAGTTTAGTATGTTTATCTATAATTCCAGAATGGGGGATGGTGTCAAAAGCCTTGTGGAGGTCAAGATAGGCTGTGTGAACCACCTTAACTTCATCTATGGCTTTGGTGACTGTTTCAAAGAAGTTGATAAGTTTCAGGAAGCATGAGCTGCCCTTCACAAACCTGAACTGGGTGGGGTCCAGAGTTTGGAGGTTACCAATGTATTTGTTTATGAGTTCCATGATGATACATTCCATGGCCTTGCAGACCAGGCTCGTCAGACTAATAGGGTGATAGTTCCCAGGATCAGTGGTGGCTCCCCCTTTGTGGAGTGGTATAACTGTTGCTGTGCGCCATTCAGTGGGTACAAAGCCTGCCGTGAGGCTATGATTGAACATGGTGCTTAAGTGGGAGGCCAGTTCATTCTGAATTTCATGTTGTCCATTCCCATAGATGCTGTGTTCTTGGCTTTGGAGAGTGCAGTTTTTACCTGCGCAGTTGTGATTGTAGGGGGTCTCCATTCTTATGGTATAGATATGGGCCTTTAAGGGGGTGAGAGGGAGGCAGGATGTTGGCAATATCAGTTGATTCTGCAATTTTCATGCCATTGAGCAGATCTGGGTGTTGCCATTGAGATTCTTGACATAGCTATAGAATGCTTTGTGGTTATCCTTAGAATCAGTGGCAATCTTGTTTTCATAGCTAGCTTTGGAGGATTTTATGAGGGATCTCAGCTTCTTACTGAGGCTGATCAGAGAGCTCCTCCACTCATTTGATTTTACTCTCTTTTGCAACAGTTTCTTCCTTCTGTTGTAGAGTTTGTTTATAGCAGGGGCCACCAGATTGGCTTCCTTTTTTTGGAGGATAGCATCTTGGTTCTGTTAGGGATAGCATGATCCATGCACTTGTGTAAGTGCTTATAGAGTGCATCCGTGTAGGATTCAACAGTTATAACTGTATTGTCCGTCTGCATGGGTGTCGTGAAGTTCACCACTTCTGTCTTAAGAAGCATGAAGATAGCTTTGGAGAAATTTTTTACATTGGTTTCCTTAATGGGGGGGTGGGCGCGGGATGTGGATATCTATGGTGATTAGCTTATGGTTGGATCTGACCAGCAGGGAGTTGACTTCTGGTATGGAACACCAATCACTCATGTTAGTAATGACTAGGTCTAGGATATTGTTGCCCCTGGTGGGGGTGTGGATAAGTTGATCCAGAGCAATGGAGTTTATGAATTCTAGAAAGCATTGAGCAAAGGAGTTGGTACATGAGTAGTTTTCCCAGTTAATGGTGGGGTAGTTGAAATCGCCCATTATGTTAATTTCATTCACTTTTATATTTTATTTATTTATTTATTTATTGACATTTGTTAACTGGGTTTGTCCAACTGGGCTCGTGGCCCATTTTCAGTGGAGACCCGAGGAGAAAATATCCAGTAGTACATTTTAAAACAAGTACAATTTTAAACAATATTGATATAATAGCAATTATAGCAAAATGATTCACATATGTTGGGTTACATGCATAAAGATAAAGTTGCATTTAAAAGAAGCTAAGTAACAATTTTACATTGGTATAGTTCAATAGGTCAACAATAAACAATTTTTGTTTGTATAAAATTATGCAAATGCATAGTAGACACACTGGAGAGAGAGGTGTAATGAGGTACTAAGTATGGTCCTTTTGAAGGTACATAAAGGGAAGGAAGACTAGGTAGGGTCATGGCAAGGGCAGGTTCTGGAATTGAAAAAAGAAGCTTTTAGTTCATTTTTAAAGTGTGAGGCGTGGGAGATTGAATGTAAGTCAAGGGGAAGTTTGTTCCAAGCATGGGCAAGGGAGTGTTTGTAGAGTAGTTTGATACTTTTACAATTTTTAAAGATGACAGAGTTTAAATATTCATATTGTAAGTGACAAATTTATGTTTTTAATGTTCAAACAAGCATCATTTTATCTATTTAAATTATTTTTTATTGCTTAGAGTCGGTATTTTTATTGTAACAAGGGTTCCTTAAGAGCCTAATAGAATAGATTAATAAGTTGTACTATATAAAGGTTAATTGATTTTAGGTTATTTGTTCTGATGAAGTCCCATTTGTTTGGTTGCAGGGATGAAAGCGTTTAACGTGTCAAAAATAAAGTGGATTTTTTACTACTACAAGCTGTAATATTTGCTTTTTTTTGGTCATGCTGCTTTTGCAGCTGTTTTTGCCAGCATTCCACCCAGGATGGCTGTTTTTCATTTATAAGTTTTGATGTCAGTCGTTTCTTGTTTACGTTGCTTTTACTTCTTCTACTCATAATTTTTATTAAGGACAGTTGTGGATCAAAAGCTTCACAGATAGTTGCTTGGCATGCTATTAAGAAGACCACTGAAGAGTCCAGCCCAGAATCCCAGTTCTCACAAAGCACAGTCTTGTTGAGTAACTGGAAAATGCACATGAAGGCTAATGGAATGAAACCATGAACTACATGAAACAGCTCATTAGCAATTTTTAACCTTCATCCTCCACACCAACAAAGATTGGAAAAAAGTTCTAAAATAATTCATCTCAGAGCAATTAGGACCCTATGGCTCCTGGGTGCCTAGTAACCCCCCAGACCCACAACTTAAATTATTACAGTGTAATATTGGTGACTTTGGGTGTGTTGAAAAGATAGAAGAATAAGCTTAAGATGAAGACAGACTGTGAAACTAAAGAACAAGAAATACCTTATCTGGATGTTATGTGGACAGAAGGGGAGTTGGGGATGGGGCATTACAAGGATGGCTAAAGTGTAGAACCACTGGGCAGTGGGAGAGGCACCCTGGAGCCTTTTATTTAGGGCTGCATGCCAGCTAAAGCAGACCCTGGACCATAGAGTGCTTTCCTGCTCCTAGAATATCATCAAATTAACACTACACATTAGGTACCTACAGGAATTATTGATTCATTATTTTCTTCAAAAGGGGTGGTGCAATTGCTGCCACTATCACCCCCACCCACCCAAAACAAGGTTGCTATGCAGAAACATTGTTTATTGTACACTGATAAGACAAACATGCCCTAGGAGGTTCCTCTGTTAAGATCTCCTAGTATACATGCACTGGGCTAATGTTTCTAATGTACTTTACCCATGTTAATGATATTAATGATGCATAAATGCTTACCGATCCTCTAAAAGATACTGAAAGGTACCTCTGTATCTCCATAAATATATGCTTTTTGTTGTTCTGCTTTATTAATTGCAGGTACTATGAACATGAATTATTCATTCCACACAAGTCTGGGTAATATTCATGCTGGTTTAAGCCACTGCTTCAGTACCCCTGCCATTGTTTAAGCTTAAGCTTGGCGTTTAATCGTTTCCAGACCACTATTTCTTTCTTGATTTTTATTTTTTTAAAAATTGTATAATTATTTCAGAACAGTAAATTGTATGTAAAGAGGGCTGCGGGGGAAATATTAATATGATTGGCATGGATACAATATGTACCGAGTTTTTCTGATACTTAGCAAACTGGAATAGGTATAAACACTTATTTAATTAAGGATTAGTAGGGTGAGTGCTTGCTGACAGATTTCATTTTTTGCACTGTTGTTGGAAGGGCCATTTAGGAGTAATGAGCATTCAGTGAAAGCAGCATCATTTTGTTCAGTGATGTGGTAGCTAAGCACGACAGACAACGATTTTGAGGGTTTGTTTAGGCAGATAGCATAGTTGCCTGCTCTTCGGAATGCATGAGACTTGGATATGCAACAGAGTTGGGAAAACAGTAAGCTGGGAGGCAATAGTACATTCAGGGCTCAAGGATTTATGTGCTTTACCACACTGCACAATGTGACAGGGAAGTCAGTTTGGTTCTACATTTAGTGTCTGGCAGTTGATGTAGTTTCTGTGGTGCAGGGTTTGACTCCTTCATCTTTCGCTGTTTGACCTTGAACAAGTCACTTATCCAAACATTACTCTTGGATTATCCCTGCAAAGAAACTATATGCCCAGTGGGCCTTCCTCATTGGCAAATTGATATTTCATAGGTTAGTGCTAGGCTAACTGCCCTTGCGAGCCATTTTAAGCCTAGCCAGCTATCTCCTGTGAGATTCAAACCCTATACCTTGTGTTTGTAAGGCAAACACCTTAACCATTAGGCCACCTTCCCAACTCTTATCAATTTCTGCAGCAAAATGTTCATGTTCCTGTAGGGGCACAAAAAATATTACAGCAGCTTTCACCTTTCTAGTGCTATGCCCACCGAAACATTTGCACCAATGATTCAAAACAAATAAGCAACGCACAGAAAAATAATGCAAGACTTAAACACTTCACTTCTATATTAATTAAGCTGATTGACATTTTATCAAGAAATGCTTTCCAATTTTCCACAGTCTCTGAAACCTTATCTAACACTTAGCCATGAAATATGGAAGGAAATATTATGCCTTTGACTTGGACTAGAACACAGGTCCTTCAGCAATGTTTCCTAATGTTACTACCTTGTGATTAATAAGGAGCTTTCTGAGAAGCTAGGCTCTGAGTTGTCAATTAAATAAACCATTTTTGTTTCAGCCACAGTCCGATTAAATAACAGTATTTGATCTTGCAGAAAAAGGCACGTCAATCTCATTTTTCCTTGGTGCTGAATAAAACAAGGAAAGATACTGACATCAAAACTACCAAGATAATCTATAATCTGAAAGTACTAAAGAAAGATAAAACATTTTTAATCTGAATCAGAGTTAATTCTAAAACCAAAGAAAATGGGGCTTACAAATTGCCTTTTCAAAGTTCAAGGCCTGTCTATAATAATCCTTCAGGAAACGTTTTTTATACCTTTGTATTTTATACCTTATTCTCCTGCGCCTTTGATATTATTACTGTAACAAAGATCATAAGGCTTTTTTATTCCTTGATTTTCTTTTGCATTTTTCTCATGTTAATTCTCACTGTAGAGTAAGAAGCACCAATGTTGAGCAGCATTCAAATGAGTTCTGTTTGATTAATTATTCATTTAAAAAAAATGTATTCAAATCCTCACTTGCCTTGTCATATATCTGTTCTGATGCAACAGTGCATTAGTATGAATGGCGTATGTGTGGGTGTGTGCATGTGTGGGCGTGTGAGCCCATGTGTGTGTGTGTGTGTGTGTGTGTGTGTGTGTGTGTGTGTGTGTGTGTGTGTGTGTGTGTGTGTGTGTGTGTGTGTGTGTGTGTGTGTGTGTGTGTATGTGTGTGTGTGTGTGTGTGTGTGTGTGTGTGTGTGTGTGTGTGTGCGTGAGTGTGTGTGTGTGAGCATGTGCGTGCATGTGTGTGCACGTGCGCATGTGTGCATGCGTGTGTGTGTGTGTGTGTGTGTGTGTGTCTGTGTGTGTGTGTGTGTGTGTGTGAGTGTGTGAGCATGTGCGTGCATGTGTGTACATGTGCGCATGTGTGAGTGCGTGTGTGTGTGTGTGTGTGTGTGTGTGTGTGTGTGTGTGTGTGTGTGTGTGTGTGTGAGCGTGTCTGCTTTTGTGTGTGTGTGTGTGTGTGTGTGTGTGTGTGTGTGTGTGTGTGTGTGTGTGCATGCATGCAGGTGTGTGTATGTGCTGTATATTCTTCCAACTCCTCTGTTTATTTTCAAGTTACAGTTTAAAATTTTAGTATCTCATATACAACTAGTGAGAGGTCTGTGTCAGATGTTTAACTACTTAAGAGGCTACAGGATGATATTTCAGCAAAGTAGTAGGATAGAACAGGAAAAAAGGAAAACAGCACATTTAAAATGGAAGCATGTTGATCAATATAGCAGGAAGGATTGTAATTCTGAGATTCGTAAGTGTGAGCTCCAGAATTACAAGAAAAGATTTTATCTTAATGTAAGATTTTACGTGTGGTGAAAAACTATTGTTAGTCCTTCTGAATGATGTAGGATTCTAAATCTGACAGGCAATGATTAGTTTACTGTAGTAAATCCTTTTTTTTCATGTCCATGTTGGTTTGAATATTTTCTATAAACCAGTTGTTTGCTTGCTTATTTTTGTAAATGATAATCTGTAGAACATGTGGAGCTTTTCTCCCCGGGCCTCTGCATGGAAAAGGGCTACCTAGCTCAGTCGGACAAACCTGGTCAACAAATGTAAACTAATAAAAATAATAAATAATAATATTCCACAGCTCTCTAACTTATAAATATCAACTCTGAGATCACCTCATCTCACAGAGAAAGGGCAATCTTGGACCAGGTACATGGAAGTCTGCATACCTCTCTTCTTCAAGATAATTTGATGGGAGACTGAAATTTGCCCCTGGGTGGCACCCATGTCCTTTATGGACAGGGGTAACCGGTGTTGATCACAGACCTGCTCTGTTCATAAATTCATTCTGTGAACTACCCAAAAAAGATCAAATGGGGACACTTGGAATTAACATGTTTAGGCTTGTAAAAAGCTGTAGGGCCACTAGCCTAGTAACCTCCTATGAACCTATGAACCTATAAATTACTGTTTAAAATTTCTCTCTACTTTAATAAAGTTGAAACAGTTCACCCACTAAACTGAATGACTGATCTTTCTTCAAACTATAAACCTTTGCTTAACTGAAATGATAGTGGCCCTGCTTGTAGCTTGGGGCATGACTGAAAAAGGTCTTCACATCACCTAAGTACTTTAATCAAAAAAGTATTAAAATAACTAAAAAGGTAAATAAATAAAAGAGCTATCTGTTATGACTTCTGTGCTCAAACTAAGTTCTAAAGGCAGTATAAGATTTTGTAAAAATCCACCGAATTGTGATCTTTGGCAAAAGCCAATGCAAACTGAAGTAATTCCATTGTCAAATAAGTATAGGAAAGAATTCCCATGGAAAAAACACAGGCAAGGACAAACAACATCCATCACCTATGGACAGACAAGTATACCGCAAGAAATGTAATGCTGCACACACACACACACACACACACACACACACACACACACACACACACACACACACACACACACACACACACACACACACACACACACACACACACACACACACACACACACACACACACACACACACACACACACACACACACACACACACACACACACACACACACACACACACACACACACACACACACACTGAAATAAACTATAGGTTACAAAACTTTTATTTCCACAGCTGCATAGGAAGTCAGGCACAGGAACAAAACAAAAAAAAAACATTAAAAACATAAATTTGTTAAAACCAGTGGCAAATGACATCACTTGTATATTTGTATTTTGTTCTGTGAAAATAATTTGTTTATGTTATGAAGATTATTGAAAGCAAATGTTTATGGTTTTGCATTGCTGTATTTGCAATAAATATTTTATGTATGTTTCATTATAAAATAGTATTATTTGAACCTTTGGTATAAATGAATAAGGAAGTGCTACAGTTTACATCACGGACTGAACGCGACAGTGCCTGTGTCTTGACTGCAATTGCAATACCGACATTCAGAAGTTAATGTCATTAATGCACTGAAACCACAATGCCCTTCAGCACTTTATTTCTGACCACAAATGATGCACACTTGATGGACTGGTATATGCCATTCATACCTAATACTTTGCTGCACCGTTTTCTGCACCCTAACTATGGCCTTGTCTTTTTCATATTTGTATATATGTCATAGTGAAAGGATGGAACAGTCACACCGCAATCATTTTGGCTCCTCCTTCACTGTGGGTGTCAGTGTCCCCTTGACTTTTACGCAGTCCTGTAGGGGTATATTTCAGCCTCGTATCACAAACACCTTATTCCCTTTGCTTATTCAGGCATGCAGTATTGTTGGAGACATCATTACTTTTTACCATGGCACTCACAGTAGATCACAAGTTGTCTGGAATTTAGGTAGCCCTCATATACTCATACTGTGAACACTGTTCTATAATCACTGGCCAGTGAAGGGCCCCATATTGGCTGTTGAGTTATAAAACTATAGTAGCTTTAAAGAAAAGGTAAGAATGCTATGATATTTTATTACTGTTTTTACAGTACCCTAAGTATTTCATCACAAATCTCATAGCATATACAACCCATCTGTCACACTTGTCAAATGGTATGGTATTGTTTTGTCCTCCCTAATACCTGTACCATGACTGTATTGTCCTCATAACTCAGTTCTTTACACAACTATGTGTTATTGCGAACACTTGCATTTGTTAAATTTTAATATCACAAGATAACACTTTTTTCTTTAGTTTATGTACTAAGGTTTCCTTTTCCTATCTGAAATGAACTTACGTTCCTGTTTTCAGTTCCCTTACTGCAAATTGCTGTTTCATTATATGTGAAATGATAAATACCTAGTGTATGTTGTATTTATTTAATTATGTGTTGTATTTGTTCACCAGAATAGCCTGACTTTAAGGGGCGGAGCCTAGATGGCCAACTGACAGCAGTGAAGTTTGAGAGCTCCATAAACTAGTATAATAATATAGGAAAAGGTTATTTTCAAGTTTAAAACATCATAAATCTATAGATAAACTACTAAACTACATAAATATCAATTTTGGTGGGATATACAAAACATTTCCTGTCAAGTAACTTAGAGATATATTGAGTCAATGAATATGAACAACTCAAGGAATTCTCATCCAGATGCTGCTTTGAAAAAAGAACTGCAATTGTTGACATCTACCTTACAGAAACTATCTTTGAAGATGGGTGGCTTTAAACATGACTTAGAAAACCTAAAATTAAATTCTCAAAAACAGACAGATACTCTTAAGGAGCTATTACAGCAACACCATACAAAAATAACAAATATATGACTTCTCTAAATGACATTGAAGGGAGACTCAAAGAGGAAGAATTCCAAAAAGAACTTCTGCTTAAACAGAATACATGGCTGCTTAACAAAATAGATGACTTAGAAAACAAGGAAAGGAGAAACAACATAAGGATCTTTGGTCTGCCTGAAAACACTGAAGGAGAAGACATTATTTCATTCTTAACAACCTGGATTCCTGAATTTTTAGACTTGAAAGAGGGACTTTCATTTGGAAGTGAAAGGGCACATAGAGTACTGTGGAAACCTTGCAGAAAGGGAGGGAATTAAGGCTTGAAGTTGCAGTGAAGTGAGGCTTTGCTTCAGGTGCATCGCAAGCAGCTGGTATACAGTACACAGATGCACTAACAGAAACAGACGCTCCCAGGTTGCTATGGTAACGGAGACAGAGTGACGATAATGCTTAAAGCCTCTGAGGAGCCTCCAAGATGATTCTCGGCAATTAAGTTTTTGGTTTAAAAAAAAAAGAAAAAATATAATACAATGGCTGTTTTAAACCACATGTACACATATTGATGGTCTTCCAACACTTTGTTTAGCTCATTAAGTTGATTCTTGATAAAAAATAAATAATAAGCACAATTTTATATTTAAAATATATTTTGGTCCAAACACATTAAGGACTTACAGAAGAGTGGAAGTCTGAGTTATTGTGAAAGACTAAGAGCACTTGGTCTTGTGCAGTACCCTTTGCAGTGGTCTGGGAGGTGAGCTTGTTTGGACGTGTTGGACATATGGGGATAGCTGATTCTAGGGATATTTGGGGTTGCCAGGAAGTGCTAGAGAGTCATCAGATTTCCTTCATGGAAATATCTGTGGGAATGGAAGGTGTGTTGAGTGGTTCACTGGCAGAGTGGCCACTGCATGGAACAGGCTGGTAAAATGGACAGGACAAATATTGGTTTGGATATTTTAAGAACAGCCTGGAAACACACCACTTGAACTATGTGAATTGTATTCTGGCAAAACTGGATGGCCATTGTTGCCCATGCTTGAAGTACTGATATGTGTGTATGTAAGGATGAAAATATACTTATAACAAATAAGAAACTAGGAGGGTCTCATAGTTTAAAGTCTATGGACTGTATAAACATGCTTGGAAGGAGCTAATAATAAGAATAAGCATTACAAATTGTGGTCTCTCAAATAACTAAGCAACAGCCAAAAAAACACACACACAATAGTTATGCAATGTATGATTTTAGTAAATCTGGACATAAAATATATAATCATCATATAAGATGAAGCAGTCTGCTGAATTTAGCTATAAAGGCAGGTTTTAATAACATGGGCTTGTGTATAATAACACTACTGTCTAAATGACATATACTACACTGAACATCAAGGGGAAGCATGATGATTTTCTTATATAAGTAAATTTGCATAACAAGTCATGTAATTGCTCTAACTTGAATTGCAGTTTTTGTAACCCATCTTGACCATATATAATACTTAAGTGGTTACCAAGGTAAACTATGAACCTATAAATCTTGACCAATGGATGGGAGATCGCAGATATACCCCAGGGATTATCTCAGTGTCACTGCTTGACAGAGGCACAGCAAAATAATGGGCATAGTAAAGGGGTGGCGAAAGCCACAAAACTCTGGGCTAGGCTTATAAATGCCCTTGGGCAGATAGCCTAGTATGAACCTATGAACCTATGAACAATGCTTTATACATGACATCAAACTGACAACGTTGTTCAAGAGAAACAATAGAAGCCTGAACTTGATATGTCACAGAATGTAACAATCATATTCTGAACAAATAGTATTAAATTGACAATAGACACTCAGTTTAATAACATGGGCTTGTGTATAATAACACTACTGTTTTAACTTGTCATAAATGACATACACTACACTGAACATCAAGGGGAGGCATGATTATTTTCTTATATAAGCAAATGTGCATAACAAGTCATATAATTGCTTTAACTGGAACTGTGGTGTGTAACCCATCTTTACCATACATAATACTTAAGCTGTTACCAAGGTAACTAATGTTTTATACATGACATCAAGGTGACAAAGTTATTCAAGGGAAACAATAGAAGCCTGAACTAGGAATGTCACAGAATGTAACAATCACGTTCTGAACAAATAGTATTAAATTGACAATAACCACTCAGTTTAACCTGTGCTGATTATATGAAATAGAATGTTGACATTTAAATCTAAAAACTTTCAATATGCCATAAAATGGCAATTTATAAATATGGAAAGGGAGTTTGTAATCATTAATCACAATAAGTGATTTTTTTTTTTGTTTTTAACCTATAATTTCACTCATTTTATAATAAGAAATGACAGATATAAAAATCCTTATGTGTAGGAAATGGGGGGAAGAGGGATGCACTGATAATTAAAATGCACTAACTTTCATCAATATTCACATAAAACAAACTTGAGGCTTCAAGTTAGCAACAAAGTAATTACTTAAATACTGGCAAACAATGAAATAGAACTTCTGATATATGCAGTAAAATACATTGTATTATAAACATTAGGTATAAACATTATTACCATCTATTTATATTAAGTAATACGTTTTGAAATACTTCATCAGTAAGGGTGAATATGTTAAATAACTGTGTGCTATAATCTTTTACTGAGGTTTTATATATGATACATCCTACTTTACTATGACTGGATTGCTTGTCATATGTCTTTCATGTAAATATTAATTGCTTACACAATAAATAGATATTTATATTGTATTAGAATTCTGTCTAATCTACACTAGTACTACATCTGTTCAAAATAATATAAATATTGCTTATTCCTATTACAAATATTCTCCATATGGTAATTCAATTTATGGAGCTCAGATGTTCTGGATTGTCAAGGTATGAGTCATAATCTGATGAATTTAGGTTTATCCATCAGATTAGGAATGATTTTCATCCCATGGCTAGTGCGGATCTTAGTTTTTTTAACATTCATTAATTTAAATTTGTTATTTCACAAAAACATTTTTAGTATGCCTGATCAAAACATTACTTTATTTGTAAACACTCAAAGTATAAAACTGATCATTTCCTTTAAAAGCTCAATATATACTTTATAGTTATCGGAGGAAAATGTTTAATAGTCACAATAAAACAAAAAATACATAGTCTAAATAACATAAGATGGATTTAATGTTATGACCTTTAAATACCAATGGCTTAAACAATCCTAGCAAGAGATCAAATCTGCTGAAATATTTAAAACTGAACAAAGCACAAATTGTCTTCCTTCAAGAAGACTTCCATCTAAGGCCAGTTTCGAGAGAAAAATTGCACAGGACACTAAGGATAATCACAACGCTTTCTTTAGTTATGTTATGAACCTGGGTGGGAATTCCCAGATATGCTCAGAATTAGTCCAAAATGACAAAAGATACACCGAAAGCACAGACATTGCCAACATCCTAGCTGACAGGTTCAGCACAAACTTCTCCCTCCTTCCCCACCAAAAGGGCAAATATCTATCCCAGCAGAGTGCTTCCCCCCCTGACATCTCAGATGCTCAGGTAAGAGCCGCCCTCTCCAAAGCAAAAAACACAGTATCAATGGGACCAGACGGTGTCCCGGGCTACATCCTACATGAACTCCAAGAAGAGCTAAACCCAAACATAAAACTACTGTTCAATCTCAGCTTTACTACAGGATATGTACCCAAAGAGTGGCATACAGCAACAGTGGTCCCTCTCCACAAAGGTGGTGCCTCAACGGATCCTGGAAACTATCGCCCCATAAGCCTGACTAGCTTGGTCTGCAAAGCTATGGAAAGGATCATCATGGACCTCATAAATAAAGATATTGGGGACCTACAGACACTGGATCCTACCCAGTTCAGCTTTGGTAAGGGCAGATCCTGCCTCTTAAACCTGGTCGATTTCTTTGAAACAGTCACCAAGGCCATTGACAAGGGGAAGGTGGTCCACACAGACTACCTGGACCTCGCAAAAGCCTTCGATACAATACCCCACTCAGGCATTATAGATAAGCTCACCAGCTTAAATATAAACCCCTATGTCACTAGATGGGTTGCAAACTGGCTCAAGGACAGAACCCACATGGTTAGAATTGCTGGAGCCATGTCAGACTCCAAATCAGTTACAAGTGGCATCCCACAAGGCTCAGTCCTGGGACCTCTCTTGTTTGGTATATATTTCTCGGAGGTACAGGCCAACACAGAAGGACTGTGGCTGACCAAGTTTGCAGATGACTGCAAACCGGGTGCCATAATCGACTCTCCAGCCGACACAAGCATCCTTCAAAAGAGCCTCATAGAAACAGACAACTGGTGCCAGAGCCATGGCCTCAAGCTAAACGCCAAAAAGTATATAGTCATCCCCTTTGGCAAAAACAAAGTGCCCACAAATCACAAATTACCACATAGGTGGTAATCCGTTAAGTACAGAAGAAGTAATTAGGGACCCAAGTTGATAGCAATCTCTCATTTGACAACCACGTGGCCAAAGTGGTTAGAAAAACATTTTATATAGCCCACCTAATCATGAAGGGATTCACATCTAGATCAGAGGAGGTCATTGTGCCTCTTTACTCATCCCTTATCAGGCCCATAATTGAGTACAATGCTCCTTTTGGGATGTACCTTACCAGACACCTGCAGCAACTGGAAAGACCCCAAAAGTACCTCACCAAGAGGATCAAAGGGCTCAAACAGATGCCATATGCTGCCCGGTTAAAGAAACTCCAGCTCTACTCAGTGGCATACCGCCTGTTCAAAGGCGATCTGTGCCTGACGTATAAAGGCATGTCCAACCCGGAATTAATGGACATGCTGCACCTCAGAAAATCCAAATCCCATCGAGCTATGTGCTCGAAAGACTTGAACCTCAGCACTGAAATAAATAGGACATGCTGGAGGGACAGATTCATAACCCAGAGGCTCCCTTCACTCTGGAATAAAATCCCAGTCCAGGTTAGGCAGAGTCCCTCATTAACTCTCTTCAAGAGGAATCTTGATGAGTGGATGGGAGATCGTAGGTTTACCCCGGGTATCACTTCTGTGTCACTGTTAGACAGAGTCACAGTATACTAACCTCGAAAAAGGGCATAGCAAAATTAATTTAAAATGTGTGGTGAAAGCCAAACACACTCTGGCTAGGCTTATAAATGCCCTAGGGCAGATAACCTAGTATGAACCTATGAACCTATGAACTTAAGAAACTAATTTCAAAACTAATGGCAATTACAAATGGAATCCTAAGGAATTTATGATATTGCTGCATTCCACTTATAAGACAAAGACAAAAGGGGTAACAATTTTTTAGAAACAAATGTGATTAACCCAGAAATCATTTATATGTATGAAGATAAAAAAGGCCTTATGGCATTAGTAATAGTTAAATATAATAACAGAATATGGACCCTAGCCAGTCTATACTGGTTCCCAGATATTGGAATAGGAACTGTTAAAAAACACTTGGATTTCATTTCCAATAATTATAAAGGCAATTTAATATTAGGAGTAGATTTTAACTGTATATTTGATATTTCTTAAACTACAAATAAAAGACCACTGCGTACATCTGCTGTATCCAATGCTTTAAACAAGTGGATAGAGTCATTTCATCTTGTAGATACTTTCACATTTAAAGAGGATAAATATTTGTTGTTTTCCCATCAACATCACAGATTTGGTACCCAGACTAGAATAGATAGAATATTTGCTGCCCATGACTTATATTCTAAAATCATTAATTTCTCAAATATTCCATGCCCCTTTTTAGACCACAATTCGTTGATACTAAAACTTCAAAATGGGTGCAAACCATTAATCTTTAATATCAGAATTCCAGCATATATAACAAATTAAAGAGTTCAGACTCTGGTTATTATCTAAATTACAGTTCTTTTTAGATATTAATTACACCACAGATATAAATAAAATAATGATATGGGACTCATTAAAAGCTTACATATATGGTAAAATCCTAACCTGGTATAAAAAAATCAGAGAATGGGATTCTGAATTATTAGATCTACAATCCAAACTTTTGTCAGTAAAAGCTGAAAAAAAATCAAAATTATTTGGAGATGAAAAGAAAGTAGAAGTATTAAACAATAAATACAATGAAATTCTAACACATAAAACTTGTTTAGCTTTAGAAAAACTAAAAATTAATATCTTGGCCACTTCTCCCAAATATCTACATAATTTATCCACAAGAATCAAAATACAATCAAAAGCTAATAACATTAAAAGTATCTTCCATGAAAAGAAAGGGAAAAATGTCTTGGATATAGGTGACATTCTTGATGCCTATAGAAATCACTATATGGAACATTTTCAAAAAGAAAATATACATATTGATCAATTAAATCTAGATGAAAAAATTTCTAATATAAAAAAATACCAGAAAAATTAAAACTAGATCTGCAAGAACCCATATTGTACAAATAAATTACAGATACAATAAAATAGGGTAAAAATAATAAAGCCCAAGTATAGATGGCATAATTATGGAAATATATAAACTTCTTCCTTTAAAGATACTATCCCTCTTCCATAAAACTCCATTAGAAATTCAGACACAAGCTTTAATACCACCCTCTTGGAGATATTCCTTAATCACACCAATCCTAAAGGAAAACAAATCCCCAAGCCTCTGTACCTCACATAGACCTGTATCATTATTAAATAATGACTATAAGATATTTATGACAATATTAACTAACAGAATGAAAATACCACTATCCAAAACAATAAATAATGATCAAACTGGATTTATATATCATAGACACACACATGATGATATTAAAAGGATAATTTCTCTTATAGATTATGTTAATAAAGAAAATAAAAAAACACTTGTAATTGGCTTAGATATAGTGAAAGCCTTTGATGCCCTAAATTGGGACTATTTATTCAAAATCTTAATGCTATTTTAATTTCCTGCATCCTTTGTTCATCTCCTAAAGAATATATATACAAATAATTTAGTGTATGTCAAGTTAGGTCCTTTTACCTCTGAATCTATACATATAACAAAATGTACTAAACAAGGACGCCCCATGTCACCAATTTTATTTGCTCTGGCTATTGAAATATTGGCAGATTCAATTCATAACAATATAAAAATGAAAGGAATAGATGTTTATGAACAATACAATTCTAAAATAATGATATTTACTGATGATAAATTGCTAACATTATCTAATACAAAACAAAAGAGACAGAAGAATTAGATACATTAATTGACAAATTTCACATGACTTCAGGACTCCATTTCAATAAATCAAAATCTATATTTTTAGTTTTTAAATTAAAAAAAGAACTGCAGACTAAGGGGGATCACATCATAAGGAAACAAGAATCTACCTTAAAATATCTAGGAATTGAGTTATGCAAGGATAATAATGAAACAAATACAATAATTTCATCAATACAATTAAAATCTCTGTGGAAAAATGGAACAAAATAATATTAACATTTGAAGATAGACTACAGTTAATAAAAACGGTTTTACTGCCCAAGATCCTATATATAGCCTTGGTAATACAACTGTTACCAGAAAGGAATATACTTAAAGAAATAAATTCATGCCTAATAAAATTTTTATGGTTTCCCAAATGAAACAGAATAGCTTTAATACATCATATTAGACCATGGAAACAGGGAGGAGTACACTTTCCTGATATAGAAATATATATAAAAGCATCAATATCTAAACAATCTCAGATTGGATAAGTCCAAATTACTCTGCAAATTGAAAAGAATTACTAACTGTAATATGAATAAATGAATTTGATTTACAAAAAAATTTCAAATAGATAAAAACAATTTGTTATGGCACATATGTATTAGTATGCGATATAACATAACTAAACCCACTAAAGCTTGTATGATAAGTTATTACATTGACTCATTTAGGAAAATTATTAATGCAAATATATATTTAATCTGGTTTGATCTTTTAACACTATTTATAGTCACAAAGAACTTTCCACATAAAATATAGATAGAAATTATTAATTCCTGGGAAAAGAAAGGATTTTTTTGTTGGCTCCAATGTATCAAAGAACTAAAAGTTTTAGATATGCAAGTAATAAAAACAACATACAAAATTCCACAACAGGACTGGCTTACTTTACAGAGTATTCTGTCCTATTCGCAAGATTTAAGTAGAATAATTAACACTTCTTCATTTAAAGAAGTACCTCAATTTACAAAATATATATATGAAATCATATATAATGACTTTGACATGGGAAACAGTATTTCAACATTTTGCAAAATACTGATAAACTATAAAAAACATGCAAAACCTCATATTGGAAATATATAACAAAAGGGCACTCAATACAGTTAACTGAAGATATTAAAACAAATATCTTACTATCGATAAAATATACATCCTTTACACAATACTGGAAAGTTTTTAATTGGAGAACGAGCAACAACACTGTAATAACTGACAAAAATCAGCTGGAACACTCACAAATATTATAAAATGGTGCTTAAAAGTGAAGCCAAGCTTGAACAAGGAAAAAGAGGTTTATTGTCATAAAAAATCTCCAGGTTAAGCGCTTTCATCCACGTAAAGTGGACTTCATTTTAAAGTACTTATATTTGAGCATACTATGTTTAATATGAATTAATGAACTGAGTGTTCATTTAGTATTAGGCACTTGCACTTTAAAATTTTGTATTAGGTTTGGCGCCAAAAAGACTATAATAGTCTGACAGCATTTTGTATTAGTGTTCTGATGAAGTCCATTTTACATGGATGAAAGCGCTTAACCTGGAGATTTTTTTATGACAATAAACCTCTTTTTCCTTGTTCAAGCTTGGCTTCACTTTTAAGCACCATTTTATACTATTTGTGAGTGTTCCAGCTGATGTTTGTAAGTTTTTAATTGGAAATGCTTGCACAGAGCATTCTTAACCCCATTTAGAATCAGTAAAATTAGTTCTTCCATAAAAGGAATATGTTGGAGATGTCAGCAAGTACACAATGCAGATTGGAACCACATTTTCTTTGATTTTGTTAAAACTAAGCCATTTTGGAATGGTATTAATAACTTTCTACAAGCTTTATTTAATGAATCATTTTATTTAACTAAAGTTCTTGTATTATTAAATGTGAACGAAGGTCCTCATTTGAATAGGTCAAACATGTATCTTGTATGGACTATACTTGAAATTTCAAGGAAGTGTATAACAAGACGATGGAATACAAACACAATACCAACTTTGGAAGACAACTACAGCCTACTGAAGACCACAGCATTATTAGAAATTAAAATGAAAGAACTAAGAATTTATCCAAAGCCATTTGTCAATAACCCTTGGGGAAAAGTCCTATCATTGATTGACACAATAAAATAATTGATCAGACACTCTGATAATGGATTGGACATACCTATAAAGTAACTGTATACATTAAGATCTGTTATAGTGTCAGGCTAATGTAAATAGTGTACATAGTTATTTAAGATGTTATGTATAAATATTATGGAACTCATTCAAATGTATTTGAAAAATAAAAAAAAAAAATTTGAGAAGACTAGCCTGACTGGGCAGAAAGCTAACCTTTCAGAGGCAGCTAAGTAAGAAAAGCTCAGGAAAATTCCAGCATTACATAAATAACTTAGTAAGCAGTATAATAGAACTCCACAGAGGTGTACAAGTAATCAAAACATACACTACATTTAAACAGGGTATCATTAATTCAGAGATTCAGATTCAAAGATACTTCATCGTCATTTAGGACCACATAAGTGCAGGCTAAATGAAATTACAAATGTCAGCTCACGAAAAAATGCAGTGAAAATAACATAGATACAGCGGCATCAGGGAACAACATAAGAAAGAAAATAACAACACATATGACATGCAAGATGTACTTCACATTACAAAACACACTCAATACCCATTATCCAGTGATAAATAATAAATAAATACCTACCACCAGATGCCCCTCACCATTAAGATAGAGAATAAATAGACACTAGGGAATAGCAGCTGTTCAGTTACTGTATTGCACTTGCTAACCTTATACGTGACTCAGTATAGCCATCATATTGCATAATAGTAATACTGGAGGTAATTGTTCAGAGCAGCAGGATTAAGTGAAAAAAAGATGCTTCACTGTATCAGGTAGTATGGTTGGTGTCTGAGTTAATAAGTCTCACAGCTGTAAGATATAAACTGTTTCTGAATCTGGTAGTCCTACAGCAGAAGCTGCAGTACCTCCTTCCAGATGCAAGTTGTGAGAACCAGTTCTGGGTGGGATGTGATGAATCAGGTAGTATTTTGTATGTAAAAAATTGTCTGACTATTTGGGGGACAGATGTTCCTTTTCCTTCCGCAGGGGCCACACATTGTGTTCTTTATTTAGTCATTATAAGAGGTTTGACCATAGGGAGCCTTTTCCCATCCAACATACAATCATGGGGGGCACATTGGTGGGACATGTTCCTTGTGGACGTTGTTCCCATTATTATAGGGTGAACAAAACTAAGCAATTTACCAACAAAAATATTTCAACAGTCTTTAATATCACTTTTTTGGAAAATTGCAGCACACGTTGGGTAATATATTTGGCCACTTGTTCATGCTCCACATTGTACATGGCCAAACTTCAAGACCTCTTAAACTTAGAATTGGGGAATGTGAGTGATGTAAAGAATAAAAGACAGTCCAATGCTCTCTTTAAACACAATACTGCTTTATTTAGATTTACTATAATTGATTGTCTATTGGGGAATTGTAGGGATAAATCTGGTTGGCATACTATTGTAAATGTTAAAGAAAGGAAATTGATTATCAAACTGGGGGGGGGGGGTCCTCCTGGTCTATATGAGCATCTCTAATTAAACAATAGGAGGTTGTCATGTATTTGTGTATGTATATGTAAAAGGCTTTTTTGCCCCATTACTTGTATACTGTTTGTCTTTCTCACTGAAGAAGGCTGTTAAGTTGAAACCAATTTGGTTTGGGTGTTGGGGCTTTTTTTTTCCCTCACCCATTATACTGCATAGTTGGGCATATTATATTGTTATACCACACTTTGTGCTGGCTCTGTTATGTTTGCATTTAAACACATGCCCCATTAAGTAATAATGCGAGTCTTCCTATTGTTTTGATGAAGGACCGACGTAGTACTTTACTGGAGACTGGTGAATGAAGTTACAAACAGCTGTTTCCCATTGCTTCAGGTTGCATCAGCTGAAAGGTCCAACCCAACTTGAATTAAAATGAAAGAATATGACTTGTTATGGACAGTTCCAGACGTGTGTCTACAGAGAAGAAGTCAGATTTTTAATTAGTTTTTTTTTAAACAGATAACACTGTAGTCTGCTCTGCTCTGTGATTTTTCCTGACTTATATTTTTTCTGTTCAGCTGTACCACTGCTAGCTGTCTGTATGCATTTTCTGTTATACATTTAATATTTTGTGTGTGTGTGTGTGTGTGTGTGTGTGTGTGTGTGTGTGTGTGTGTGTGTGTGTGTAGAGTTGTTGTATTGGGCTGCAGTATATATGTTTGATGGCGATGACATTAAATACTCTAAGGCAGTCATTATTTGAAGCTGCGGTGGTGGTGCTGCTGTAGCATTGTCGCCTCACAGTAAGATGTTGTCCTGTTCGATTCTCAGCTAGAGCATTTTCTGTGTGGAGACATGCGTGAATGGACGTACTTTCTTTGAAGGTTGTGTGTCAGGGCCGGCAACTTGGCACATAAAAATCTACTGCCAATCATTAGCGGACTGGAGTTCCGCTGTGGCAACCCCTAACTGGAAAAAGCCGAAAGACACAACAACAACAACTCATTCGATCGCAATTAGACTTCCAAGGCCCAGATGGGAAATTAAGTGATTATGACAGGTGTGTGTGTGTATGTGTGTGTGTGTGTGTGTGTGTGTGTGTGTGTGTGTGTGTGTGTGTATCTGTGCACTCACTCATGTAAATGTGTGTGTTTTTGTATATACATCATGCGCGTGTGTATAGGGGAAATTTGTAGTGGCACATCACCATGGCCATTATTATTTATCACAGTCAGACTGAGGTGTAGATGTTAAATTAAGTAGCAGTCTCTAGTAAGCTTGGGTGAATGCATGTGTGTGTAAACCTGTATGTTTATGGGTGAGTTTATATGTGTTTATGTTTCCCTGTGTTTGTGTGTATGTGCACATAGTGGAGCTTGCAGTAAGCTGTACATATCTGAGAGCAATGACTTGAAATACTGTAGGCTTTGTTTATTTATTTATTTACATATTTATTCATTCATTGATTCATAAATTCAATCACAATTAAACTTATGAAGATATGATGTACACAGTATATGTCAGCAGTTGGCGGACACGTGTGTGTGTGTGTGTGTGTGTGTGTGTGTGTGTGTGTGTGTGTGTGTGTGTGTGTGTGTGTGTGTGTGTGTGTGTGTGTCTATATGAATGTGTGCAATGGGGTGTGATGTAATTTAACAGCATAAGAAAAAGTATATTACTTGGATCATTATTTATTCTTTCATTTATTCACATTCAGACATCTGAGATGTACACAATAAAATGGCTATAACTAATATGCATGAAGGCATTCTATGGATGAACCTGCTTGACTCATGTTGTAATTTATTCACAGATAAACAGTCATTGATGTGACTTGTCAGGGATAGTGTGTGTTTGAGTAAAAAAAAAAGCTGAAATGCAGTACTGTGACCATTATTAATAGCCCTTGCTTAAATTTGTTTTATTTTTGCTTATAAATAGATGCATCAAATATTAGTGTAGAATCTCAAAATTTAGTTCTCATTGGGTCCCATCCCTGCCTCATTCCATTTAGACCTGCCCATTCAGATACTTATGCAGCCCACCTCTTGCATTCAACTGACTAGCTTCAATTATATGTATGTGCTTCTGTGTCACACTGCCCAGTTTATAAATGACAGGGTTGTCCTTTGCATTAATGGATGATATGTTGTGACATACTATGAGCATGTGGTAACATTCTTGCCTTATGTTTTGTGTACTATGCCTTATACTTTTCCATGACATCACAAACTGAATGCATCTCTTTACCAGACACCAAGAAGATATTGGTAGTGAAAATATATGTGTTAATCATAAGATTATAGGAGGTGTGTGAGGTGCATTTGGATGGTACTAGATATGAGAATGCCAATCGTAATCTTACACATTAGGCAAGAAAAATCTTAAGGTATGTTCACCTGGTCTCTGTCATAAGAGTAGTTCATGTTTGTATGTGTATGATGTGTGTTTGTGTGTGTGTGTGTGTGTGTGTGTGTGTGTGTGTGTGTGTGTGTGTGTGTGTGTGTGTGTGTGCGCGCGCCCATGCGCGTGAGTGCGGGTTTTGCCATATATTGAGTTTTCTGAAACTCAGACTTGGTATGGTTGAGACCATATGTTCAACTTTCTAAAAATTCAAATGAAACAAAACTATCAAAATCTACATTTTTGCAGGGGGGACAAATCCCACTGCACCCCCTCATGCCTCATGTGGAGGGTAGCACCCATCTCAACCCCTGCAAATTATATATGCCAAGTCCAAGATTGTACCTCAGTGGGGAAAAGGGTAAATTCCCTGATCCCCACTGTACTGGGATCTTCATACAAGTGCTTCATGTTTTTTGGAAATCAAATATATAATCTCATCCATATGAAGTTTTAGTTTTCAAAAACTCAGTGATCTGACATAAACCTGTTTGCATATGGTTGAGTCCATAACATCAAAGTTCTGAAAGTTCGAAAATTCAATAAAAAAAAATAAAAACAATTTTTTTTACGTTTATGCAGAGGGCAAGTCCCCCTGTAACACCACACCCCCTGCTAATTAAATATACCAACTCTGAAATTAGACTACAATGAAGAGAATGTTCCATTTCACACTGTACAGCAATGTGGATTTAAACCGTTCAAAGATGCAAAACTTTGATCTTATGGTCTCAACCATAAGAAGTTCAAAGTTTTGAAACATCAAGTTTCCAAAGTAGACTGATTTTAAAATTCCCTTTTCCCCACTGTAGTGCGATCTCTGAGTGAGAATAATAAAGTAGGGGGTGTGGGGGGTGCATAGATTTTTTTTTTAACTACATATACACGGAAGCGCTTTTCGATATTAAGCACTTTCGTGTATGTGTGTTCGATGTTTTGTGATTCGGACATATGCTAGTCGAGCATGTGCCCTAGACCCATATATATATATATATATATATATATATATATATATATATATATATATATATGGGTCTACTTCATAAGATCAACAGACCATTTGATTGACATTCATTTGGTCGACAGCTCCTTTGGTGGACAACCAGTATTCAAGGCACTTAACAGGGATTTGCCCCCCTTCCAAATGTTGTGTGACCCTGGAGTTGTTATATATAGTTAAAGGGGGTGTGGAGGGCACAGCCCCCCACATTGGGGGGTGTGAAGACCCCCACTATTTTTGTTTAAAAGCATGAAAATACAAGAAAAAATACACATATTAAACGAAAATAGGTGGGAGGCTTCACCCCCCCCCACAACCCCCAATGTGGGGTGCTGTGCCACCCACACCCCCCTAACTATATATATTAACTCCAGGGTCGCATAACATTGGGGAGGGGGGCAAATCCCTGTTAAGTGCCTTGAATACTGGTTGTCGCCCAAATGAGCTGTTGACCAAATGAATGTCGATTAAATGGTCTGTCGATCTTATGAAGTAGACCCATATATATATATATATATATATATATATATATATATATATATATATATATATATATATATGTGTGTGTGTGTGTGTGTGTGTGTGTGTGTGTGTGTGTGTGTGTGTTTATGTGTGTGTGTATGGAATCCAAACACAAAAAAACAAACTAGAAAAAGAACTTCTATTAAGTTTTAAAACTTTTATGTTTTACTTGGTCCATTGAAGGTGGATATCGATACCATTTGGATTGTTTTAATAGAAGTGGTGCAGTGAGGGCGTGTTAATTTGTCTCAGTTCTTTTTCTATGTATGTGTGTATGTTGTGTGCGTGTATGTGGGTGTGTGCGTGTGTATACATAGATATATATATATATATGATCATGACCTGATCATGAAGGGATTCACATCTAGATCAAGGGAGGTCATCGTCCCCCTGTACTCATCACTCATTAGACCTATGATTGAGTACAATGCCCCGTTTGGAATGTATCTGACCAGACACCTGCTGCAGCTTGAAAGGCCCCAAAAGTTCCTCACCAAAAGGATAAAGGGTCTCAAAAATATGTCTTATGCTGCCCGACTGAAAGAACTCCAGCTCTATTCAGTCTCATACTGCTTGCTCAGAGGTGACCTGTGCCTGACATATAAGGCCATGTCAAACCCAGATTTGATGAATATGCTTCACCTCAAAAATCTAGATCCCTCAGAACCACAAGGGCGGGAGACTTAAACCTTGACACGGTTATAAATAGAACGTGCTGGAGGGACAGATTCATCACCCAGAGACTCCCTATGCTGTGGAACAAAATCCCGGTACATGTGAGGCAGAGCACTCGCTGGCCTTGTTCAAGAGGAATCTTGACCAATGGATGGGAGATCGCAGATATACCCCAGGGATTACTTCAGTGTCACTGCTTGACAGAGGCACAGAAAAATGATAGGCATAGTTTTTATTCAAACTCAAGGGGTGGCGAAAGCCACATAACTATGGGCTAGGCTTATAAATGCCCTTGGGCAGATAGCCTAGTATGAACCTATGAACCCATGAACCTATATATATATATATAGATATATATATATATATATATATATATATATATATATATATATATATATATATATAGGTATGTCTATCCATCCGTCCACAACCACCCACTTTTTCCCATTTTTGCACATGGGGTTAGGCTATCATGTATATCTATCTATCTATATCTATAGCTATATCTATCTATGTATGTATATATTTTTTCCACATAACCCAACAATATGAATGTCTGTTTTATTTGCACTTTATAATGGTTTTGTCCTGTAATGCTATTGTAGAGAAAGCTTGAAGCATGTAGATGTTTTCCAGCAGACATGCAGCACTATCTGTAATGAAATAGGTCTGCAGTTGATGGCATTATGGAACTTTGTTGTCAAATGATGACAGCTGACAGGAAATGTTTCAGGGGTAGGAGTATTCTGGGTAGGGGTGGCACTATGGTGGGTACCAGCCTGGTATCTACCTCTGTTTGCTGTGTGTCTATTTAAAGGTATAACTCACAGACCAAATCATTATTCACTTCATTAGCAGTGCAGCATTGATTTATTTATTTTTTTTCATTCGATCATTTGAAAATGTATTAGGCTTTGAGCTCTAAGAGCCTTTTTCAAGGATACCACATGCTAAAAATGAAACAATATATTATGAGAGCAATGATACAGGTGCATGGCATGAAGGAGAAGAAAACAATACCTTGACGCCATGACACTTTACCTGGAAGAAAAATAACTACTAGATGGAGCTTCAGATCAATGAAACTTATAACAAAACACAGATGTTTGTTGAGAGGCAAGCCCCCCCTGCACCCTCCTTACATATGTATATTAAATCAGTGGTTACAGAACCACATAAAAATGAGAACAATACAAATAGTTTGAATCACTGTTAGCATACAAATAGAAATTACACTGTCAGTGATTTCCTATGGAGAACAGTGATCAGGGACTAGAAATCAGCATGTTAAAAAGTGAGCGCTTTACAGTCAAAATAAATGTATTAAATGACGCTATATGACTTAATAATACATTATGTCTTTTAAAAGTAAGAGTATACATTCATGTGCAAATGGTTTGAAATAACACTAATTATACAATAATATATGCAGAGTTGTATGTGATTATTAAAGATTTGGTTACAGCCGGTGAGACAGCTGAGGCAAATAGCAGAATAATTACTTGCAGTGCTCACATCCACATATAACTTCATCTCCAAAACCATCTGGAAAGAGAGAAATCATAACTGCATAATCTGAAGTGAAAGACAATGACATTTCATTTCATTATTTAAAACCATCTGGAAACAGTTTTTTTTAAATAACTGCACCTGTTGAGAACACAGGGCAAGACAAACAGCAACTAAAGAAAAAAAATGAGTGCACGAGAAAATGAGAAATGCAAAATAAAGACCCAAAAGGAGAAAAATCAATAACGGACAGGAACCACAGAAAGACAGAAAGTGGCAAAGTGCAAATATTATGTAGAAACTGAACGCACTCAAATTGCTTAAAGGTAAACATTTTATTATTTGAGTATTTTAGTTGTAAGATGAGAGCTAATTTCCAGGTATCTGCCTTGGTGTACCAGGAACAGGATAGGTAAAGGTTATACCACTTTTTTCAGTGTTACATAATGAGATACATACGTGACTGGGCAAATGGATCAGAAAATGGTGGTTGGGGGGGGGGTTGTTTCTGATTTGTATTCAGGAGTCATTTTACAGTTAATTTCCAGAAATGTAATTAGCAGTGGTAGTTGTTGAGACTTGCTGTGAGGTTCAGTCACTGGCATGCCATTGAGGATGGGCATGACCTCTGACTTGATGCATACACCAAATATGTGACCCAAACTGTCATTAATGTGTATTGACTCATGGAACTGCATCTTAGACATTGATAGTTTAGTTGTTGAAAATGTGTGGGCTATAGAGGTGTTTTCTGTTCTTGACAGTATGGTGTGGGGGCAGTTAATACACTCATCTGTTCAACATCATGATGATGTAGCAGGCAGTGGAATCAGTTTTTTTTTCACTTCCTGCTATTATGCACTTGAGGGCTGGAGGCAACTCTAAATTTTGTCAGTTGAAAAGAGCTCATTGCATTGTGATGAGCCTATATGTTTTTTATGCAACTTTTTTCACCAGATGTTGGTTGAAAACTGTACATGAAATGTACTTTTTTGTACTGTAAGCAAAAGTTTGCTACTGTCCACCAGAAGGTCACTGTATGGGTGGGGGGATACCACTGAGGTGCAGCAGGTGTATTTTTGCTTACTGTTATAGTAGGGAGCAAAGTCATGTGCATGCCCAATATGGAAGCTGTGCCTTCCTCAAGGGGTAAAAACTATGCCTCGTCATTAACATCTGTTTCCTTGCAAAGTTCATTCTGACAAGGAATGTTTATAAACTGTTCATATGCCTCTGTCAGTTACTCCAACATAAATATTGCTCCTACTGACATTTAAGCATTGCAAACTGACGCTGCTGTGTGCACTTTAAGGTAGTTTGCAGACCGCACATGTAGAGGCAACGAGGTTAGTGAGATGTGGATGACTTTCCAAATTAAGGCCCCTGATCT
The DNA here is from genome assembly GCF_019279795.1 of Protopterus annectens. Taxonomy (NCBI): domain Eukaryota; kingdom Metazoa; phylum Chordata; order Ceratodontiformes; family Protopteridae; genus Protopterus; species Protopterus annectens. The sequence goes on from NC_056733.1 coordinate 1,050,883,721, forward strand.
TTACCTTCATGATTGATGCAAGCATGGACCAAGGCGTCTACATCATGAGACATTTATGAGTCCACCTCTTTCACTGTACGCACGGTCTTCATTACTTGCATGTGAATACTGTGTTCATTCATTTGATATTGCACTACATTTGGTAAATAATTTGATTTTACTGAAAAGAAATATGTGAAGAGCACAAGTGCAAAGGGCTGTTTAATTCCCAGTGTTTCTGTTATAGGGTTAATCAAAAAGCATCTATATTAAATATAACACTTTTGTATTAACCCAATGCACTCAGCTACTCTGCTGTTATAGTACATCTGCACAAAGGACATGCTTAAGGATATATTTGTCAATAGGTTTCATTATAATGATTAATTGAGGCAATTCTAATTTTTATGTTCTATAGAAAGAAGCCAAGACAATTCACTTAGATAAGCAGGTAAGTGTATAAAGAAAATATAGATTTTTTTAGATGTAGAAAACAACACAGAAATAACAGTTCCTGTCTAGTGTGTCACTAGGTGTTAATGGGATTATTCACATTATGTTCCATAGTTAATTGAAAAAAGATTTATCCAGTGAAGATAGAAGGCTATATCATGTACTGCAAGACAAGGACATTAGTTCTCCTCTTGATCAATACAAGTGTTGTCTAATTTTAAGACCCAGACAAAAAATGAAAAAGATTTAGTGAAGTGTTTTAAGGTGTATATTCTGAAGAAAGTCACACGCTGGCATGACTTACAGATGGTTACCAAATAATCTCCACTTCACTTGGCTAGATAAAAAATAATATATTATCTGATATCATCACACAAAAAAGGAAGTATTAAATCTAAGTAGTGCTAGTTCGTTTACTTTTACACCTTTCTTTAAGTATATCCTGTGTATGTGCTGTCTTTGTGTGTGCCTCTGATGGCCCTGAGACAAAGTTCATGTTTATGTAAAAGGAGTTTTACTTACATAAAACAGCATGTAAATTGCATCTTTAGTAAAATTAAAGTCTGTGGTCTTTAACAAGCTGAATGGGACGGCACATTTAACAATGTTAGCTGCTGTATACAAAGTCCACAACATCAAAAACTCTTCCTCTGGGATACAAAAGTGAACAGGTACCAAGCTTTTTTCTGGCAGTCTGTCTTGTAGAAAACATACCTCTCCTTAGAGCCACTGTCATGATATGCTTCCAAAAGACGAACTTCTCTGATTTCTGGTCTATCTTAGCCCCTCCTCTTTTACTACTGCTCCCTAGATACCAATTCTGTCTGTGATAAGCACCTTTCTTAAACACATACTTCCTAGTTTGCATGCATTTAACATTAAAATACAGCCAACAGCTCTCACTTTGGAGAGGGTTAGCCTGAACTTGTAGAGGTTGCTAGTTCCATCCCAGATTTTGGTAGGGAAGCCTTTTGTCAGGTAGTTGTCATAGAGGATTAAGACAGTGTGCGCTAGTTCCTGAGGTACAGACTTTAATCCCCGCTGCCCTCATTTGCCTGTAGTAAAGGTATTATAGACAAATTCTGTGGTTTTAAGATGTTAAATATTTTTAGATTTTTCCTTGCATGTTTGTCTTCTTAAATGCATTCAGACCAAATTTTTGTATGCATTCATGAATAGTTTTTCACTGTGGGGTGTTTTGACATGTGTTTTTTTTTATTGATTTATTAGGCTATTTATAACTGGATGTACATATGAATCAATTTTCTCTGAAAGACTGTGTGAGAGATGCAACACACCACTTTAAAAGGAGATAAAGTATGCGTGTAACACTTGATGGCACATAAAAGTTCCTCGCAGATATAGTACCCAAATTCCTGAACCTTGCACTTTATCTGGCAGGTCCCTACATTCAAAGATTAGCTATCCCTCATTCCAAACTTGAGGACATCTGAATGTGCATTCTGAATATTAGTTTTATGAAACTTTTAGCTGAAGGAAAAAAAAAACTTTGCTTATCTCTACGTGCTCAATATGTACTCATTACAAAATTTGCAAGGTGCTCTGCCACTGACTTTTTAGATAAATTAGATGTTATAAAAAATGAGTGTTAAAAAAGTTCAACTTCATCTGACTCCTGCAGCAAGTGAACTGTAAGACTTTATTTTAAAATGTTTTGCATGTAGACTGTATCCCTAGGATGTGGGGATTCATCTCCCACAGCCCTAATTTATAAATACTACCTCTCAGACTGTACCAATTCAAGGGGTAGAAGAAAAAAAAAATTATTTTCTCCAGGCTGATGCATCCTTGGAAGTAATCTAGAGATTAGAGTTGTGGGTGTGAGCCACCAAATCAAGGTGATTTCCATGCAAATAATAAATTATGTTAAAATTCAAGTTAATGTATCACAGTAATAAGACTGTAGTAAGATAGTAGTAAGAGCTTAGTAAGATTGTAGTAAGATTGTAGTAAGATCATAGTAAGAGTGTAGAAAGATTGTAGTAAGATCATAGTAAGATTGACAGAGAAGATCAGGCCAAAACATACTTCAATATGGCAAAGGAGACACACTTTTTCATTATAGAAACTCTAGACTTAAAACCATAAATGTATTATGTCTATACAGTGTCTTTCTGGCTCTGTACTTTATACCCTAGTTTTTAAAATATCCTTAGCTATACTTAAACCAGATGACAGGGTGGTAGAATCTGCACAGCATTACCCAGGGAGATCACTTAAGAAGTTTGGCTAACAAGAGTCCAACAATAATGTATAGTGCATTTTGGATTCACTACCTATAGTACCTTGCATGTGGGACATCATGTGAGAAGAACTACCTTGTATGTCAGCACATCTTTCTGTAGGTGTCCATGAAGCAAAGAACTCTCCAGAAGTTGTGGCAAGATATGGTATTGCAGTTGGTCTGTAGTATACTTGAGGAAGCTACTTTTTGAAGATTTAAACCTTCCCAGAATTAAGCTAATGACCCAACACTGAATCCTGTATGTCAGAAATGAGAGGCTCCACATTTAATGAATGCCGCAAAACTATTTTACCAAATGGAATGTTTCCATTTTCAATCCAGATATCCTTTGGCAAATGAAAACTTTTGTTTAACTTCTTCAACCCCCCCCCCCCCATTAGTTTTAAAGATAAATAGAGGGAATCCGAGTTTTCTGATCAAAGTAACTAAAAATGTCTCAACACAAGAATACTCATAACAGTTTACCCGATAAACTTTACAAAAAGAAAATCAGAGTTGGATGTACCAGTGAGACTGAAGTAGCTAGGCTACAAAAGGCTTAATTGGTCTTTTGGCTAGTAGCAGCCTAGGAACCTAAGTAACAACCTGTCTGTGAATGCAGTTCATTTGGCAACTAAGCCCATGTGTTTAACTTCTGCAATGAAGTGAATACAGAAGAAAAGTCATTGTTAAAATCACTGGACTGAGAAACTGGATAAATACTAGGTGTATCATGTTTAAGCCAAAGGTTCAGTTATTTTGTGTGAAATGGTACATATACTGCCTGCATGAATTTATTTTCTGTAAACAATTGGTCTGAAGACTGAAAATTCTCAGTTACTGTAACACGTATTTTAAGACTGGTAATTGTGGATGCAAATGCTCATTTTTTCCTGACTGGGACCCAAATTATTGAAAAGCATAAGAATGTAGAGCGTGTCACAGTTGTACATGCTGTAGGGAAAGACACAAAGTGTGTAAATATATATATATATATATATATATATATACTGCACTTGAGATTTACAAAGTAAAAAAAAAAATAGTATAGCTGTAATGATGCAAAAGTTTTAGAACTCCCGCAAAGTGAAGACAACGGCACGCAGTTATTTGTTGTTCCCAGTGGCACAATATTTCAAGGGAAATATTGATGCTTTATGTGGCTAAATTCAAGAAATGTGCAAAATACTTTGAATTTGGTGTGTTACAGGATTCTTTTGTATAACAGAATTTTTTGAACTGTTCAAAGCGATCAGATACAGTGAAGATTGTTATAAGATCCAAATTAACATAAAATAAAGCAAAATTACTTCAGAATAACATTAAACAGCTAATGAATTAACTAGAAATGTACAGAACTGCATGTGAAAAAGAAAAAAGACATTTGACCATGTTAAGTTAGCACTTAGTCATTTAGTAGTCCATTGTAGAATACCACCTATAAATACCATATTACCATGCTAAGTTATGTTACAGATAGACTAAATGAGTCCCTGACTTTACAAGGATGACATGTTGTTATGTTTAATAAAGATCTGTGTTCAAACCTAGTATTGTAATTACTCATTTCAGTATCTGTATTTTATGACAGCATTCTTATTCTTAGTACCAGACATCTATTCGCGCTGCAGCAATGTCCTCATTCCTTGGTGACAGATAACAGTAAATGAGTTTCAGAAGTGCCTCTCACAGTAAATATCTGAGGAATTGCAATGCCTGCAGAGTAGTACATACTTGTAATGCATGTAGAAATGAAATATTAAAATGATTTAAAGGCCTGCTTTCCTGAAAGAACAAAACTAAATAGTTTATTTCTTTGATTAACTCAAATGTTATTATTCAGATATTTTTGTAGAAAAAAAGCAGCACAGATAAAAGTTGTACTATTTTCTCCATAAACATATTTGAAACTGTTACCTAATACAGGCTGTGGTGTATTTGCTGAACAGCATTTTTCAGTGCTTAAATATAATGAATTCCTCATCTGGGAATGGCATTTTAGTACATTAAAATACATTAATTCTTCCTCTTTACACACATCCTGAATGATATGCGCTGCTTTGTGTTTGAACATATTTATGTTTTACCATATTTTATTCTGTACCTTCTTCTGTTTGGAACTAACCAGAGCTTATTACATCTAAAAATAACTCAGGAGTTATTGCTTGCAAAGATAAACTAGAATATAACAGAACAAATCATTATGCTATATATTTAAGCAAATTGTTTAAAACCAGCTGACTTGATGCTGATTGCAGCTGATGACCTGTATCTTACAATGTCTTTCTAACAAGATGTGGCAAGCTATATACACAAGTGGTGATTTTCCATTTGTTCTTCCTTTGACATGGTTCTGCTTGCGATTCTGCTAATTTTAGAACTTGTCTGGAAGAGAAGTATGACTGCATTACTTCAATTAAAATGTTACTTGGGTAGTATATTTGTGTGGGGATACCCATGGATGAACATACTGTCAGCATGACATACTAGTATGTTATCTTACAGACATGTCCTGTGCTGTCATTATGTAAGCATATAATAATAACATTGTGTATCACTTTCTGCTACCACTTAGTACCGCTGGGCATTATGTTTATATATGGTTCTATATTATTACAGGGTCTGTTTTTTGCTTGGATCATAAGATCATAGGAACATAGGAAGTTACTAGGCCATTGGCCCTGAGGCCCTTACAAGCCTGGCTAAGAATTTAGCCCATGTTCCAACAAGTCAACACCTGATGCCCCTGTCCACCAGGGACACAGGTGGAATCCCAGGGGTGTATTTTCTGTTCCTCATCCAGTTATCCAGGTTGCACTTAAAAAGGGTTAATGAGGTACTCTGCTTGATGTGGAGAGGGAGTCTATTCCACAAAAGGGGGGAGTCCCTGAGTTACAAATCTGTCCCACCAAAAAGTCCTATTGATGTCACAGAACAGGTTGAGGTCATGCGTGCGGGTTACTGAGTGGAGCTTGACTTGCGGATATGCAGCAGTTCCATCAAGGCGGGGTCTGAGATTGCTTTGTATGCCAGACAGAGGTCACCTCTGAGGATTCTGTAGGAGATTGTGTAGAAGGACAGGGCCTTTAGCCTATCTCTGTAGGGTAGATGTTTGAGGCCCTGGATTCTACTAGTGAGGAACCTCTGTGGTCTCTCCAGCTGCTGCGTGTGCTTTGTGAGGTATATGCCAAAAGGAGCATTGTACTCAGTAATGAGTCTTATAAGGTAGGAATACAGGGATGTTATGACTACCTTGTCCCTGGATGGGATACCCTTACTAATGAGGTGGGCCATGTAGAAAGCTTTCTGTACAATGGAGGGAATATGGTGGTCAAAAGTCAGTTTCCTATCAACCTGGGTGCCCAAGTCCCTCACGACTGATTGCGTGCTTAGGACCTTGTTATTAATGTGATAATTTGTGGGGATGTCACTCTCCCCAAAGGGGATGATGATGCATTTTTTGGCATTCAGTTTGAGGCCATGTTTCTGGCACCAGTCATTTGTTTGGATGAGACTGTCTTGTAGGGTGCTCACATCACTAGGGGAATTAATGATAGCACCCAGCTTGCCATCATCTGCAAACTTGGTCAGCTATAGCCCACTGCTTTTGCCTGCACCTCAGAAAGGTATATTCCAAACAACAGATGCCCCAAGACCGATCCCAGTGGTACACTGCACATTATGGGTACACTGCTTGAGGTGGCTTCACCTATTTTGACTAGGTGGGTTCTATCAGTGGGGCAGTTTGCTACCCATCTGCTGACATATGGATTGATGCCTAGTTGAGAGAGTTTATCTATTATACCTGAGTGGAAATAGTATTGAAGGTTTTGGCCAGGTCAAGGTAGGTAGTGTGCACCATCTTCCCCTCGTCCATGGCTTTGGTGACTGTCTCAATGAAGTCAACCAGATTTAGCAGGCATGAACCCCCTCCCTTGATGAAACCAAACTGTGTGGGAATGAGTGATGGAGGTGGCCAATGTCCTTGTTAATGAGGTCCATGATAATCCACTCCATGGCCTTGCAGATCAGGTTAGTTAGGTTGATTTGTCTATAATTTCCTGGATCAGTGGACGTTCCACCTTTGTGCAAAGAGATGACAGTGGCTGTCCTGCACTCAGCTGGGATGAAGCCAGTATTCAGACTTTGGTTGAATAGGGTGCCTAATGGTGCTGCAAATTCCTGCCTGAGTTCATGTAAGATGCAGCCTGGGGTGTTATCGGGACCCATGGAGGCTGTATTTTTTGCCTTTGAGAGGGCAGTGATGACTTGCTCCCTAGAGATTAGGGGAGGGGACCAAGCACTGGGGATGTCCTGATTTACTGATGGAGGGAAAGAGGGGTGAAGCGTTCACTTAACCTGTCTGCCATAAGGTTAGCTATAGCTACAGCATTTGTGTATGTGGTGTCCTTGACTCATGCCAAAACACAAATGCCCAGAGATTCCTCGATTTCACAGTGCAAATGGCTCGGACCATTTGGTTGACACCCCCACAAGAGGTGAAAATATCTTGTACTCTGTATTAACCATCATGAGAAACTACTGCAGCATCCCTACAGTGTCATTATCCCTGGAAAGATTCGGTCACAAAGTGGTCACTTTTGAGGTCACCATCTCCCATGACCCTCCCCTTAGCTAGGGTCAAACAAAAAACTTCTCCAAAGTTGATTACAACCTCCTGAGGGAAGATATAAATAGCTTCACAGCCCCCTCCCCCTCCATAGGAACTGGCACAAATGCCCAAACCTACACCAAAGGACTATTCGAGCATTTATATAGCTGCATGGAATACCCGAAAGGGTGAAATCCTCCTTCTCAAGGAAGAGTAAACCTGTCTGGTGAACATCTGCAATAAATAAACTCTATATTAAACCTTAACTTTGGAATGTTTTGTTTCCAAGATCTTTTCCTGAGGATCTATAGTATTAGGACAGAATATTTAAGTAGAGCAGATATCAGAGACACAGCCTTTCACACGGATGACACACACACACTGATTACCACACTACTTTTACATTTGTGCAAAAATACATATTTATGTTATCAAAATAGCATCCTTAGCACTCTCCCAAGCATATGATGAGAATGGAGTTGTAGGATATAAACAAATAAGGCACCTTCAGAGGAGAATATTTATAAGGGAAAAAAAAATTATAATTTGAAACATCTAATTATTTTTTTTTTATTTTATTTAAGATGACCAAGAGCAAGCTATGACCAAAATTTCAATTTGCTGGGCTGCAGCAGATGAAAATGAGAACCACCAGTGTTGCCAGCATCCTGGTGGGATTTATGAGATACATTTATCTGCCCTGAAATGAAGTCTACTATTGTCAAACTTAATAAATCAGTGTAGCCTGAAAATCAGCTTTCCAGAATAAAAAAATGTATTTTTAGAGAGTCCAGTCTCAGTCAGCTCTGGAAGTTCCCATACATCATGTAACTGGCACAAAACTGTGGAGTAACTGTGTAATGTTTTCACACAAAATGTCTGGCATCAGTAAATGTGAACTAGAACCACCATTGTATTTCAAAAAATATAAAGTGCAAACACCAGAAATACAAAAGGAATGCAATTTTACCATCACCCATACCAAACAAAAATCTAATAACCAACACAATCACATAAACCCATAAACAGTGTTTAGTTTCTCTTGTTACTTTTCAGCCATGTACTGCATATCACTGCAACTTGGCTACGACAGCATTTAGCTTCTGTGATTCAGTGATAATACTCTGGAATAGACTGCCCATACATGTCAAGCAGAGCACCTCTTTGGCCCTCTTCAAAAGAAACCTTGATGACTGGATGGGAGATAGGAAATTCACCCCGGGGATCACGTCAGTCACCCTGCTAGACAGGGGTCCAGGGAAGTAAATATTGTTGGAAGAAATATCCAGGGAATTGTTATGGCTAGGCTTGTATAGGCCCTAGGGCCAATAGCCTAGTACCAACCTATGAACATATGAACCTATGAACACTGAATATGATAAAACAAGATCTGATTGACTTACAAATGTTCTTAACAGTGTCCTTCATATAAATTTGAAGAGAAAGTACTTTCTTCTTTGAACTAAATTTGTGAATGTCGGGCCCTTATAGAAAACATACTTGTTTCCGGTTATACTAAACATTTGTATATTGGCTAAATCACTGGCCAAATTATTGCACGTGAGCAGATTAAAGCACAACCTCTACCAACATTGTGTTTCAGTTTCCTTACTAGGATATGTGAATAGTTTGAATATGTGACCTATTTCTTAAGAACATCTATGCTTGCTGTTACAAAAACCCTTACAGAATTTTATTCTTTTGTGCCTGTCAGCTATATTTATAGGTAGTTCAGTGTTGTTGATTATATTTGGTGGGAGGTCTGAGAGGAAGATGATTAAAACTAATAGGATGTTACGATGTGATGATACCAGATGGCAAATTGTCACAAGTGAATGTTCTACTAAAATAAACTACCAAGAGCAGGATTTGCAAATGACAAATGTTTCCGTGGAGTACTGTTTGTAATCTGGAAAAAAAAAACATGTACCAGGATTTGAAAATGAATATTTATCCCACTTTTGCATTACCTCAGAGATAAGTCAAAAGATAATGTAAAACTAAAAACAGAACTCATTCTATGTTAAGTGGTCAAAGGACTCTTTGAGAGGCCAGGATATGATTAATTGACTGCCACAGTATCATTTTCTTCTGAAAATGGAACAGTAATCTTTTACATTTACCAATAAGAATCATTTTGTCAATTTGACTAGGCTTGTTTTACAGGCTTTTAAGAAATATGTAAAATGGATATATGGATGTATATGGGTCTACTTTCAAATCCCGTATTA
>NC_056733.1:1050898240-1050930740 GCF_019279795.1 Protopterus annectens
TTATCTCCCGGAAACTCTACTCTCTGACAATTCCATTGAAAGGCATTGACAGCGAAACATGCAAGCAGTAAGTGCCATTTCTCTGAGTTTGTCCCTTATCCACTTGTACTGCAACTATGGAGTTGATCATATATATGTCAGGATTTGGTGGTGGGGGGTGGGGGTGGGGCAGTCTTTTTCAGAGGTAATTTCCCGCAGGTTGTTTTAAAGTGACTATAGGGGGAAAGTATTGAGATTTGTCTACTGATAGTGGAAGTGTAAAATGTATATCCTGACAGCAAAAGAAGTTAACCTAACTGCTCTTTACACGTAGTATGTAAATTAAAGTCAGCTGGAATCAAACAGTTATGATACTGATGACATAGTAATGACCACTTGGTTTACATTCTGGACTAATTGTGCTGAGCATTTCTCAGAAGATATTCCCTGCAAAAGATCACCGTTTTTGGAAGCAGGTAATTGAAGTGACTTTCTGGAACATGTACAAAACTAAATATTACCTAGTTCTTTCATTGTTATCATCCTATGTCCCTGCACTCTATCGCCTTTCGGCTGTTACTGGCTCTTGAAATGCAGTTTATGATCTCTGTTGATCAGATATTTGTCATTCATGCCTCATATCTCTGGATTGAAGAGTTATATTAAATCTTATTTAGTGAACTGGCAGTTGAAGGCAATGATGTCGAAATGCCTTCATTTTTGGCACAGATTTCACTATTGTTTGTCATTTATTATTTCTATTTTGTGTTGTTGATTTGGTATTTCATTGTATATTTGATTCAGTGCTTAAGATGAAGCACATTTATCTGAATTTGAATTGATAAATGTACAACACAATTAGTCAATGAACATTCTTTAAATAGAAATCAAATTATACCATTGTAACAGCTTTAGTAAATAATCCCTGCCTCTAAATTATTTGTTTATTGTTACACAATACAAAACATTATGAATGTTGTTATGGAAATGAGCATATTTACTTACCCAGCACTACTTTAAAGTGCTTTCTAAGTTCTGTCATTGCCAATACATCATTGGATTGTTTTTATTTTTCATTGTGCATATCATCGTTTAACAGTTTATCTTAGTATGAATGCTCTATACTATATATTTCCCTGGTCAATTTCCATGAACATAATGATACAACTTTGTTAGACAGCCCTTTTACATTTTGAAATAGCATTTCTAAGAGGGTCCCTGTCAGCATTAACCACTTGACTGCCACTCCACTTTCTCTTTATTTTATCTTGGCACACCTGCTAAGAAAATAAGGCCCATTACTAAGTGTTTTCTTGGATTACTGCAACTAAATCTAGATGATATTTAAATCTTTCAAAATATTTTGACAAGTGAAAATACTAATAATGATTCTAATCACTTTATACTAAGGATGGGCCCTTCACAGCATAGGTCACATATTCTTTTAATATCACATTTTTTTTCTTCGTTGAACACAAACATTTGTAGTTACAGTTTGCATACTGCATTAAAATGGCTAGGTGAAATAGTTCATAGAATACTTATTTCAATGAATTATACAGAAGCCTTTGTTAATACATTTATATCACATTTCACATAAACAAGGTCTCTTTTCAGTTACACAGAATCAGCTGTAATATTTACTTTTTACATGTAATCTGAATATAACCCTTTCTGGCTAGCTGATATTTTGCACAGTAACAATATACATATTTAAGACATGCTAGACAATGTACTTTCTAGGAATAAATGCTTCTAGAAATTAAATAGATTTGTATTTGAATTCTTTGCAAGAAAAAAACATTTAACAAGCATAATATTTGTGCGCTGTGTATCCATTTTTCTAACCTACTTCCACTTCCGTGTACAGAATATGTATTTACCAATCATTCACTCATTTTTCTTGCTTTTACAAAGGGCATGTTTTTCATTTGTCAGAAATAGCTTTATAATATGATTCATGTTACAGAACATTTTTGATTAAATGTATTAGTTGTACACCAAAATAACCATTTAATCATTAATACTGTCATAAACACAGCTATATTATGCTTTATGTATTGCATTTCTAAAGGACCTTTAAGGTAAGAATCATTTAACAATGAGTTTCACCCTCTTTTCAATGTTATAAAATAGTCTGAAGTGAGTTGTAACCTTTTGTAATATACATAACAGGGAAAATTTCTAATTGTATTCCTTATGTTATATAAGTAGCAGGGAGAACTATCTTCATTGAAATTGCTTTCTTCCAAATATTAAATGCATTTCACCAAAACCATTCATAAATGCTGTATTCGGAAAAGCATACGGGACAACATAAATATACAAAATGAAACACATTTCATCCAAACAAAATGAAATAACAATTGAAGTCTCTTTTATGATCTGCGGACTGACTACTAGAGTGACCTTACATACAGTCAGCACTAGCTTACATAAACCCAAAATATAGAAATTATTAGGTCAGTCTGTATAATGTATTTCGCAGCAGTGTTATTTTATTTACAATTAATAATTAGATAAACATTTTAACGGGAAAAAAATGTCATAACATAATTCTGCAGCTTTCTGGGATCAGAAAAGATACCTCAGGATTTTTGAAAAGGAGTGAAATATAAATGAGTTAAGCTGAAGGCAAACAATGAAAATGTTCACCATAAAACAACAGTCGAGTAAGTGTACATCTATAAACTGCATTATTAGGAACCTGCAGATAAATTTATGAGTCTACTACAGGTGCTCGAAGTTTGCAACACACCTGCTTTTTGGCACAGTTGAAAAATCAATTGCACAAACTCCTACTAGCCTGCTCTCCTGTTTTGATATAGCCCTTCAAACACCCATTCATATAAACTACATAGCCTATCAGAAACTCACCCTGTACATAATCCTGCCATCCAGTTCCCCACCTGACATTTCCGTCTCTTAAATTAATCCTTCGCTGCCCTCCCTAAACCTAAATTTGCCAATTGTGCCCTAACTCGAAAATTGCCCTTCCACTCAGTAAGCCTAAAATCTCCCTTACCCGTCTGTTATCCCAAACCTCCCTCCTGCCCCTCCCACTCATATTGAATTCAGAATGTCAGCAGCTGCCATTGCAAGCTGCAGGGTGCTTGGATATCTGGCTGTGAGACAGTGTTTTTGAGTACTTTGGATTGAGTGCCTGTAAAATGCCCCTAAATTATAACGTCTGTTCAAATTACTTCATAAAATGAATATTTCATGTCCACAGAATGACCCCCTAGAAATGAAACCATATATGAACAAATGACTAAGTAAAATTAAAATATTCAGTTTTACACACACACACACACACACACACACACACACATATATATATATATATATATATATATATATATATATATATACATACATACATTGTCTTTTTTACAGATAATGTCATAAGGAGACAGTTGCATGACGATAGGATGACCTGAAAGTGAAAATGATAAAGCATGTTATTTTTATCAGTATTGTCCAGTCTTCAGAGAGATGATGTGGACGTAGCCTTTTGTCCTATACATGACATAGAAATCATTCATCTCCCTCACCTAAATAGAACCAGTGCTAATACAAACATCCTGTCTGGAATTTAAACCTAGAAATCTCAGGTGATATGACAGGTACCTGACTCAAAGTAGTCCTTACATTTAGAATAGGCTGCCCTTGCATATCAAGCACAGATCTTCTCTGGCAACATTTAAAACCACTCTAGATTGATTAAAAGGGCAATTACAAATTTATGTCAGGGTTATGTGGAGAAATCTGTTAACTGGGGAACATTGTTCACCTCAGAGCAGCACTGGGTGATAGTGTTGACATTCTCCGTGGTCTCCTGGCTATAATCTTAGCAAGAACCTAGGAACCTTTGTTGGGAGAAGGACGGGAAACACATTAAGGATACTGTTTCTCTTCTTATTGTTAATTGTATATCTATTAACTGGCATAAGAAGTTATGTAACTGCATTTTAAGGTGAATTAAGCAGGTACAATTAACACAATCTGCATTTTCAATATAGTCAAATTATATTTTGTATTCTTTGCAGAAAGGAATATGAAGAAAAGGGACTGAATAATTTATTATGCCCTTTTTATTAACCAGGTTTTCTATTACGTCAACGTAATTTTTGTCTGTCATTTAGTATTTTTGATCCACTCTTTCTTTCTTTTTATCTTTCTTTCTATCTTTCCTTTTTATTAACAAGTAGTTACTTGTAAAAGGATTACATATATTTTAGGCACACTCCCAAAAATGGAGTTACAGAGTGATCGGGTCTAGTATTTTAACAGCCTTTACCTGTGAATGGTGGGTGAGTATTTTGCAGTTAATGAAAAATGTCACTTTCATTGTAACTTACAATTAGATTAATTATAGTGGACTGTAAATTAAATTCACATTTGCTAGCATTTGAAAATGTTATGAATCAAATATGCAGTCAGAATTCATTTTTATGACATGTAAGTGGGAGCCAGGGCTTAACTGTGATGAAAATTCGGTAATATCCACTGTCATTATGAAAAGCATGTAAGTATAAGGGACAGCTATAGAAGTATGTCAGAAACGTTCTATATGGATTTAAAAAAAGTCCACATTGAATGTTAGAGATCTGTTGAGTTAATTAGGTGAAATGCAGGCATCTGTTTATGATAGCTGTGTATATCTGAGACAGTTAAATATGCATTACAAAGAAGGAATTTAAAAGAAGAAAGTGCATTAGTAAGTACAGTTCTGCTAAATTGAGGTGGCAAATCCAGTGTTTTCATCACTGTCATAACTAGTCATGACATAATATTAACTTAGAGACACTGGGAGAAGTACTGTAAACAACACAAGAAAATATAAAAAGTCTTTAGTGCATGACCATAAAGTGTTTATCAACAATATTGTTTATTCTTCTTTCGGCTTTTCCTGGTTAGGGGTCGCCACAGGGGAACACGTGTCCACTAATGATTGGCAGTTGATTTTTACGGTGCCAAGGTGCCAGCCCTATGTCCAACCTTCAATGAAGGCACTCCCATTCACGCATGTCTTTTGAATGGCACTCGACCACGGGGAGGGCATGCAGACTCCACACAGAAGGCGCTCCAGCCGAGAATCGAACGGGAGAACCTCTTGCTGTGAGGCGACAATGCTACCGCTGCACCACTGTGGCTGTTTGTCAACAATACTGTAAAAATTAGAAAAAAATCATTAGAACAATGGGAAGGGACAGATAACCATAATATAAACCAGGATCCACAATTATTAATCACATCTCATTTAACTGGCATATCATTAATCACTTTAGAAAAGATCTAATCCTATAGAAAAGCACACTTAAACACAGTAATGCTGAAAATGTCATCAAATACTCCTAAACATTTTTTAATGTAGTAAACCTCTTTTATTCCCAAAAATGGCACAACCCTCTACATTCCTATCTCTCTTTTATATACCAACTGTAAGGCCAGACATACTCAGGAAAGGGATGCTTTTTGCCCTCTTTTTAGTCTCACAGGGCTATAACTAAAGACACAGCATATGTGATGCTGACAGTTCCAACATACTAGAATGTCCATGTTGGAGATTATAACCTTTCTCCTGCAACATTTTGAGACTTCATGCAACTGTAAATGAGTACTTACAATGCTTTAATTATTCTTTCATTTCTGAGGTTAGATAACTTACATTACCATAAGGTGGGTAGTGTTTTCATGATGTCTTTCAACACAAGACATCTGGTAACAAAAAATATACTGCAGTTAAAAATGTAAACAGAAGACTTATTTCCAGATTTTTTAACATGTGGATGAAAGTAAATGGGTTAAATTAAAAGTATTCTACGAAAGCTATCATAACCAAATATATTTTAATATGAATGAGTTTCTAAAGAGCAGATTAGGCTGTTGTCTACCAGTTACAAGCTTGCACTTTCTTTCTGTCTCTTTTACAAGTTGCAGCTGACTCTTAGAGTTTATCATAAGACATATAGCTCAAAGGTTCATAGGACAATACTAGGCTATTGGGCCAGAGGCCCTTATAAGCCTAACCAAGAATTTCTCCCATGTTCCCACAAAGTCAGCACCTGTTTTCCCTGTCCAGCAGGGACACTGGTGGGATCCCAGAGGCTAGTGAGGTACTCTGCTTGACATGGAGAGGGAGTCTGTTCCACAGTTGGGGGAATCGTTGGGGCACAAATCTATCTAACTGTGTCTTACCCTTCTATGATTTGCAAATTTTATTACATAAGCATGCTGTATAAAATAAATTTATGATATAGACAGCAATTAGAGTTTGATAATTTAAAGCCTGGTAACCAAGATGGATATTCAATAGTATCCCATTAGGAAAAAAAATTGAACTTTAAATGAAAGCTGCAAAGGAATTCTAGAAACAAATACACAAATGAAAAAGAACATGTTCAGAAAATTAAAAGCTATATGATTTACTTAGATGAAATTTAGACCATCTGTTTATGATAGCATTTAAATTCAATAATTATTAAACTGTGCATTAGGAAGAAGAACTTGCAACATTTGTTGTAAACAATAATTAGTATGTTTCTCAAAAGTATTTTATCAATAATTATGCATATCAAGCAAAGGAGATGTTGACCTGTAGTAATATTTATGAAGTGTTGTTTTGTTTTTTATTGAAGAATGTAATGACTCTTAGTGAAACTCGTGTAAACATTTTTTTCTAAAACTAATTTATCAAATTTTATATAAACAAATGCATCTGGTAATATCTTACAATAAGTAAATAAATACATGCCAGAAAGCAGAAGCAAGGAAGCTGGCATTAAATTCTAAAAGCCCTTGAAAGAAACAGTAGCTCTATAATACATATTCAGTATTTGTGTATTACTGCTGGAACATTACATCACGTACTTCTTCATAATGTTATGTTAGTAATTTAGATGACTACAAAAAGTAGTAATTTGTTACCCATGCAATGCCATAAAAGTTAAGTTTAGTCCGATAGTTTACAGACACATTTGTTTGGGTTCATGTCATTAGATGGATCTCCTGAATGTCGAGTACCATAACAGTGACCTTCTGAATGTTGAAAGCCATAGTACTTGACACTCAAACGTTTGAACCTGGAGAAAAAAAAATCAAAAATGTTTTTTTTTTTGCAAGAGAGCAAGCCTCCCTACATTCTCCATATATGTGTGTGCGTGTGTGTGTGTGTGTGTGTGTGTGTGTGTGTGTGTGTGTGTGTGTGTGTGTGTGTGTGTGTGTGTGTGTGTGTGTGTGTGTCTGGGGAGGGGTGGGCTCTACCCTCCACTTCCCTTAGCAATTATATATACACCTACACTGAGGTCGCACTCAGCAGAAAAGGGCCACTTCCCCAACCCCCTTTGTACCATAATCGCAGAACATGCTTCTCTTTATTCCTGTACATTGACATTTCTGATGTCAACGTATAGCGTTTGCCATTCTGACAGTCATCATAGGCATCAGTCGACTTAGTATCATGAATTCCATTTGCTTCAGCTTCTCAGATTTCAGTATGGTTGGTAAACAGTGTATATACCAAAGTACAGATTATCAAACCTGAGGATGATTTGTGACTTTCTGACAGTTTGTACCTTTCTTAGTCAAAATAATCATTGTCTGAAATAGTTAATTTTGCATCCCCAGAATATTTTTCTATGGAAATGAACACTGCAAGTAGTTTCATGAGAATCACACTATCAATGGATGTGGTATATAGCAAACTCTACTCCCATGTGCAGTACTTTGTTAGTTGAACACAGTCATATAGGAAATGCTGCTTTGTATCGTTACATGGTGTTGTGCATTTCCATTATGGAACTGAAATTTCTGATTATGTCTTGGAGACCCAATTGGTATCAAAAATCCATATATAACATTTATTGGTGAGCATTTTCATTTTAATTTCTTCTAATGTCTCTCCATATATCCAATTTCATGTACATGTTGCAAATTGGTATGCTGATATTCTGCAATCCATAGCTGCTTTTATTAGCTTTTCATGTTTTAGTTTAAGTTCTTTTTGCCTTAACCCTTTATGTGTGTGTGTATATATATATATATATATATATATATATATATATATATATATATATATATATATATATCTAGATATATCTAGATATAGATATATATAAACTGTCTTTAAGTGAGGAGACAAACTAGTGTGTTTCTCAGGGAACCAAAGTCCCTTGTTACAATTTTGGGCAAGGTGATTTATAGTTTGAACATTATTACCAGATAACACAGCTATTTTCAGTAATTTCAGTTTGAAATATACCTTATTTAGGACTGTTTTCATTTGTTCATGTTATAATGTTGACCTACGTTTATTTCCTGATATGTATATGCTCCCAGTTGTTCCATTTGTTTTGTAGGTTAGCGGACTGATCCAGGATGAATCCATTTCAGCCACACCCCCATAGTTTATCAGAAAAGCAGCGAGAAGCACTAGAAACATTTTGCAACACATTGTCAAAGTATAGGTTGAGACAATCAAGAGTTATATGTCAGGAATAGCAGCTGGTGAAGGTTTTACATTATCATATATGTGTATAACAAAAAAAAAGAAAAAACTCAAAACACTGGCTAACAGATTTCACCTAAATAAAGTTCAAAAGTAGTCACTCTGAGTTTAGAATTGACCAAACAGAAAATACAGGTTAGATAGGTTCCTATACTTAAAAAATGTAATACAGTAGGTACATAAGTTGTTCGCTAAATATAACAGGATGGTAGTGTATTCTTATACGAATATACACGTTTTAATGAGGCACTATAATTAGTGAGACAAAATTGAGTAAATATGGACTATGCATTGCACAAAGGAGATTGGGGATATGACTGATGCATGCTCTAAGTCTGCTTTTTTCTTTTTCATATTTATAAATATAAAGGCCAGGTGCACACCTCTTAACCTGTCAGAACAGGAAATCTGGGCAAAGTCAAAATTAATGTGGGGACAAAAAGGCCCAAATATAGGAGCATATTTTAAACATTGCTCTTAAACATTTAGAAAATTGCTAGAATAACAAGTTTTGCCTCTGTATGGATTTTCCAAAGGAAATAAGGTGTCAGACTGAAATGTCTGTCATTATTTAATGACTTCAGTCCTTATTGATCTTTCGCAAAACTAGTTTTTGTGATGAGCAGATGAAAAATATGCAGCAAAAATCTGGACACTCTGTGAAATTCTGGACAGTTGATAGTTATGGCCTAGATGTTATTCTTTTTAACAGATTTTATCTATTTATTGTACTTTTGGTTATTTGCAGATAAAGTGTAGTTTTTTTAAATGATCCAGACATAGGAACTGAAATATCATTTGCTTAGATTCTATTCTGAAGTCAGTTTGTATCAATAGCTCTGTCAGTAATGTAAACAGCTTAAAGAGGTAAGGACAAAATAAACCAGCAGTGAGCATAAATCATGACTTTAGGTTTTTTCTGCGACTCTTTCATTAGGGGGAGTAACTTCCCCTATTTTGTGACTCAGTTGTAAAGAGTTACGAATTTTTTATCATAGCAACTACACTGACACGCATCAATATGTGATGTACTTTATGCATCTGAACATTTTCTATGATCCATGAAAGAAGAATACTGTTTATGCATCTGAATGTTTTTTATGATCCATAAAAGAGGAATACTATTCATGCATCTGAATGTTTTCCATCATCTAGAAAAGAGGAATGTTGATTTTATGTAATATGGTTCATAGGTTAGAACTAGGCTAACTGCCCTTATGAGCCATTTCAAGCCTAGCCAGTTACCCCATGTGAGAATAAAACTCTGCACCTTGTGTCTGTAAGGTAAACACCTTAACCATTATGTTATCCTCCCATGCCCTTGAATGACTTTCTGTAATCTTATTATTATATGTTTAGTTGCTGTCTTTTGCTACAGGTTTCTTTTATATTTTTGCCTCTTATTGTCTTTCTGTTATATTGCCAAGACTGAGTTTTATTCTAAATGGCTATTGACTCTGTCTGAATTTATCAGTTCCTGCAAAAAAAACTCATATGCTATTGTAATAAAGTTATAGGTCAGTAGTTCTTAGGATGGCTTACTAATTCACTTTCAAAGCTGAATATATTTTTTCCCATTCTTAAAAAAGTTGGTGTGAGGTCAGATTGTACATATAGATAAACTTTACTCAAGGCTAAATCATCATGCAAAAATGCTAAGACCTTTATCCAAACACTGGTTATACTGTCTAGGCATGTAAGTTTCCATATGGGAACATTTCTTAATTTTTTTCATCAATCTCACTCATAGTTACTTTGTTTTTTTATATATCCTTTTTGTCAATATTTCCTATTTTTTTAGCTTAGCACTTTTATCTAATCAGCACATTTGCTATTTTCAAAATTACATTGATAGATATTTACCAAGACTTTATTAATTTTTTCTGTTTTGTTGCTGTGTTGTTTTCTTCCAGCGTTCATTATGAAATGCTTTTGAGTCAAAAATAAATTGTTTAACTTGTATTATTTTTTATACTGCTTCTATGTTTTTGCCTGTTTTCAGATCTTTAATTTGCTGTTAGACATGGTGTAACTCCGACAGTGATGTGTTATGTGTTATGATGTTGTCTGCTACTTTTACAACATCTGTGACTTTAAGAGGTTTTAGTTATCTTTTCTATTTCTGTAGTCTCCTACTGACATGTTTTATTAATTGACTTACAGTTCTTTCTATTTAGACTGTATATGGTTGAATTGGATTTGTTCCTTTCCTTTAGAACTATAGAACTATACACCTTAGTGACAGTCATTACCCGACATTAGTTTTGCAGTGTTGTATATTTTTTTATTTTAATTATAGCAGATAAATCTATTGTTTATTAATGGACAGCTGATCATTAATTAGAAACACTGGAAGGTTACCAGCATCGTGTAATGGCAGTTAGACATAGGGAAAAAGACTGTCCATAATTTGAAGGAATGTTCCTATTTTCAGGCCTGATTTACTCATGTATATGATGCACCTACTTTTCAAGGTATGTACCTGTTTTCAGGACTGATATACCCCCTTCACACAATTTTCTGAATCTATCTCATCACATGTAATGTTTGACACTGTCTAGTACACAGAAAATTGCACTACATAACCAGCATACTAGTGGCACCAGTAATTTAAGAAAAGAAGACACACATCTTACAACTCAAATTTTCAGAAGGAAAATAAATTGCCTTCTATAGTACAATTTTGCAATACAGTTCATTAAAAGTTTATAGATTTGATACTCTCTATGATAATGTGCTTATATTTCTTTAATATATAAAACACATATATTATGTGCAGATTGGGTCTTTATAACAGCCATTAAAAAATATTTCATTTTGGTTTGCACAAGAACTAATAATACAAATATTTTTAATGGCTGCTATGTCTGATGAAGCATAGGAGTACTAAGTGAAAGCGCTTACATGTTTTTTTTACTAAATAAATTGTTTGGTTTTATGCCATGCGTATCCTTTGCCTGCTTGGATTTCTTGCAGTGGGTTGTATTAGCCTGTATCATAAAGCAGCTGCATTTTGTTTCATTGCATAATTGTGCAAATAGTGTGGTTTTGAAGGCTGACGGACTTTATGTTGGCTTAACATGGGAGACCATTTTAGATAGAACATCGTAGACTGCAAAGGGCTAGTTCAACAACTGCATTTTGAACTTGGGTCTAATTAAAGTGAATGTTTTATATTGCCTGCTTCTAAGATAGTAGTTGGTTTCCCTAAGTGTAAGCAGTGCTTTAAAAGGGTGTCAATAACCCTAGAATATCATAGACACAAAGTAATTTAATTCAATTTTATAAGATTACAGTAGAAATTTGGGATGTTCTAACAGATGGTATATACATAATGAGATAATACATGCTATGTCGGCAGTGCAATGTCACTTGTAAATTAATTTATGCAGTGCTTCCGCAATAGTTTGTAATAGGATCTATCCTCCACACCAAAGAGTTTAATTATTTTTCTTCTTAAGTCTCTTATTCTACTGAGCAAGCCGTACAGTAGATGCTTCTAAAATGAACATAATATAATCTGATGCTAGATGTTTTTTTTTTTTTTAAGGATGTATATACCATGTGGCTTCAGCACATTAGTAGTTGTTGACATTGTCTGTCATATGTAGCTTGCCCAATTCCATGTCAGATAATCCAAGATTTACACGGGAAAATGCCCACATCAGGGTTCAAATTATAATAGCGATTACTGAGCTCTGCAGTCAAGATAATATCAATTTCATTTTCATTGTGTATGTGTGGTTGTTCTTCTAGAAACTTCCTGTTATAGCTGTACTGTGAAGTACCTTTTTGGTACTTACACCTGTTTAGTACATATCAACTCGATCTATTTTGTGCTCGATAGCATTCACCGAGCCTTCCCAAAAGTACTGGTTAAGTACCGTTTGGAGCATACGTTAATTTGATATCACCGTGGACTTGAAGGTTTAGAATCAAAGTAATCAGAATTCTGCAGAAAGAAGGGTTAACTGATAAGTTTACATTCCTTAAAACAAATCACTGAAGGTGTAAAACTGATTCTTTGAAGATAATTATAATTCAGTTTGGAAACAAATAAATGTATGCATGTAAAATTGTGCAAATTAGTCACTAAGAAAGGGAGAATGGTCATATTAATTACAAAGGCTGTTAATTAGAATGCAACGGACTGACGCGAATGGTGCATAAAGACAGGGGCAGAAATATAATCTAAATGACACAGTCCATTACAGTTCACATGAGGCTATAATGCACAGCTGTGTCAGGGGAGATGTGTAGCCAGTAGAACAATATGTTATAACATTAAAATCATGCATTTTTATTGATGTGTTGTTGTGTGTAAAGTAGGTTGTACACTAAGAGAACTTTAGTTCTTAAATTCTTTCACCAAATTAATTCACTGTTTCTAAGTTACAACCATCTGCAATCCACTCCAGTAAACATTATACAAAGTTGTATGTATTATAAGAAATTTAAAAAACTGTCGGCTAACCTCAAAGTATTTTCATTCTTTTTCAGTCTTTAAATCACATTTGCATTTTCTTAGCTGTCTGTTTAAACTAAAACCTCAATTTCATTATCACCTTTTTCACTCATTTATCCACAATCACGTGTAACAGTTTGGCGTTTTTGAGTAATTCTACAGCAAATACAGTACTATCTAATGAAGATGATCGAACAGTTCATAGACAGTTACTAGGCTAGCCGCCCTTGCAGGCCATTTTAAGCCTAACCAACTTCTCAAAGGTAAGACCCAAACCTTGCAGATTGTCTGTGTAAGGTGCACACCTTAACCGTTATGCCAACCTCGAACCTAACACTGAGCTTGTACTGTATTAAAAGTGGTTATAACCTAATAAGTGACATTGTATGAGTGCAAACTGCAATGAATGCAGATGGCAATCATCACCCGTCTCAACATTGTGTGCCGCAGCACCTTTGTCGCTATTAAAGTATAACAGCACAGTCTGATTTGTCCTCAAAAGCCTATGAGGTCCACAAACCTCACACTTTTGCTTTTTCTTATTGAAATTGTTTTTGGCTTACTTTTATTTTTGTAGCAAGTTTTGGAATCATTCCAGTTATTAGATTTGCAAGGGTCCTTTCAGTCACTGGTAGATGGTAACTTCAAAGTAAGGGAGACTTATAGGAAGCTAATAAATTGGCAGGGCTGACTGAAATGAGGGGGCATAGACTTAAAGCAGGTGTCTTCTTCCTCTTTGGAGTACATACAAGAGCTAGTCTGAAATTTTGTTTTAGAAACATAAGGTGGCTGTATAGGCCCAAATATAATACCATGAAACCCACAGGGTCTTAATGAAAAATTATTGGATCTGACAGCACAAGCTGTTTCTTTAGTACGCACGTACTGTACTATTACAAGATTGTCTGTGTGTGTTTGTCTCTGCAGCCACCCATTCGCCATCATACTCAGTTTCCAGGAGGTGTTAGGTTTTGTAGCAAACTGAGATACTGTTCCTACCCAAAGGATGGGCAAACTAGCAAGAGCTGCTTCCACCAAATCATTCCCAGCAGACTTCTCCAGTCCAAACTGCTAAGCTGATGCAGGCCACTAGGGTCACTGTCAGGGCATTTCCAAATGTGCTTTAGACTTTTTAAGAGAGCACTCACTTGTAATATATTTTGAGGCAAAATTACAACATAAAAATAGCTACTTTTTCTCCAAAATTCTAACATATTAGAAATAAAGTCTGAGTAGGAATGCTTATTCAGATAATATTGGTATTTCACCCTAAACCTTTACTGTTCTTTCCACCAGTAAAGCATAAATACATTGTTCTTTCCCTGATGCAGAATTTTACAAACACAAATGCGCACATAAACACACACACACACACACACAGACAGACACACACACACACACACACACACACACACACACACACACACACACAGGTATTGTTTGCCAAAGCTTAAGCAACTTACCTGTGAAACCTGTACACTGAAAGCCCATATTAAAGAGCTGAATCTTTGTTACATATCCAGGCTTACAACATATAGCACACATGCAAACATGCCAGTTGTACAGATTAGGACACACTTGTCCCGGTTCCCTTCAATAAACACATCACACCGAATAACATTTGACGACCTTTATTAAAACTTACATAACATAGCTTTGTTCACCAACTTTATTATTTACAACTGAACACAATATAATTGATTCTAAACACAACATAAACATCCTTGTAATGTTAATCAGGGCAGTGTACCTACTCACCTTGCCCCAGTAAGCAGCATCCATACCTCTGCTCGCTTACTTTACTTATGAAGTGCCATCCTTGTAATGCTAATCAGGTCAGCGTACCTACTCACCCTGCTCAGTATGCAGGGTCCATACCTCTGCTTGCTTACTTTACTTATGAAGCAGCATCCCATCTCACTTCACTGAATTACCTTCCACCAAATAAGCAGCACCCTTACCTCTGCTTACTCATCTATTCAGCAAGCTTTCTCCAGCTGCTCATTTTGCATTCCCCAGCTCCTTCAAATGAACATCCAGACACCAGAGGGGGAACAGAAAAGGGCAAGCCTGTCCCTCTTCTCTGCCAACCAGCCTGACCAGGCTGTTCCAACTCCCTTCTGCCCAAAATTGTTCAACCAACTACCTCCTATAGCGGGAAGGGTTAAGCCAGACATCATTCGGTGTACCCATCATCTGTAAAGCCCTTACCATCCTGCATACCATCCCTGAAACATGCCCTAATGAAACTAAATAAAGTAGATCACCCAGTACTCCACTGTACCACCAGAACATCCAGTCCAATAGAATACATTCCTTTAGACAGCTTCCTTCTAGTCACTAATCATGGCTCGACCTGAACAGAATAACAATCTATAGCCACAACCCTGTTAACTGTAGCATATCACCTTAGCTCACCAGACTACCCAGTTATGGCTGTGCAGTAACCCAATTACTGTAGGGTATAGTCTAACTCTAAAACTTTAATGCCCTAACCCTAAATGGTAGAAAACCAGCACCCCTTGACCTAGTTCCTGAAAACTCACCTATGCTCAACAATGAAGTACTCTATGTGCCCAGCCATAAACACCCCCAATTCACTCATTACCAAATGACAATCCAGACTAGAAGCCAGGCCACCCCACTCAGAACCTCCTAGCAACCATCCTAACTAGAACACTCAAACTACTAACCATCCTTAACCCCTATTTGTCCCTGGCCTCTCCCCTCGAAGGCTCTTTTCCCTTATGTTACCTATACCATTAGTAAGTAATTAAGACCTAGCCTACAGCTGCCATGTCCTGCAACCAAGCTTCCTTTAAACCTTCTAACTCCCGTGTACCAATGCACCCAGTTTCTAAAATTACCCCAACACAGCTGCCTACCTACCATGCTTCCTAAAACCCTACTTACCTAATTCACCCAAACCCCAAGTGACATAATCGTTGTGCTACTCTGTACAACCTTAACTTGGTATGTGACATTAAAACTACCTACTCAAGGGGCAAATTTGTCACCCCAACGATACCACCCGTTAGGAACAAACTCTGGCATCCTGTCAAACACCTCATTGGTCCTTCCCCAAATATGGTTCAAACAACTGGATGAGTAAATATAACCACCCGAAGGTTCCACGCTCCTGAAAGCAAGTCTTGAACTTCACTGGCCTGCAAAAGCCATAGGGCTTTAGCCTAATAAGTTCCTGGGCTCCTATGAATGTTGTGACTCTACTCATCCCATGGGTTCCCCACACTCCCCATAAACCATCCCCAACAGTTTTCCCCAGCCCCCCTACCTACCTCTTCATTACTTGACCCTATACCAATGCAATAATCAGCTCCCACTAATTGAACACAGAGCTCTAACATGCCTTCAATAAGGTGATTACACAGACCCTCACTGTGCCCCCATTAGCAAGAACATCCATCCTATCAAAAAGCATCACCTTTCAGATCCCCTTTTCAACCCACCACATGATGCCTTCTGCACTTCAGCCATTTCAGTCAGTAACTGTTGCCCACTTGTGCTCCCCATGTGGTAACCTCCTTGCTCACCACTGCTTCCATCATCTGTGAACTCACTGTAGCACCACAGCTCTCCATCTGCAAAGAAAAGGACAAAAGTAAATCCTCTAAGGCATAAGAGAAAGCTCTACCTTATACCCACCTATTCCAAATTATAGCAGCAGCATTCCAAAACCCCCATCTGCAAGAAAGAAAAGACATGTAAATCATCGAAAATACATAACGCACATTCCAAAACATCTTCAAATATAACCTATCCTGCCAACCAGGGAAGAATTGTACCACTGCCACACACATTTATGACAAAGCAGCCATAACTGAAGCTATGCTTCCAATGACCCTATCAAATACCCAATATAAATCTAACTACCAGTCGAGTATGTTACAACTAACCCCACACATGAAGGGACCTATCAATATCCACAACCAGGGTAACCTTGCGATTCCATACCACATCAAATATCCTAAATCAAAGACCACTTAATACATGCCAGTGATGCCCAACTGAACCTGCAGTGTCACACCCCCCCCAATCCATTAATGCCCACAATATACAAAAGCAAAGAGAATAGCAAACCTACGGCAGCACACAATACCATATCCACCGTACGTCTCTGAACCTGTCCCCCCAAATGTTTGGACCACAGCATAAATAGTAAGTAGGATAGATTGAAAACAAAGTGCTTGCTGACAAATTAGGTTGCCACCCTAACATGACACTGTTTTCCACACTCCATCAAGATTTAGGGTAGTAAACCCCCAACTGGCACCAATGCAGGTCCACCACCCCATGAAATTCCAACATACGACTCCATCTCATTGCAAGCAATCCAGACAAAGTCAGAAATGACAATGTAACCTAAGCACAAAATTATGGGCACTTATAAATATTGCTATGACAAACTGAGCAAATTATCTTAGCTGAAGACCATTCCAGAGAAAATTAAATAAACTGTTTTCTTTAAATCAGGCTGATGAAAAAACATTAAATTAGTGACCTACATCACAATAATCAATTGTCTATGCCAGCGTTAAGTTTACAATAGTCAGAATTGTGAGAATATCTAGGGTATCAGCTTATAACACCTAGAACAAGATCCACCCGATGACTGACAGAGCCGAGTCTTGTCTAGCAATCCTAATACCACTGAAAAGATTCAACTGATCCTGGTTTCAGATGTTTCTCTTAAAAGCTTAGAAGGCTGCTAGCACATCCAGATTTGTCATAGCATTTGGAGTCCTGAATGATCTGCCCTACCCAGCCTTAAAACAAATGGATATCCGTATTTAGTAACTGCACTCCTGAAATCATCCCCATGATCTACCAGAACATAACATAAACACAACAAATGCATATCACTATTTAGTGACTGCACACCTGAAATCATCCCCATGATCTACCAGAACATAACATAAACACAACAAATGCATATCACTATTTAGTGACTGCACACCTGAAATCATCCCCATGATCTACCAGAACATAACATAAACAAAAAATGCATATCACTATTTAGTGACTGCACACCTGAAATCATCCCCATGATCTACCAGAACATAACATAAACACAACAAATGCATATCACTATTTAGTGACTGCACACCTGAAATCATCCCCATGATCTACCAGAACATAATATAAACACAACAAATGCATATCACTATTTAGTGACTGCACACCTGAAATCATCCCCATGATCTACCAGAACATAACATAAACACAAAAAATGCATATCACTATTTAGTGACTGCACACCTGAAATCATCCCCATGATCTACCAGAACATAATATAAACACAACAAATGCATATCACTATTTAGTGACTGCACACCTGAAATCATCCCCATTATCTACCAGAACATAATATAAACACAACAAATGCATATCACTATTTAGTGACTGCACACCTGAAATCATCGCCATTATCTACCAGAACATAATATAAACACAACAAATGCATATCACTATTTAGTGACTGCACACAGAAAATCCAACATCTGATGGGAGCAGACCAAATAAACTTCAAAGCTCTCCACTACTCCCCCCATGGGGGTTATCGCCGCAATGCGCATGCCCACAAAGGAACATCGCTCATAGTGCCCCATAGCCCACAAAAGCCCTCCCAAAATGTCAATCAGCCACACTGCCAGAATATAAGGCTCAGATAGCACCTTCCTGTGATTCCTCCTCTTATTCAAGCTGACTGCTGCCTGTACAGTGTAGACACAGGGCATCCCCCATTCAAAATATAAGCAAGTGTCTTATATTGTGACACGCATCTGTTAAGTCCCCGAAAGCTGAATGAAACACCTAACCTGCAAGTGAATCCAAAGTACTTTACAACCCTGCAACTTAATTCCCGGTTGACAAGTTTTAAAGATCCAATCAACACAACCAGGTTTCATTACGAAAGGTTAAAAGAATTTACTTCAGTCTGTTCAAAATTTCAGTGCAAAACAGATTAGCAGAAGTGTATTACTGAAGTACAGCTGAAGTGCAGTTATTAGCTGAAATAAACTTCATAACCATAGCACCCTGCCAATGTTCATCCCTCAAAATCCACAACTCTCTGTACCTCAGACAGTTACTCTCTACCCTAATGGAGACATTTGCACAACTACCCAAGTATATAATTCAATAAGGAGTGACTATCTTCAGCTATGCAAGCATAACGAGTATTAAAGAAAAGGAGAGGCAGTAAAAGAAGGAAATCCCATGAGGCTCGCCATTAATCGTCCCACTCCCTGGAACGTAACCTCATCATACCTCCATAATTCAGTCCTCTACATATGCCGACAGTATACCGTTACCACGCAGACTCAGCACCAACCATAAAAATGCACACACAAAAAAAAGTGTGATCCGAGACCCACTCAATTTGCTAGCACAAATGATATACAGAAACAAGGCTCCCACCAGAACATACACAAACCCAGCCAAACCCTTTCTTATGAATTAACGGAAGTCACCCTCATCAAACTCCCTAATTATAACAACTGCTACACACAGGTGCCCTGAAGCCTGCGAAGCAAATTGCCCGGTAAGGAAATGTTGACCTCTCAGTGTAACCAAATAAAGCAGCATCCAATGGGAGAACATCTGCCAATCCAAGAACAGAAATCTAGCAAAGCTAAACACACTACCACTGTCCTGCAACCCAAAGTGACCCTTCAGCCTGCTGTCATATCGTTGCCAACTACCACCATTAACTGTTAAATGCTCAGGGTGCTACTGGGCATGTGCAGCAAAAAAAAAATTTCCTGCGACTGCAGCTTAGCCCGCAAACAGACACCGCACCTTCCTACTGGGCTGCCAGCCTACTGTTAAGACACCCATCAATAGATTCAAGGGCCGCATTATGCCACCAGCAACAACAAACAGCAATGAAACCACTGAATTATTACTGACATCAGCTGTTCATTCCCCAAACTCTCCTCGGCAGTCACCCACACCGACTTAATAATAAAATCTTCACAAAGAAAATAAAGCATATAACTGAAAATTGTCATTAAAACACTCTACCAACCTGAATATTACTGCTCAGCAGTGAACATCTCCAGAGCTGGGAAAGATGTGCAGCAGGTAAGGGTTCATAGGTTCATAGGTAGGTACTAGGCTATCGGCCCAAGGGCCTATGTAAGCCTAGCCAGCAAGGTACCATAGCTTATGCCACCCAAGAAAGTTATTTTCCTGTGCCACTGTCCAGCAGAGACACAGAAGTGATCCCCGGGGTGTATTTCCTATTTCCCTTCCACTCATAAAGATTTTTCCTTGAAGAGTGCTAATGAAAAACTTTGCTTGACATAGATGGGTAGCTTATTCCAGAGTATAGGAAGTCTCTGGGACAGGAATCTATCCTTCCAGTGTGTCCTGTTTATTGTGGTGACAAGGTTTAAGTCCCTAGAGCGTGTAGCTTGGAGGGATTGGATTTCTTTAGGTGTACCATGTCCAACATCTCTGGGTTTGAGATAGCTTTATATGTTAGGCAGAGATCACCTCGGAGTAGATGATATGCTATGGAGTAAAGCTGGAGTTTTTTGAGGCAGTCAGTGTAGGGCATTTGTTTGAGGCCAGTAATCCTCTTTGTGAGGTACTTCTGTGGCCTTTCCAGCTGCTGCAGATGTCTTGTGAGGTATATTCCAAAAGGGGAGTTGTACTCTATAATGGGTCTAATGAGTGATATGTAGAGCAGAACAATGACCTCTTTTTTCCTGGATGAGAACCCTTTTATGATGAGGTGTGCCATGTAGAAGGACTTCCTGACTACTGTGGTGATGTGACTGTCAAAGGAGAGACTACTGTCCACCTAGGTCCCAAGGTCTCTTATCATGCATTCGATATTAAATAGATTGCTGCCTATGTGGTAGTTCATGGGTACAGAGTTTTTTACAAAGGGGATGACACTGCACTTTTTGGCATTGAGCTTGAGGCCATGGCTCTGATGCCAGGCATCTGTCTCAGTGAGGCTCTTCTGTAGGATGTCCACATCATTTGGGGACTTGACTATGGCTCCTAGTTTGCAGTCATTTGTGAACTTCATCAGCCAGAGGCCTTCTGTGTTAGCCTGTACTTCAGAGAAGTAGATACCAAACAGGAGAGGTCCCAGGATGGAACCCTGCGGCACTCCACTTGCCACTGCCTTGAGGTCAGATTTGGAGTCTGCAACTTTTATAGTGTGGGTTCTGTCAGTGAGCCAGTTGGCAACCCATCTTGTGATGTAAGGATTTATACCTAGTTTATTGAGTTTAGCTATAATTCCAGAATGGGGGATGGGTCGAAAGCCTTGGTGAGGTCAAGATAGGCTGTGTGAACCACCTTAACCTCATCCACGGCTTTGGTGACTGCCTCAAAGAAGTTGATCAGGTTCAGGAGGCATGATCTGCCTTTCACAAACCCGAACTGGGTGGGATCCAGAGTTTGGAGGTTATCTATGTCTTTGTTTATGATTTCTATGATGATACGTTCCATGGCCTTGCAGACCAGGCTCATCAGGCTAATAGGTCGATAGTTCCCGGGATCAGTGGTGGCTCCCCCTTTGTGGAGTGGGATAACTGTTGCTGTGTGCCATTCAGTGGGCACAAAGCCTGACGTGAGGCTATTATTGAACATGGTGCTTAAGTGGGGAGCCAGTTCGTTCTGAAGTCCGTGTAAAACGCAGCCTGGGATGTTGTCCGGTCCCATGGATGCTGTGTTTTTGGCTTTTGAGAGTGCAGATTTTACCTGCGTAGTTGTGATTACAGGGACTCTGCATTCTTCCTGTATAGATATGGGCCCTTTAGGGGTGAGAGGGGGGTAAAGTTAGCACTGAACTGATCTGCCAGGATGTTGGCAATATCAGTTGTTTCTGTAATTTTCATGCCTTTGTGCTGTAACTCAGAGCAGATCTGGGTGTTGCCATCTAGATTCTTGACATAGCTATAGAATGCTTTGTGGTTGTCCTTGGATTTAGTGGCAATTTTGTTTTCATAGCTAGCTTTGGATGATCTTATAAGGGATCTCAGCTTCTTACTGAGGCTGACCAGGGAGCTCCTCCACTCATGGGATTTTACTCTCTTTTGCAACAGTTTCTTCCTTCTGTTGTACAGTTTGATTATGGCAGGGGACCAGCAGAGTGGCTTCCTTTTTTTGGAGGATAGGGTCTTGGTTCTGTTTGGGATAGCATGATCCATGCACTCGTGTAAGTGCTTATAGAGTGCATTTCTGTAGGATTCAGCAGTTGTAACTGTATTGTCCATCTGCATGGGTGTCATGAAGTTCACCACTTCTGTCTTAAGAAGCATGAAGTTAGCTTTGGAGAAATGTTTTACTGTGGTTTAGGGTGATAAAGGATAGTGATGAAACGTACTCACAAGTGAAGATAGTGTGTTGAGTAGATGGAAAGAGTACTTTGAAGGGTCGATGAATTATGAGAATGAGAGAGAGAGAAGGTTGGATGATGTGGGTATAGTTAATCAGGAAGTGAAGCAGATTAGCAAGGAGGAAGTAAGGACAGCTATGAAGAGGATGAAGAATGGAAAGGCTGTTGGCCCAGATGACATACCAGTGGAAACATGGAGGTGCTTAGGCGAATGGCAGTGGAATTTTTAACCAGATTGTTTAATGAAAGTTTGGAAAGTCAGAGGATGCCTAAGGAGTGGAGAAAAAGTGTTTTGGTACCTATCTGTAAGAATAAGGGTGATGTTCAGAGCTGCAGTAACTACAGAGGGATAAAATTGATCAGTCACAGCTTGAGGTTATGGGAAAGAGTAGTGGAAGCTAGGTTAAGAAGGGAGGTGATGATTAGTGATCAGCAGTATGGTTTCATGCCAGGAAAGAGCACTACAGATGCAATGTTTGCTCTGAGAGTGTTGTTGGAGAAATACAGAGAAGGTCAGAAGGAATTGCATTGTGTCTTTGTGGACTTAGAGAAAGCATATGACAGGGTGCCTAGAGAGGAGTTGTGATATTCTATGAGGAAGTCGGGAATGGCAGAGAAGTATATAAGGATGGTACAGGACTACGATGGGAGTGACAGATATGTTCAAGGTGGAGGTGGGATTACATCAAGGATCAGCTCTGAGCCCTTTCTTATTTGCAGTGGTGATGGACAGGTTGACAGATGAGATTAGACAGGAGGCCCCGTGGACTATTATGTTTGCAGATGACATTGTGATATGTAGTGAGAGTAGGGACCAGGTTGAGGAGATGCTGGAGAGGTGGAGATATGCTCTAGAGAGGAGAGGAATGAAGGTCAGCAGGACTAAGACAGAATATGTGTGTGAATGTGAGGGAGTGTAGAGGAATGGTGAGGATGCAGGGAGTAGAGTTGGTAAAGGTGGATGAGTTTAAGTACTTGGGACCAACAGTTCAGAGTAATGGTGAGTGTGGAATAGAGGTGAAGAAGAGAGTACAGGCAGGGTGGAATGAGTGGAGAAGAGTGTCAGGAGGGATTTGTGACAGACAGGTACCAGTAAGAGTGAAAGGGAAGGTCTACAAGAGGGTAGTGAGACCAGCTATGTTATATGGGTTGGAGACGGTGGCATTGACAAAAAGGCAGGAGTCAGAGCTGGATGTGGCAGAGTTAAAGATGTTAAGATTTGTACTGGGTGTGACTAGGATGGACAGGATTAGGAATCAGTATATTAAAGGGTCAGCTCAGGTTGGACAGTTTGGAGACAAAGCAAGAGAGGTGAGATTGCGTTGGTTTGGACATGTGCTGAGGAGGGATGCTGGGTATATTGGGAAAAGGATGCTAAGGATGGAGCTGCCAGGTAAGAGGAAAAGAGTAAGGCCTAAGATAAGGTTTATGGATGTGGTGAGAGAGGACATGCAGGCGGTTGGTGTGAAAGAGCAAGATGCAGAAGACAGGAAGAAATGGAAACAGATGATCTGCTGTGGTGACTCCTAACGGGAACAGCCAAAAGAAGATGATGATGATGACCATTGAACATCTCCACTCCAATACCCAGACTCAGAATGGCCAGCTACCATTAAGTTAAACCCACAAACAACCTAGTGCCCCCAAAGAAATCAAAGCCTTGACCAACCCCCACAACCCCAAACTACCATGTATGCTTCCTGAGGAGCCTAAATACCGAGCCACCCAAACTAAAACACAAAACAGATGCTATCACATTCAAAGTTTTACCTGGACCACCAGGATTACAAATGTACTGGTACCTGTCTCCTCCAACTCCTCAACAATATTCCACCCAAGGCCTACCTGCTCCACCATACCAGTTGGTCGTCTTGGACGTACTACTTGCAAGTAGCAAGTTCACGTCAAAATGTGATTGCTTAACCAGCTACACTTTGTCTAAACGTCTTACGCCCCTCCCTACCCTTATCTTATTTCCTCCCAATCCTCTCTGCCTCTACTTAACCCTTTCACCTCCCCAACCAACTTAACACCCGTAATATCTATCTAGCCCCTCATAAAGATGTCCTGGGACAACTTGTTTTTTTGCCAAACTTCATTTACATATGTCAAGTGTTGACTTGCATTTTTCCCAAAGTGTTTTAACAATTCCACCTTGGGTGTTACCCCAGTAAGTAATATAACCATTCTTTGGGGGGGGCACACCATTTATAAGAAAGGGGCAGAAAGTTAGGTAAGCCTTCAGGTGAGTACTAATCTTTAAAATTATCTTTAACTCATAGTATGTTTCACACATACACAAGTATACATATGCAAATGCACTTACTGCAAGAGGAAGGTAATCTATAAAGATTTTGAAAACATTCTACTTGTCAAAAGAAACTGGAAAGTATTGCCTTTACTTTAGTTTCTATTGTGAGATGCATAGTAATATGAATTATCATTGCAGGCATTATTAGTCCAGAGGGCTGACAAATTCCCCCAATTTGGTCTCTATATAAATTCTTCTGCAGCTTAAAGATAATATATAATGCTTCGGAGTTTTATAAAAAAAACATGTAATCTGGGCAGGCAAACAAAGCAACAATATAAAGTGTGCTGCCTTTACATGTACGTTTGAGCATATTGTGAGTTTTAGAATCTAGCAGAAGCCAACTTTTTCTAAGGCTTGCACATTTCAAGAAAGCAAGTTCTTAGCACACATTGTGAGAAGCTTCAGATAACCATGTCTAGTAGCTGGGTTTATCTTTCCAAACATTATTCATTTTATTTTATTTATTTTACAGTTGTTGACCGGGATTGTCCAACTAATTTGAAGAGCCCTTTTTCAGCGGAGGCCGGGGGAGAAAAGCTCCAACATATTATATGATTTTCATTATAAATTAGCATTAAACAGCAATGTTACAGGATTATTACAAGGCATTAAGTAGCAATACAATGTTATACAGTGTCAATAATCAGGAGTATACCATAACTATTTCAAGATGTATAAAAAGAAATATGTCATTAAGATGAGTATAGTTTTTGGGGTAAGTGGTTACAAAAACACAGTTTTATCATAATGTAGTTGCCTGGCTAATGAAGTTTGCAGATGATTGTAAACTAGGAGCCATAGTCGAGTCCCCAAATGATGTGGACATCCTACAGAAGGGCCTCACTGAGACAGATGCCTGGTGTCAGAGCCATGGCCTCAAGCTCACTGCCAAAAAGTGTATTGTCATCCCTTTGGTAAAAACTCTGTACCCATGAACTACCACATAGGTGGCAGTCTACTTAACACTGAATGTGTGCTAAGAGACCTTGTGACCCAGGTGGACAGTAGTTTCTCATTTGATAATAACAACACCACAGTAATCATGAAATTCTTCTACGTGGCAGACCTCATCACAAAAGGGTTCTCATCCAGGAAAAAAGAGGTCATTGTTCCCCTCTACTCGACACTCATTATACCCATTATAGAGTACAACGCCCCTTTTGGAATGTACCTCACAAGACATCTGCAGCAGCTGGAAAGGCCACAGAAGTACCCCACAAAGAGGATTACTGGCCTCAAAAAGATGCCCTACACTGACCATCTAAAAACTCTAGCTTTACTCCGTAGCATATCGCCTACTCCGAGGAGATCTCTGCTTAACATATAAAGCTGTTTCAAACCCAGAGCTGTTGGACATGCTGCACCTAAAGAAATCCCAATCCCTCCAAGCTACATACTCTAGGGACCTAAACCTTGTCACCACAATAAACAGGACATGCTGGAGGGGTAGATTCCTGTCCCAGAGACTTCTCATAGTCTGGAACAAGCTACCCATCTATGTCAAGCAGAGTTCCTCATTAGCACTCTTCAAGAAAAATCTTGATGAGTGGATGGGAAATAGGAAATGCACCCCGAGGATCACTTCTGTGGCTCTGCTCGACAGGGGCACAGGAAAATAACTTCCTTGGGTGGCGTAAGCCAGGGAACCTTGTTGGCTTGGCTTACTTAGGCCCTTGGGCCAATAGCCTAGTACGTACCTATGTACCTATGAACCTATGAAGGCAAGACAATTACAATAGAATGTTTCTCTGAGGCAATTTGCTTAACAGATTTTAGAAGACAGTAGAAAGAGTAGTCAAGGAAGATTAGAGAGAGCTAGTGAGAAGAGTGAGTTAAGGGCAGAAAGTAGATTAAGGTATGAGAAGTAGGGGATGTTTAAGGAGTGAGAGTGCAGTGGCAGGACCAGTGACTTTTAAAGTGCTCTTTGGTGGCTGTCTTAAATTGTTTAGGATTTGTAGGGGTCCTGATTTCTAGTGGGAGCCTATTATAGGCAATAGTGGGGTGATAGCTGTACAAGTTGCATCCAAATTTAGACTTAGGTTTGTAGACTTGTAGTAGGTCTTGGTTAGAGCTTTGGAGAGGTCTGGAGGGAGAATAATAGGAGATGAGAGGGGATAGTGCTGGGCAGTAGGAAGGCTGGTATAGGATAGAATGGATGATCTGGAGCTGAGAGAGAAGAATCTGGTGGGGTAATTCAAGCCAGTTTAGGTGTTTTAGAGAGAGACAGTGATGGGATTTGTAGGTTTGTTGGGCAGCAAATCTATCTACCTTGTTGTAGGTAGATTCGAGTTTGGTCAGGAGTGTTGAGTTAAGATTTGTGAGAATTTGAGAATTCTACATTAGACTGGGTAGAAGGTAGGTAAGAGAGAGAGAGTAATCTTGGCTTCAGAGGTAAGGAATTTCTTGTTACGGTAAAGGAGCCCTAGTTTTGAATGAGTCTTTTTGATACAGTTATTAACATACAAGTCACATTTAAGCTGATCGTTGATGGTTACGCCTAAGCGCTTAGTACTGGATTCTACCTGAATGGGAGTGTTATTAAGGGACTGCATGGAGAAGTAGAGTTTAACATTGTTGAACTTTTTAGGTAGGAAAAGTACCAGCTTTGTTTTTTTAGGGTTAAGGATGAGCTGGTTGTTGGAGAGCCATGTTTCAACTAAGTTAAAAGATGCCTAAGTAGCTAAGAAGAGCTTAGAGGGAGAGTTGGCTGTGGTGATGGCTGTAGAGTCATCTACATATTGCACTAAAGATGACTGAGGACAGGTGGTATAGAGCTGATTAGTAAAGATATTAAAAAGTAAAGGCCCTAGGACAGACCCTTGAGGTACACCCATTTTTACAGGGAGAGGAGGGGAGAGTGCAGAGTGCCATCTCACTGATTGAGATCTATCAGTGAGGAAGCTGGAGAACCATACAATAGTATCAGAGGAGAAGTTGGGGTTATGCAGTTTGTGCAGCAGAAGAGAGTGTGAGACAGTGTTGAAAGCTTTTGAGAGGTCCAAGAATAGGCAGGAAATAAGTTTA
The DNA here is from genome assembly GCF_019279795.1 of Protopterus annectens. Taxonomy (NCBI): domain Eukaryota; kingdom Metazoa; phylum Chordata; order Ceratodontiformes; family Protopteridae; genus Protopterus; species Protopterus annectens. The sequence continues at coordinate 1,050,925,914 of NC_056733.1, forward strand.
TGGTCATCCATGGCTATAGAGACAGTGTTGAGGAAGGATAATAGAGCTGTAGTGGTCCTATGTTTGGGTCTGAAGCCATGTTGAGTGGATGTAAGCAGATTTTCCTGTATTAGATACTGCATAACCTGTTAATGAATACATTTTTTAGTACTTTAGAGAGAGGGGAGAGGATAGCGATAGGTCTAAAGTTGGAGATATCAGAGGAGTTACCTCCTTTGTGTATAGGTAGAGTGTAGCATTGTTTCCAGATGAAAGGGACTTTAGATTCAGAGACAGAGCGATTAATTAGGTTAGATACAGGGAGAGCAAGAGAGTCAGCTGCTAGTAAAAGAAAAGTGGAAGGAATATTGTCAGCTGATGCTGAGCATGGTTTTAATTTAGAGAGTAGAGTTTTGATGTAGCTAGTAGGTACAGGTTTGATGGAGAAGGTATTTGAGGAGATAGTATTAGGAGTAGGTTCAGAAAAGTTGGAAATGTTAGTAGTAGAGGAGTTTGGGTTCGGGTTCAGTAGCTTCGATATTGAATCGATAAAATAGGTATTGAAGATAGTGGCAGTTTTTTCAGATGTCTTGCCTAATTGAACATAACATACAAAACCTTCAAACACTCAATCCAAGCCAATCTGGTTTCATCAAGGGCAGATCATAGGTTCATAGGTTCATAGGTGTGTACTAGGCTAATGGCCCTGAGGCCTTTACAAGCCTAACCCATGGGATTACCCTGGCATCGTGCCATCTGACCTTAGTTCCCAGTGCCTCTGTCGAGTAGAGCCACTGGAGTGATCCCTGGAGTGAATTTTCTATTGCCCATCCACTCTTGAAGAGGGCCATTGAGGTGCTCTGTTTGACATTTATGGGAAGCATATTCCAGAGCATAAGCAGTTTCTGGCTTATGAACCTGTCCCTCAAGCATCTTCTGTTGATTGTGGTAATGGTGTAGAGCAACAGTCACCCATGTTAGTAATGACCAGGTCAAGGATGTTGCTACCTCTAGTGGGGGTAAGACCGAGATGGTCCAGGGCATTGGAATTAATGAATTCCAGGAAACATTGGGCAAGTGTACTGGTACATGAGTAGTTTTCCCAGTTAATGGAGAGGTAGTTAAAGACACCAGGTATGAGAGTGTTAGGTTGGACCCTAATATTCTCCAGGGTGCTTAGGAACATGGAATGTGAGTCTTGGGACATGGTTGTGGCCTATAGCAGACTACAATCTGAATCGCAGTCTTACCCAATGTTAGCTGCACCTGAAATATCTCTGATGTGTTATGTTGAATGAATTATGAATATGGAAACACCACCGCCTTTGGGGCATTGGTCCAAGTTCTGGGGCGAAAAGGTGTGGAATGAGTTATAACCTGGTAGTGCAGGGGTACTTTCTGCTGCCTTGAACCAGGTTACAGCAGAAATGCATAATCAACCTGGTGGACTTCTTTGAGAAGTCACCAAGGCAATCAGTGAGGGCAGAATGGTGCATATTGTCTACCTTGACCTGGTTCATGCATTTGATAAAATATCCCATTTGGGTATTGTAAACAGACTCATGGATATAGGCAAACATCCATATATTATGCGGTGGATAGCTTGCTGGCTTTCAGATAGGACCCAAGAAATTAGGATAGGGGAGACCCTCTCCACAAATAGGCCAGTCACTAGTGGAGTTCTTCAAGGCTCTGGGTGGGTCTGATCCTTTTTGGCATCTAACTTTTGGAAGTCAAGGCCAATGTCAGTGGCCTCTGGCTTGCCAAGTTTGCAGATGACTGAAAGTTACAAGCTGTCTACAGGAAGGACTAACACAGACAAATGATTGTTGCCACACCCACAGCTTAAAACTCAATGCCAGGAAATGTATAACAGTACCCTTTTGAAACCCCCTCCATCCTAGAAAATTACCTCATGGATAGCACACGCCAAGAGTAGAACCAGTAGTCAGGGATTTGTGTATGCATGCAGATAATGACCTGACTTTCAACTAATATGTACCTTAAGTAGTAAGGAGATCATTCTGTGCCGCTCAACGTATAAGCAAGATCATGGCAAGAAAGTCGTTGTTCCACTGTACTCTGCTCTCAATCAGGTCCGTCATCAGGCACATGCAACAACTGCAATGTCCATAGAGGTTCCTCACAAAAAATACAGGGTGTAAACAACATGTCCTGTGTAGATCACCTCAAAGCCCTATATCTATACTCTTGATTACTACAGACAGTCAAGAGGCAATCTATGATTGACACACAGGGCACGCTTTCTGATGAATGCCATAAGAAATACTTGATTTGAACTGTGACAAGTATGTGTCTCAGAGAATTCATCTCCTCTAGAACAGGCTTCCTATTTATGTTAAGTAGAGCTCTTCCAAAAACCCTATTCAAGAGAAATTTGGACCAGTAGGTGGAAAATTGGAAATACGCCCCAGGTCTAGCAGTTATGTCTCTAGCAGAGAGGCAGCCTGTAGATCTTGCCCTAATTTAGATATACCCCTAAAAATAACCTCTATGGCACAAACTTGTGGGATACAGTTGGGACATTTGGCTAGGCTTATAAAGGACCCAGGGGTCATTAGTCTAGGATACACCTGTGAACCTTGAACCTCAAAACAGCATGTTTGAGGAATTTAGCAGAATTTAGAAGAGATATGCAGCTGGGGCAAATATTGAAATAATGTACATAAGAAAAGCTGGTAGTAGAATGCAGAAGTTCAGGAGGTCACCAAAAGAAAAATGGAGTGCAGGAAAAAGTTGGAGATGGAAAAGCTGGAAAGGGCTAAGAAAGAATACTGTCTTGCTAACAAAAAGGCAGGCACACCAGTTGCAATAGCAAAGAGCAAGACATCAGAGGTACTCCACCAGCTACTGAAAACTGACTCAGCAGGAGACACAAACAAAATATATCAGTTTGCAAGGCAAAGATAGCAAGAAAAAGAAGATAGTTAGACACCATTCCTAAGGGATTCCAGCAACAGTCTGCTCACCAGACCACAAGACATCCAAAGGAGATGATAGGAATACTTCAGCAGCTTCTGAAAAAAAACTCCACAGAAGCTCCAATGCCTCAAACACAGTTTACAATGGAAGAAGAGGCTGAGCTAATCCTAGAAGTAAGAACAGCACTAAGGAAAATTAAATTTAGGAAAGCAGCAAGCTCAGATGAGGTCATTGCAGATATGATCAAGATGTTGGATCAGTTAGGGGGAGAAGGCTCTAGAGGGAATTCACAGCAGTATGGAGAGAAAAATGTATCCCAGATTACTGGAACGTATGTATTCTAGTGACAGTGTACAAGGACAAAGGGGGCATTTGCAGCTGTGGGCAGTAAAGAGGCATCAAGCTCCTATCACCCTGTGTGAACATTCTGGAGAGGGTGACTGGTAAAACAATACACATGGGAGGTGAGCAGTTCAGATTCAGATCAGGATGTGATACAACCAACCTAATGTTTACAGTAAAACAGATAGTTGAGCAGAAGCTAGAGATGAGTCCAACTAGGCATTCCCAGACTTGGAGAAAACATGTGACAAAGTCCCAAGAAAGCTTTTTGGGAAGTCCTGCAATGGTTGAGAGTCCCAGAAACAATGGTAGAATTAGTGCAAGCTATGCTGAAGGACCCATGACACAAGTCTGGATAGTGTGGATACATGACCCCAGATTTGCAGGTGCAGAGATTTCTAGACTTTGTAAATACAGACACTCTAGGCCAGATAATGCATACAACTACCAGAGGTGTAAACACATTGCACCCTGTACTCACAAATATGGGAGAATACCCCCCCACCTGGGTCATTTCCTCAATAGTAAGGTCAGACCACAGAGTAGTCTCCTTTGAAATGAAAATCAACTCCGTAAACCCAGTAAACCCAATCACAGTTAGGGACTACTCCAAAACAAGTTTGCATTTATTAAGTGATAACCTGTCAGAATTTCAATTATTCACAGAAGCTTTGTACAACCATGTCAATGACTGTATAGAGATTGCTGTGTCTACCTGAAGTAAGACTAAAACTAACATAAATAACAAATCACCCTGGTGGAATACAAAATTAAACAGGTTCTTTGTACAACAAAAGAAAAAAGTCATAACTAAACATAGGAAGTGGAACACAAAAATGGTAAACCCACTCCCATCATGCTAAATAGATAATGAAGAAGACTAATTAAGTCCAACAAAACAAATTTTGAAGCGAAAATAACATCCCAGGCCAAGGACAACAATAATTCTTTCTTCAGTTATGTCTGAAACTTCATAGACATCACAGAACAGTGTGCCATATTGCTGTTAAATGGAGCCACATTCCCAGAACCAAGAGATATAGTAAATGTTTTGGTTGACAAATTCAGCTCCAACTGTACACCCCACTCACACCTAGCTGCAACCCAAGTAAATCTCATCTAACTTAACCCTTCCAGTAGGTCTTAACTGCACTTTCCAAGGCCAAAAATACCGCTTTGATGGGCCTGATAATATCCCAGAAAGCCTGCTAAGTAGCCTGAAATGTGACCTATCAGGGCTACTGGAGTCCCTATTTAACCTTATCCTCTGAACAGGCTTTGTGCCATGTGACTAGAGGGCTGCAATGCTGATCACTACATAAGGTTGGGTCCTTAACTAATTCTAGGAACTGCAGACCCATTAGTCTGATTAGTCTCACATGCAAAGCCATAGAAGAGCTAGCATAGAAATGATTAAGAGTGATATAGGAAATCTTTAGCTACTGGATACAACCCTGTTTGCTTTCCTCAAGGGCAGATCTTTGAGAAGGCTGACAAGGCAATGGATGATGGTAAAATGGTGCATATTGCCTACCTAGACTTAGCTAAGGAATTTGATACAAT
>NC_056733.1:1050935740-1051113686 GCF_019279795.1 Protopterus annectens
GTAACAGATTACATAGGTGAAGGTGTAGTATACTACGAGCTATGAACTGACCTGAGGGTGTGAGTTGTCTCTATAGTAAAATGTAATTCTAATATTCCCTCAGATCAATTTATAGGTCAAGTTATAACTGAGAGCAATGTATTTTTATTTTATTATTTTATATTTGTTGACTAGGATAGTCCGACTGGATACATGTCCATTTTCAGCAGAGGCCTGGGGAGAAAAGCTCCAAACAAAACATACAGAAAAATCATATAATCAATACATGTTACATACAGTTTGCAGACTCTGTTCAATCAAATAAGTTATACAATCTGTCTTATTAAAGTTACATAAGTATATAGACTGACAATTATGGCACAGATTTTATGCAGCATAAAGTACTGTTTAGCACACAGTTATAGAGAAGGACCTAGTCAGGATTAGAACAAGGACATAGCCAGTGTGTTTTAAAATATTGTTTGAGACTTTTTTGAATTGAGTTAGTGAGGATTCCAGAGTAAGGTCGGCAGGAAGAGAGTTCCAAGTTTTGCCAACAGAGTTGGCAAACACGGAGTCCCCAGTTGAGATGTTTTTTTTGAATGTTTGAACCAGCAGTCTGTTAGATGAGCGAAGTGGAAGAAGGTTACTACAGGGGCTGATGATGTTTTTAAGTGCAGGCGTATTTTCAGGTTGGTTGTGTATTTTATATGCCACTATGAACTGGTTGTAATGAAGTAGGCTAGGCAATTCTGGCCACCCTAGAAGATTTAGGTTATGACAATGGTGTGTCCTGTATGCCGCACCAGTGGCAAATCTAACAATGCAGTTATAACAGCTAGAGAGTTTGCTAAGATCAGATTTGTTCAAGTTGATGAATAAAGGGGGGGGCATAATGAAGGGTAGAGAGTAGATGGGAGTGGGCAATAGCAGTTCTAGCAAGTGGAGTAAGGAAAGGTTTCATCTTATAAAGGGAGACAAGTTTTTTTATTAATATTTTTGATTGTTTGGTTGACATGCATATCAAATTTAAGATTATTGTCTACTATAACACTTAAGAGTTTAGTCTGGGCATCCGGGGAAATAATGTTGCCATTATTAGATTTTATGGTAAAGAACAGTGGGGAGGACCTATGAGTGGGGGAAAAACGTAGCAGCTTTGTTTTGTTAGGGTTTAAGTTCAGACGATGATTAGAGAGACAATTTTCAACTGTGTTGAAAGTATTCTGGGATAATGCCAGTAAATTTGTTGGGGAGTTGGCTGAACAAATTAAAGTGGAGTCATCCACATATTGAATGCAGGTTGCATTTGGAATGACAGTGTGGAGGTCATTAATAAAGATAGAGAAAAGAAGGGGTCCTAGTATAGAGCCCTGGGGAACTCCTAGGGTAACAGGTAGAAGGGTGAATAGTTTGTCCTGCCATAAGAGAGCCTGCTGTCTACCACACAGATAAGATTGAATTGCTCGGATAAGTGATGTAGACACAGGTTGTAAGCTAAAGGAAAGTTGGGTACTGGGTGTAGCAGCATTTGAGTTAGAGCAACTGGGAGTTAGTTGGCTAGCTAGGAACTGGATAGTCTCTGTGAAGAAACTATTAAAGGTATTTGCAATGTCCTCCAGAGATTTATGCATAGAAGCTGAGGGATTATGAGTGGAGGATTGTCCTGGGTGAAAAAGTTTGTTTATAGGTTCATAGGTAGGTGCTAGGCTATTGGCCTAAGGGCCTAAGTAAGCCTAGCCAACAAGGTTCCCAGGCTTATGCCACCCAAGAAAGTTAATTTCCTGTGCATCTGTAGAGCAGAGCCACAGAAGTGATCCCCGGGGTGTATTTCCTATTTCCCATCCACTTTTCAAGATTTTTCTTGAAGAGTGCTAATGAGGAGCTTTGCTTGACATAGATGGGTAGCTTGTTCCAGAGTATAGGAAGTCTCTGGGACAGGAATCTATCCCTCCAGCATGTCCTGTTTATTGTGATGACAAGGTTTAGGTCCCTAGAACATGTAGCTTGAAGGGATTGGGATTTCTTTAGGTGCAGCATGTCCAACAAATCTGGGTTTAACATAGCTTTATATGTTTGGCAGAGATCTCCTCGGTGTAAGCGATATGCTACATAGTAAAGCTGGAGTTTTTTGAGACGGTCAGTGTAGAGCATCTGTTTCAGGCCAGTAATCCTCTTTGTGAGGTACTTCTGTGGCCTTTTCAGCTGCTGCAGATGTCTTGTGAGGTACATTCCAAAAGGGGCGTTGTACTCTATAATGGGTCTAATGAGTGCCGAGTAGAGGGGAGCAATGACCTCTTTTTTCCTGGATGAGAACCCTTTTGTGATGAGGTGTGCCACATAGAAGGATTTCCTGACAACTCTGGCGATTTGATTATCAAAGGAGAGACTACTGTCCACCTGGGTCCCAACGTCTCATATCACACATTTGGCGTTAAGTAGACTGCCATTTATGTGGTAGTTCATGAGTACAGAGATTTACCAAAGGGGATGACAATGCACTTTTTGGCATTGAGCTTGAAGCCATGACTCTGACACCAGGCATCTGTCTCAGTGAGGCCCTTCTGTAGGATGCCCACATCATTTGGGGACTCGAGTAGGGCTCCTAGTTTACAGTCATCTGTGAACTTCCAAGCCAGAGGCCTTCTGTGTTAGCCTGTACTTTAGAAAAGTAGATACCAAACAGGAGACGTCCCAGGACTTAACCCTGTGGTACTCCACTTTTAACTGGTTTGAAGTCAGATTTGGAGTCTGCAACATTTACAGTGTGGTTTCTGTCAGTGAGCCGATTGGCAACCCATCTTGTGATGTAGGGATTTATACCTAGTTTAGTGAGTTTAGCTATAATTCCAGAATGGGGGATGGTGTCGAAAGCCTTGGTGAGGTCAAGATAGGCTGTTTGAACCACCTTACCCTCGTCTACGGCTTTGGTGACTGCCTCAAAGAAGTTGATCAGGTTCAGAAGGCATGATCTGCCTTTCACAAACATGAACCGGGTGGGGTCCAGAGTTTGGAGGTTACCAGTGTCTTTGTTTATGAGTTCTATGATGATACGTTCCATGGCCTTGCAAACCAGACTCATCAGACTAATAGGGCGATAGTTCCCAGGATCAGTGATGGCTCCCCCTTTGTGGAGTGGGATAACTGTTGCTGTGCTCCATTCAGTGGGCACAAAGCCTGATGTAAAACTATGATTGAACATGGTGCTTAGGTGGGGAGCCAGTTCGTTCTGAAGTTCAAGTAAAACACAGCCTGGGATGTTGTCCGGTCCCATGGAAGCTGTGTTTTTGGTTTTAGAGAGTGCAGCTTTTACCTGCATGGATGTGATTACAGGGAATCTGCATTCTTCCTGTACAGATATGGGCCCTTTAGGGGGTGAGAGGGGGGTAAAGTTAGCACTGAACCTATCTGCTAGGATTTTGGCAATATCAGTTGGTTCTGTAATATTCGTGCCATTGTGCTGTAACTCAGAGCAGATCTAGGTATTGCCACTGAGATTCTTGACATAGCTATAGAATGCGTTGTGGTTGCCCTTAGAATCAGTGGCGATTTTATTTATGTAGCTAGCTTAGAAGGATCTTATAAGATATCTCAACTTCTTACTGAGGCTGACCAGGTAGCTCCTCCACTCATGGGATTTTACTCTTTTACAACAGTTTCTTCCTACTGCTGTAGAGTTTGTTTATGGCAGGGGACCACCAGATTGGCTTCCTTTTTTTGGAGGATAGTGTCTTGGTTCTGTTTCAGATAGCACGATGCATGCACTTGAGTAATTGCTTATAGAGTGCATTTGTGTAGGATTCAGCAGTTGTAACTGCATTGTCCATCTGCATGGGTGTCATGAAGTTCTCCACTTCTGTCTAAAGAAGCATGAAACTGGCTTTGGAGAAATATTTTATCGTGGTTTCCTTAATGGTGGGTGGGATGTGGATATCTAGGGTGATTAGCTTATGGTCGGATCTGACTAATGAGGAGTTGACTTCAGATGTGGAAGACCGGCCTCTCATGTTGGTAATGACTCAGTTTAGGATATTGTTGCCCCTGGTGAAGGTGTGGATAAGTTGATCCAGAGCATTGGAATTTATGAATTCCAGAAAGTGATAAGCAAAGGAGTTGGTACATAAGTAGTTTTCCCAGTTAATGGTGGGGTAGTTGAAATTGTCCATTATTAGGGTGTATGGTTGAACCCTAATATTTTCCAGTATATCAAGAAAAGAGGAGTGGGAATCATGGGGCATGGTGGGGGATCTGTAGCAAGCTACAACATGGATTGCAGTTTTGTCCAGAGTTAGTTGCACTTGGATAACCTCGGATGCATTATGCTGTGCAACTAACCTTGAGGTGTGGATATCCTTAATGAATATGGACACACCTCTGCCTTTGTTCTGGTCCAGGTTAGATTTCTAAAAAGTGTCATATGAGTTATAGCCTGGTAATGCAGGGGTGCTCTCTAGACCCTTGAACCAGGTCTCAGTCACTGAACAGATATCGATGTTCTCTATTTTAAGGAGTGCCTCGAGTGAGTACATTTTGAGATTCAGACTTCTAGCATTACCCTCAGTTTCTGCTTGCGTGTTCCTGTTACAGTGGTGAATTTGTCATTTGATCCTTGCCTAAAAAAGGCACTATAGGGATGGCAAGACCCTTAGCCAGTATCCGGAATCCCAGGAGTGACAGGTGCAGGCCATCTCTGGCAAAGGATCGTGGTCTGTCGACCATGTTGTGCCAGGCAGACAGATACTGGATCTTCTTAGAATGACACCAGAAGCTTAGCCAAATGTTGAAGTCAATCATTTTGTCCTTGTACTTTGGTATCATTCTGGGCTATGGCAGGATGCTACTCAGGGCTAGGGTCATACCTGCCTGGGCTACAAGATCAGAGAGCTCTTCCATGTCTCTTTTCATGTAGTCCAGGGAGGTATGTCTCAGGTCATTCACAACAACATGGACAATGACAGAGTCATATTTGTACTTGTTGTGGAGTGACCTGAGTGCGTGGGTTATGTGTCGGATCCTGACTCCCGACAGGCAGCTGACAGTAACCTTCTCCTTGTTTAGCCTGGTGAGTGGGACATCAGTGTGCCTGACTATAGAGTCACCTATGACTAGTGTGTTGGGTACGTTGTTTTGCCTTGTGGGCTGTGGTTTATTGGCACACTGAGTCTCTGGGCTATGTGTCATTTGGATTGTGTTGGGGGCTGGAGGTTGCTTGCTTTTCTGCTTTGGAGGTCTCTGTTGCTTGAGCAGATTATTATTGAGAGCCTCTGCAAATGTTTTTGTGTTTCTATGTGTGTATTTTGGTGGTGTAGGTATAGTGGGACTATGTGATGAGTGTGGTGTGGTGCAAGTGTTTACCTTATCCTCTTGACTGTAAAGTTCAGTCTTGGTTGGAAGGAGCTTTACGTCCAGTTTGGCTAGATAAGTGCATCTCTCACAGGATGTGGTGTTTGGTGGTAGGAGGAAAGGGTTGTCTGTGTACATGAGGCAATTGCTACACTGTCCCAAGGTGCCCAGATTCATCAGATAGACAGGAGAGAACACTGGGAGCTGACCCTTGGACATGCCTAAATAAAAAAATACTTTCATCTAGACAAGTGAGGAAAGTGAGTATAAGAGCTGTTTTTCTCTATACCTGCCCAAAACTTTTGGGGTTTGTTTTGGTGCTTCTGTTGAAGATGGCAGTAGTAGTTTCTTTTATCTAGCATAATAGATTTTTTGTGTCATTCCTTAGCTGCTGATATCTAAGTTGATCTAGTGGGGCTTTTCTGGCATACCAAGTAGCCCATGCCTTATTTCTAGGTAAGATTTTTGATTTCGTATCTTTTGAAAGCTATGGTTCATAGGTTCATAGGTTGGTACTAGGCTATCAGCCCTAGGGTTCTTCCCACACTATTTACTTCCGGTTCCGAACCTATCCCTCTAGCATGTTTTGTTTATTGTGATGACAAGGTTTAGATGCCTTTCCAGTTGTTGCAGATGTCTTGAGAGTATATACCTATTCTATAATGGGTCTAATGAGGGATGAATACAAGAAGGATTTGCTGACTGTTGTGGTGATGTGGTTATCCACCTGTGTCCCTAAGTCTCTTATCAAACTTTTCCCAAGGGATAACTATACATTTCTTGACATTGAGCTTGAGCCCATGGCTCTGGCACAAGCATCTGTTTTTCTGTAGGCCCTTTGTAGAGTATCATCATCATTTGGGGATTCCAGGACATGGTGCAATTTTTGTTTTGGTCCTAATAGAGCAAGCAGGAGTGTGAGAATTAAGGATAGCAAAGAATTTGGTATTAAAGTATACTACAGCTTCATCCAAAGGGAATTGTTTTACGACTGACCAATTGCATAATTTGAGTTAATTATGGAAATTGTTGAGGTTAAAGTTCTTATTATTTCTTATTGTTTTGAGGTGGGCTGGTGAGAGTTATCAGCCTTGTGCTTAATTATAAAGGTAAGAAAGTGATCACATAGATCATCAGGGAGGGACCCAGACTTGTACATATGGGAATGGCTACTGATAAGTATCCAATCTGGGATACTTTTTTTTTTATTAGGTTTACCAATCCTGGTGGGAGAGGATATGGTCTGTGTAAACCCATAAAGGTTTACATGGGTTCTAGGATATTCCAAGAAACAGGTGTTCCAGTCAATGTTGAAGTCTCCCAGTGCAGTGTTTTCTTGGGGGGTATGTGCTGGATAACCAATCGAGGATGTCTTTGAGGGTATTTGTGTTATTACCTGGGAGAATGTAAACACAGACAATATTTATTTGTTTGTTTTTTTAATTTGTAGTTTGGTAATAAGAACTTCTACATTATTAACCTGGGATAGTTGTAAGGAGTCCATCATAACATTTAGAGTAATTTTTAAAGAGTATAGCTACCCCACCACCCTTCCTGGTAGTTCGGTCTAATCTAAGTATGTTGTACCCTAGTGGCAATACCGCATTGTATCTATCACTTTCTAGTCAGAACAAAATCAATTAAAAAGTGATGCAAGCAAAACAGGGTTTCTGTCATTTCCTGAGACTAAATACCCGGCATATACAGTATAGTCTGCTAGGCAAGCAAAACAAGACAGTGGCCAACATAGTAAGGGGTCCTATTATTTCACAAGGCCTTTGAATCACAGAGCAGGCATGCATTTAACTGATTAAAATTAATATGCAACAAGGTTCATCATGATAAATATGCTTACATGAAACAGTGACAAAAGTCTCACTAAACCTGTAAGTGTAGAGCTTTGTGACAATGTTCTTGCAATATTGGAGTCAGATGTAGTGACCACAGTCAATGAAATAATGACAAAAGTCTCAGTAAACTTGTAGGTGTAGGGCTTTGTGATAGAGCTTCTGCAATATCGAGGTCAGACGTAATGAGCACAGGCTATGAAATAATGACAAAAAGTTTCAGTAAACTTGTAGGTGCAAGGGCTTTATGACAGAGCTTCTGCAATATCAAGGTCAGACGTAATGAGCACAGGCTATGAAATAATGACAAAAAGTCTCAGTAAACTTGTAGGTCTAGGGCTTTGTGATAGAGCTCCTGCAATATCAGGGTCAGATATAGTGACCACAGGTTATAAAACAATGACAGAAGTCTCAGTAAACTTGCAGGTGTAGGGCTTTGTGACAGAGCTCATATCGGGGTCAGATGTAATGACCGCAGCCTCTGCAATATGAAGGGAGAGAGAGACAGAGTGTAAGAAGAGACAACACTGAGGTGATATTTACTGGTATATTCTACTAGAGGCACACCCCCACCCTCAGGTCAACTTATAGGTCAGTTTTTAACATTACACATTGCTTTTTTATTGCTCATTTTATCTTACTTATGACCATATATCTTGTTTGCACTGCTGTAGTGATACTGTTGGTTTATTTTCATTATGTGGTATTTACAAGGTATTTGTAAGCATTTCTCTTCCAATCCGATTGCCAGGTCTGAAGTTCTGTAGATTAAAATGAGTGTTCACTGGCATAAATTAAAGTTTGTTAATATTGCACACAAGTTCAAAATGATTTTTTTCATCTTTCTGTCTTAAGAAAGATCAATCTGGGACTTGTCTTCTTTTTCAGTGGATTTGATAAATAATTTTTTGGCAGCGTATCAGTCTGTTGTTTCCATTTTTTGGAAATATTTTTTGCTTGGCTGACAAGGCTGAAACTGCATGTATTTTGTTTTTTTTTTCTTTTGCATTATTATAAAGCTCATTTCTTTCCTTAACTGGAAGAGTTTTTGTTGTTTGTGAATTTGGTGGCAGACATTTTTTTTTTCATTTAAGGCCGGGATTTGTGTGAACTCTTTCAGAAGTGTGAAATGCTTTTGTTCTACTGTACCACACAGATAGGTAAACCTTTTGTACAAACATGTAGTTAATGATGTATTCCTGCATATTCCATGAAACGTTTGTGTTTTGTCTTTACATTTTGATCAAATTATCATAAACGATTCATACAGTCAGCAGCTGAGGGCTTTGCATTTCTTGACACCTTTATGAAAGCTTCGCTGTGTTGCTTGCATCTTCTTCTCTATTTGGCGGAGTGAGCAAACAATGTTCAATTTGAAATGCTTTCTTCAAACTTCATTTTTTTAATTCTCTTTCAGTAAATGTAGAAATAAACTGGAGCATCTTTTAACTGCTATCTTAGGTTCATAGGTAGATACTAAGCTAGCCTGTCCCTTATGGGTCATTTTAAGCCTAGACAAATTTCGCAAAGGTGAGAGTCAAACCATGTACCTTGTGTTTGAGAGGTAAACACCTTAACATTATTCCAACACTCCCCCTATAATCTAATACAGACTGGTTGTCCCATTCTATATTTAATACAACCTTGCTATTCATAGGTGAATACAAGACTAACTGCCCTAAAAGGCTATCCTAAGTTTAGCCAATAACTTTGGAACGGAACGAAACCCTGTACCTTGTACTTATGAGGTTAATACCTTAATCATTATACCAAACATAAGGTAATATGATAAATCTTTGGTGGAAAATACACTAATCTGAGTTACGTTGAGCTTTTACAACTGCTAGATTCACTGTTGCAGAATGTGCTGGGCTGACATTCTGACAAGAAGCAGTACTAACCCCCCGTTACTGCTCTTTATGGCTACATGCCTGTTACTGGGATGATTTATACTGGATTTGGGCCCTTATGTTAGTCCATAGGGGCTGCACTGTACAACAGGAGTGACATGCAGCATGCATAAGATCTTGTTCAGGTGTTTTAGGTCATCCAAATGTCATGAAGGATATTGGCCTCTCAACCCTTGACTTGGCCTCTTATACTAACAAACAAAGAGCCTCATAATGGGGTAGATAAGCAGGAAGTCTGCATTCCCAAAGAACTGAATAATGCATTGTGGTTCCCACTCATTATGAAGCCAATGTAATGTGAGTGCATATTTTACAGATGCATTCGAGTTGTATTCTGATCTGGTCGGGAATTCTTCTTCTTGCCATATATTTACTTTTAATGCCCACCTTCATTGTGATCATCAGCTCCCTGCTGTGGCAGTTGACGCACCCATTATTTTCCAACATCGTTGGCCTTACAGTCAGAGTTGGGGTGACTGCTGGCTACTGAGGGGCTGTCATCCCAGTGAGTATGGCCTTTAATATCCTGTTCCTTCCTCCATTGCATTGATGGACACACGACCTGCATTCCTGAGCTCAGTGTCGTATGCCTGTTTCATTCATACAAATGCTTAATTTCCAGTTACAGCTGCACTGTTTGGCAGACTGACATGTTCATCATTAACCCCTTCCTGCAGTGGGCCCCATCTGGTACTCATAATGTGACAGTGGCAATGTGGCCAAACCACCTCCCCCCTCCCTGGCCCTGGGATGGGGAAGTCACTCCCATTTGCCCCTTTTGGCTCCACTAGATACCAGACTCAGTAATTATAAAATCACTTCACATTATTACAACTACTGACCCATGCTCACCTCCTACATTGCATACATATAATAACACAACTCCATCATCTTACCTTTACAGTATTGTCTCTCACTTATCCTTTTCCCAAATAACCCTAGTGCTAGTTTTACCCATGTGATTGTATACATCTTATAACCTTATTATCTCATCCTGCGTGAAACTAATTTTTCTCTTTCTAATGTTTAGTTCTCTCCACTGACATCTATAGTTACTGAATTTAAATTACCTTTCTATGATTTTATGCAACCCACTACATATATAAAATGAATCACTTAGCAAAATTCACCTGCAGATTTTTAGTATCACTTCCCTTCCTCACCATGTTATCACATTCTAACAAAGTCTATTACATGCAAATTGCTTTTCACTTTGTCTTAAATTTGAATTTGTAGATAATGCTTATTATATTTTACTTGTATAAGTGCATTATTGTGGAGTTTTTCTGCACATTGTTTCAATTTTAATTTGTATGTAATACTTATTATATTTTACTTGCATTATTGCATTATTGTGGACTTTTTCTGCACATTGTTTCGATTTGAATTTGTATATGGAACTGATCATGTTTTACTTGTATTCTTACATTATTGTATTAACGTGGACCTTTTATCCCCAAAATTCTGCTGAAAATGAGTTGCTTCCCCAGTCAGACTTTTCCTGGTAAACAAAATAAACTAATAAATAAATCGATAAGCAGATAAATAAATCTAAGTAAGTCATGTATATTTACCTATTAATAAATATATGGAAGTCTTATTTGTCTTTTTTTTGCTGGAATATAGGTGCACTTAATGCTTTAGAAATTTTCTTCTGCAGCATGCATTTTAATGCAGTAATGTAATATTGATTTAATAATCTGCTACTGTTTGTAATATTCTTTGTTTGTATTTGTCTTTGCCATAGCAGCCTGGGTCATCTCTGGAAAGAGAATCTGTGCAGGCTGCCTGCAAGTTCTTGAACTCTCCTACTAATCTATAAATGAACCTAGTTGATATTTCTGTCTAAAGCATAACTTAGTGAAGGATAAAGTAAAATGTGTATTCTTGGACAGTGCCTACAGAGTCTCTCCATCATAAGTTGTACTCAACTACAAGGCAAAACCTAATAAAAATAAAAATGCCATAATATTTAAATAAATTGACAGATCATTATAGATCAGCATGAAATTCCTGACATCTGAACTACGTAGAAATCAGAAATGCATAACATATAGCCTTACAGTATAACAATTTTCAGACCATTCTGTTTCTGTTTCTTTTCTGGTGTGCCAGTCATCAGACAATGAACCAGATTGTTATAATAATGTAGTATGTAGAGAAAATATTGATAAACACTAGGTTATATCTGTATTTTTTTCTTTAAACTTAATGAGGCTTGTTTTGGTAGGAGCAGTTGAAATTTCAAATCTCTTTACTTCAGTGATGGATTAGACCTTTGATTTTTGAAATTACGATGGGGCTTCTTTGTTTGACCTATTAAAATCCTTATTTGTTCTATTACAAATGTATTCACTTCTTCCATTTTAATAAGAAGATTGTCAGATCATTAGTATGAGAATGTTTAAAGTAAGAAAGAAAACTAATGACACATTTCTATAATATATTAGAGAAAAATGTTGGAAAAAATACAGCTAAGAGCTTATTAAGATTAAGAAAGCAATATATTATTAAGGGATTTCCAATGTGGCATTGCAAAATGTTTTCCTAAAAAATATTTTATGACTTTACTAGAAAGAATTCAAAAAGCTCCTGGTAATAATTGTAAAGCTGCAAAGATTCTATTTAAAAATCCATCTTAAGCTTTTCCTAATTTAGTACACCAACATTACAACACCTGTGAATGTTTTAAGAGTAGGCCATGAGGAATTACAACAAATTTGATGCTATTTGAATAATATAAAAGTATTACCAAACTTGCGGGGTAATTCATGTTGCAGTAGGACAGCCCTACATGGTGCTGCATGGTGCTGTAGCATGAAAACATGCTAATCAGGCAGTCCAGTGAGAAGAATATGCTAACTAGCCATGTGCTGCCTCTTGCAGAATTGCATCTGTGTACCATGTAATTCAATAAATCTCTCAGACATTTAGATCAACATGGCTGGCTCTACCACATCATGGTAGTAAACACAGCTAAAAGTCTGTGTTCACCTTCTGGCATTTAAAGTGGTATAGGGCTCAGGGGTGAGAGGAATTACTAGCCACCAGGGATACTATACTTGCTCCATAATATCACCAGCAAGAGTATGGGAATGGGGGGGGGGGGCACACTGATTACCAGGGATCCTAAACTTGTACCGTAATGGAGATTAGGGGGTGGGGAAAGAAGCACTAGTCACCAGAGAGTACTCTAAACATTTGTGCCTTAATGACGTGTAAACCCAAGGACAGGTATAGGGGCCATGGTGTGTGTGTTTGTGTTTGAATGTGCACTTGTCTGAGTGGGAGAGTGATGGGGGGATGCCAATGTCTACGTATTGTGCTGTGGCAGTTAACTACTGCAATGTGCAGGCGCAGGCTCAAGTATGGTACTGTGATTCAGTGACATGCGAATTAACCAATAATCAGGTGTTTCTGCAATGTGGCTAACATGTCTGTAAATCACAAAATACCATGTTGGGAAATCAGGACCTTTTAGTTCATGAATCCCTTGGCATGCTTTGTTTAAAGTCCAGATATAAGCCAATAAGGTGGTGTTTTTCAAGATTCTCTGTTGGGACCTTGTTTTTTTTTTTTTTTTTGATAAAAATGAATGTTCTAAAAGATGTTAACATTTTGATAAAGATAAATAATTATGCAGATGTTATTGTTTTGCTTTGTGAGGAAGGAGCTTGGTCTAGTAAACGTTTTATGTTTTTAATATAATCATTAATAGAAATGGGCTCTGGATTAATTTTCTAGAGGTACATTTTTCTCTGCTAGAATAGCTAAATGATAAACTCATTACTGCTCTTTGTAATTAGTCAACTTTTTATTAATTAAACTGATTAAATAATTCTTTTGTTGGTAAATTAACCTTTTGTATGATATTAAGCAATACTCATATAGTGAAAGAATGTTTACCAGGAAAACATCAGTCAGGCTGAAGGAAAATGCTTGTAGGTAACTATTTTAATCTATTATTCTGTACTTAAGTGTATTTCTAATACAGCTTATCATATTTAACACTGCCGTATGATGTAGCAAATAATAGATACTTGATAGAAAGAATTATATATTATTTGCATATTTAGATATAAAGTATATCGAAACGTGTTACCTAGTACGGTTACTGTCATGTTTGGTAAAAGCACTTATAAAGAATATTTATAAAGAATTTATTTCTCAGGATCACCCACTAATCATCGGTACCATCAGCCTGAATGCATTGCTCTCCGGTGAAGATGTCAAAACTAGTAGGGTACGCATATGTTCATAACAAATCTACTAAAGCCGCTGTTCAGTTTATGAACAGATTAATCATAAAGTAAAATAACCAGCAAGCATGTGGGGGCTGTACCCTACACTTTCCTTACCCTATTATTCTAATAGGTCACTGTGCCTCAGAGAAAGAGTGACCGGGAATCTCAGAAAAAAAGAGGGAAAAGAAGACACGATGAAACACCCGTCTCACATTTTTTCTAAGGTGTTTGTCAGGTAACCATTTCAATTTATGGACCTGCTAGAGTGAGTTCTATAAGACAGGGACTGAATTGACCAAAAGAAGCAGACTTACATATACCAAGTCTGATGCAGTCATTTACTGGGATGCTTCCTTTTCTCCTAGGAATGGCGATCTCAGAAATTGCATATAGGGTCATAGGTTCATAGGTGTGTACTAGGCTAATGGCCCTGGAACGTTTACAAGCCTAGCCCATAGGATTACCCTGGCATTGTGCCACCCGACCTTAGTTCCTAGTGCCTCTGTCGAGTAGTGCCACTGGAGTGATCCCGGAGGTGAATTTTCGATTTCCAATCCACTCATCAAGATTCCTCTTGAAGAGGACCAGTGAGGTGCTCTGCTTGACATGTATGGGAAGTCTATTCCATAGCATGGGCAGTCTCTGGGTGAGGAACCTGTCCCTCCAGCACATTCTGTTGATTGTGGTAATGAGTTTGAGGTCTCTGGAGCATGTGGTGTGGAGGGTTCAGGATGTATTTAGATGTAGCATTTCTAACAGAGCTGGGTCAGACATGGCATTGTATGTCAAGCAGAGATAGCCTCTTAGTAGACAACACGAGACAGAGAATAGCTGGAGTTTTTTTAGTCTGTCCATGTAGGACATGTGTTTAAGGCCTAGGATCCTCTTTGTGAGGTACTTTCTTTGGCCTTTCCAGCTGTTGCATGTGTCTAGTGAGGTACATGCCAACTGGGGTATTATACTCGATGACTGGCTTAATGAGGGAAGAGTAGAGAGAGACAATGACCTCTTTCTTCCTGGATGTAATGCCCTTGGTAACGAGATGTGCCACATAGAAGGACTTTCTGACCACAGTGGCAATGTGGTGGTCGGAGGAGAGGTTGCTGTCAACCTGTGTCCCCAGATCTCTTATAACACCTTCAGTGTTCAGTGGGCTCCCATCAATGTGGTAATTAGCGGGATCTGAGTTTTTCCCTAAGGGGTTGACGACGCATTTTTTAGCATTAATCTTAAGGCCATGGTTTTGACACAAGTCATTAGTCTCAGTGAGGCCTTTCTGTAGGATGTCTACATCACTTGGGGAGTTAATAATGGCTCCCAGCTTCCAGCCGTCTGCGAACCTGGTCAGCCAGAGTCCCTCCATGTTAGCCTGGACTTCTGAGAAGTAGATGCCAAACAGGAGAGGACCCAGGACTGATCCCTGTGGGACTCCACTCATGACTGGTCAGCAGTCTGACTTGGAGTCCACTACTTTCACACTGTGGGGTCTATCGGTGAGCCAATTTGCAACCCACCTAGTGATATAGAGGTTGATGCCTAGTTTGGTGAGTTTATCAATAATTCCTGAGTGGGGAATGGTATCAAAGGCCTTGGCCAGATTGAGGTAGGCTGTATGAACTGCTTTGCCCTCATCCACAGCTCTTGAGACTGACTCAAAGAAGTCAACCAGGTTGAGCAGACATGATCTACCTTTCACTAAGCCAAATTGCATGGGATTTTGAGCTGGAGATTCCCTATATCCTTGTTAAATAGGTCCATGATGATGTGCTCCATAGCCTTACATATCAGACTCATCAGGCTAATTGGGCAATAATTCCCAGGGTCCGTAGTTGATCCCCCTTTATGAAGAGGGATGACTGTAGCAGTGCGCCATTTGGTAGGGACAAAGCCTGAGATAAGGCTGTGATTCAACAGTGCACATAGATGTGGTGCCAGTTCACTTTATAGTTCATGTAGAACACATCTAGGGATATTGTCAGGTCCCATGGATGCTGTATTCTTGGCCTTGGACAATACAGCTTTAACCTGTGCTGCAATAATGCTGGGTCCCTGGCATTCCTCCGGTATTGTGATTGGTCCTTTGGGGGGGGGGGGTAAAGTTGGCACTGAATCTGTTGGCCAGTGTAGGAGGTACCATTGTGCAGTAACTCAGAGCAAACCTGGGTGTTGCTGTGAAGATTCTTGATATCACTATAAAAGGCTTTGTGGTTGTTTTTAGTGTCTGCCACAGTTCTGCCTTCATAGATGGCTTTAGAAGGTTTGATGAGGAATCTCAACTTTTTTGTTGAGGCTAATAAGGAGTTTGTCCAGTCTTGGGACTTCACCTTTTTCTGGCAACAGTTTCTTCCTTCTGTTGTAGAGTTTATTAATGGCAGGGGACCACCACCACCACCAGATTGGCTTCCTTTTTTTGGAGTAGAATATCTTGGTTCTGTTGGGTATGGCTAGTTCCATGCATTTATTTATGTGTTCGTACAGTGCATTGGTGTATATTTCAGCAGTCATGCATCTATTTTCCATTGACGTGGTTGCTGTGAAGTTAGCCACCTCTGTTTTTAGGAGCCCAAAGTCAGCTTCGGAGAAGTTTCTCATGGTGGCTAACTTTGCGGGGGGTATGGGTGAGATGTGGATTTCCATGGTGATTAGTTTGTGGTCAGATCTAATATATACATTTCGGAAGGTGAGAGGAGCCTTGCCTCCCACATTGGGGGTATAGAGGGGCTTGCACTACCAGCAAAAAAGTTTAACAGAGAAGAGTGATCACACTTTTCCTGTATTTTTTTTTCGGTCTGTCGGCATTTGACATTATAAGTGCCAACATTTCAGTAGGTAGCCATGTTATGATCTTGGGGAGCTAAAAAAAATAAATACAACTGTGAGTCACATACTAACACATTACTAATACTGGAAGTAGGAATGAAAATGAATACTAACATTTATCTTCAAGTAGTCATGTAGAAGCATCTGTGATATGAGTAATCTTGTATCGAGCAGTAGCACAGAAGCCATTTTCAAACTGGTCTGATACTTTATTTAGGAAGAGTAATCCAAGAATTATATTGGTTTTACACTTGTGATATGTCAAAAAAGTACAGCTATGGTATCAGTCAGTTACCTTGATTAACATTTTCAGGAAAATATTGTGTAATTATTTTAAACAAAAGTTTTGTTGCACGTTTTATGTGACTGGATAAAGTATCTGCTGTTTTGCTGTTTATATCTTATAAACAGGTTTGCCTAAATGTCACATATGCATAATTTGGCAGTGCAGTGATACAGAGGTTAATGTTGTCACCTCACAGCAAGAGGTTCTCCGGTTTGATTCTTGGCTGGGGTGCCTTCTGTGTGGAGTCTGCATGCTGTTCGTGTGGGTTTTCTCCAGGTACTCCAGTTTCCTTCCACATTCCAAAAACATGCTTCTGGAGTGTTTCTCTCTGGGCCTCTGCTGAAAATAGGCTCTGTCCTAGTTGGACTTTCCTGGTCAACAAATGTTAAATAAATAAGTGAAATTCAGAGGACTGGCTGATCAGAAGAATGACAGTATTTGTCCAGTTGCTTGTATTTAATATTAAAAGCAAAGACATTTTTCCCAACACTCAAAACTTTATCTAAAATAATACTGATATGTGGACTGCTATGTAAAGCTGACATAATTCCCAATAGAAAATAGTCTATTCTTATTAAATCTTGGCTTACACCTTGTAAATATGCCCTTGTAGTACAAGAACTGATAGTGATAGACTTGCAAAGACTGATAGGTATGCTTATTTCTGACTCTGCAGTCTGTGCTTTAAAATTAATCCAAATTGCAATCTTCACAGATGAAAAAGACTATTTATTTTGTCTTGTGCATGCTTTGTCTAGAGTAAAATTATCTAAGCTATAGTCTTTGTAGAGAGAATGAATTTTACCTACATTTCTATGTGAATGCAATTTATGCATATGCTGTCTCAGCTTCTGGGTCATGGAAGAAAAGGGTCCTATGACTAGCCTGCCCACCAGTCAATAAAAACAATTAAATAAAATGTATTTTTAAAAGGCTCAAATGACCATTTAAAGAGACGAGCACTTGTAAAGTAATTGGTACCTGTACATGTGTCTCCCACCACCCAACCCACCCAAAAAAAATACGTTACCTCCTATGATGTTCATAATTGTTTTTGCCCTGTGAAACACACTGCTGAATCATCATTGTGAGGGGACAGTTGGAGACATAATTTGCTTCTGATTAGTCCAGCTTGCATTTGTATTTGGGGGGGGTCACTATGTCATGTAATGTCTAAGTCGTTATCTTCTGCCCACCTTGTTACCCTTGCAGAAAAACAATTGTCTGAGTATTTTTCTTTCCTGATTAATCATTACTTGAGAGTGCACAACATTTTTAGTGCCATGTATTCAATCCAGCATAATTCTGCAGGATTAGCTTTAATTCTTTTAGTCTCCACTTGTCTACTGTGTGATACTGAGTGACTCACACAACGTGGAGCATAATCCTTCACTACATGAAAAATAGACCATTGCAGCCCTGGAGTTAGGACAGATCATCAGAGAACAGTACAGTGATCTCTACAATTTCCATAGCAAAAGTAAGTTAGACTGAAGAATTTCAGAAAATGAGAATTGCTTGCAAAATCGAGTATCTCCTTTCTCTAAAATTTTGTCCCTTAAAATGTTATACATTTAAGGGGCAGAGGGATATGGCTGAATAGCTGCCATCATGGGTGCACAGGGGAGCAAACCCCTCTAAATACTTACTTAGGTCTTTCGGCTTTTCCCGGTTAGGGGTTGCACAGCGGAACTCCAGTCTGCTAATGATTGGCAGTGGAATTTTACAGTGCTGAGTTGCCAGCCCGATGCCCAGCCTTCAAAGAAGTCACACCCATTCACGCATGCACCTACCTGCATGTCTTTAAATGTCACTCGACCACGGGGCGGACATGCAGACTCCACACAGAAGGCACTCCAGCCGAGAATTGAACAGGAGAACCTCTTGCTGTGAGGCAACAACATCATTATTTATTTATTTTTTTGGGGGGGGGGTTTGCCATCTTTCAATAAAACTTGATTCTCAGTGTAATATTTCTTTAGTGCTTTATGATTATGCCTAGCAAGATTTGCTCCAATAAGAAATGAATACAGAATACTAAAAACCCAAAGCAAGTGTCTTTTGCAGCAACCTACTGAAAACACACTACACTAACACTGAAACTTTACGAACATTAACTGATAAATAATGTTCCTTTTTTGTTCCATAGTTACAACATAATAGTTTGGCTTCAGTCCAGCATGAAAAAGCAGATAAGATGAAACAAGGGAATACAAGCTGAAAGTTTGAATTAGGGCCACTCAGGCTGAGACATAACATTTTAGATTCTGTCAAATTAAAACCATTCATAAATTAATAAACACAGACACCCAAAGAAATAATCAAGCTGCTAGAATATCTGCCAACAAATCCACTTTTTTATCTGTTCTATCTGGTCTTCATCTTAATTTCTGTCAGAATCCTAAGCCAGAAAACTAAATACCAAAACATCCATCTGGAGTGTGAGCTGACTTCAGTCTGCAGGCAATATATTTTATACCAACTACTGTTATGACTCCCATTTTTCACTATCGTTATGAGAAAGCTGTTTGGGCTCAAGAGTTACTAAAGTAATTAGAAAGTATAGAACAAATACTGTCTCACTTATTTTTGCATAGACGTTCTCTACATATCTCCAGAAAGCATCAGGAACTGCAGACAATAAATGCATTTAGTTAAAACCCCAATAATAAAAAGTACACGTTCCTGTCAGTAGATATAAGGTATAGTATAAATCTTAGAAATAATTAAGATGCGAAAAAATTTATAAAACATTTTCCATGTAGCTATACATTCTCTAGTGGCAAAGCTGGTTTACAGTACAATTTTAAGATCCTGTCCATATCATCTTGAATACACTGGCATTGCCTCATGGATCATAATTACTAAAGTGTATCTTTTATGGTGCATTTAATTTTCTATCACCAACAAATAATACAGAAACGCTATGTGCACTGTTTAATCTACTTCCAAAGTACTGCACTATTAGGTTGGCTGATTTCATGGAGCCTACCTTTCTACTCATTTTTTTTAGTATTTAATATCTTGTCTGATGTAAAGCTAAAATAATAAGAAATGCAGGTTTTAAATTTCCTTTCATATTCTCAAACAAGAGCATAGTATTGCCATTTGCAGACAGACCACATAATTATTCTTTTCATCTCCCATATCTTATGCTTGTATCTACCTGATTGGACATACTCACCATAATTATTAAAAGTGGAGTTAAAAGGAGTTTTTATTTCTCTTCATAGTTACAATGTTCATAATAATGTATTTCAGTTAGAATAAAAGTACAGTGAGTTATAACTCTCACAATAACAGGGATGTACAAACAAAAATGACCCTTGGTGCAAGTTCTTATATACCCACTGCAGTATGATGCAGGCAGTTATCAGTCTTCATCCTGATAATTTCAGCAATCAGATGCGTACTAGGGTATATTGTTTCAATGTCAAGTCGTGGCATTTGATGGCAGTCTTGCTATAAAGATCAACTCATACACTTTTCTCTAATCATAGTAAATAACCCAATTATGAATGAAGTGGATATAAACATATATGTATTTGTTTGGAACCACTACTAAATACCAAAAACCATAACTATTGACGTCCAAAATCCCGAGACCAAATACCCGAAACACTAAAATACCGAAACATCAAAACCGAAAACTACACTCAACATACACCACACACATACACACACCGTCCCCCACACACAAATACACAAACCTAAACTACAGACAAATAGGTGGCAAGCCCCCCTGCACCCCCCACATCCCCCTACTTAAATATTCTAACTCCAAGGTTGCACTACATACACAGACACACGAAACACCACCAAACGCCTACATTCCCCTCGCACACACACATCACAGTCACAACACACACTTACACACTAAACCCTAACCAACACATTTAAACACAGATACTTACCTGACCTTCCACCATACTGCAACACCAGAAGCATGAATGTCAAACTCCCAATGATCAGGATTTTGAAATTTGCGCTTTTGGTCTTTCGGTAATTAGGGGTCTCGTCTATATAGTCCCGAAAGTTTGAAATTCGGTATTTCAAACTTTCGAGATTATGTAGTGATCCCATTTGTATACATATATCTACACAGACACATATATATATATATATATATATATATATATATATATATATATATATATATATATATATATATATAAGAACATAGTCTCGGTCCGGTCCAGATAATCTTATATGAGGTGGGAGATTGATTTATGGAATTCAAAAGGAATGAAGCTGTCTTCCTGCATGATTTTGTCTATACTCCATGAACTTTTTGACATACTGATTTATAATTTTGTAAGTACTTAACAACTGATTATTTGTGTGAACATTTTGAGTGCCCGCTTGCAATGGTTACCGGTATTGAACATGTGGACATTATATTCTTACAATATAGTGTTTATGTGCTTTTGACCCAAGTGTCCTTTTAGTAGTTCATCTACCCATTTATTAAGTACTAAAATGAATAAAAATAAATATAAAATTGAAGGACAAGCCAAGATAGGAGGGAAAGTGAATGACAAATTGCAGTGACTGATTTCAGGTCTGAAATGTGAACACATTACTTCAGCAGAGGAATTTTAGAGCAGTGGGACACAATTCCTGGTATGTAGGAGAAGTGCTACTTTGGGTCTAATGAGATGAAGACTTCATTTCAAATACCAAATGGTTTCTAACATTTACCATATTTCATATACTCTAACAATCTAGTACACCTAAATAACCTTGTTTATTTGACTAAATTTTCAAAAAAAATAATTCAGAAAACTTGTGTCTTGAAAAAAAATCAGAAAACTCATGTTTCTGAAATAATATTCATCCCCTCATGCTCACAAATTAACAAGTGGCAATTATTCTCAAGTAATTTACTCCCTCCCGATGTATATAGACTACATTTACACATTGTTTCTTAATGCATTAAACTAAAAAAAAAAGAGAGAGAGACAATAGTGCCCACAGGTTCCAGCGGCTTGATATTCCTGATTGCTCTTTGCTAGCTTGTTTTACCTCCACTAAAAAAAAATCTTTGGGGGTGAGGCAGCAGAAAACTCTTTTCAAGTGGTTTTCTAACATCATCTGGCCCCTCTCAGTGTAACTGCAGTGGTGGTGCTGCGGTAGCACTGTCGCCTGACAGTAAGACGTTGTCTCATTCGATTTTCAACTAGATCATCTTCTGTCTGGAGACATGCGTGAATGGGCGTACCTTCATTGAAGGTTGTGCATCAGGGCTGGCAACTCGGCACATAAAAATCTACTGCCAATCATTAGCGGACCGGAGTTCCACTGTGGCGACCCCTGATCGGGAAAAGCCAAAAGACGCAACATCTGGCCCCTCTCAGTGTCTTCTGGTATTATATAGCAATTAACACACCGTGCTGCTAACTCACAATTCTTAGAATTATTTGAACTCAGAAAAATTCAAGTGAAACAAACTGCATAAAACAAAAAATGAGTGGCACTCGAGCTGAAAGCTTTTAATATATCAAAGTGATTGTCAGATAAGTGTTGGAGAACCACACGTTTTTTCTTTTATATGGATTGAACTCAGCCTTCAGCAAATATGTTCTTTTTGGCTGTTTTTTACACTAAAAAGGTTGTTAAAAGAACCTTCATTCTTAGGTTAAAAGAATCTGCACTGAACAGTTCAGTACAACTGTACTTTACAGGGTATGTAGTAGGGATTCTCTTCTTAAACTGTTTTGCACTAAAGGCAGCAAAAGAAAATTCTTAACTGTTATACCAGGAAATAAAAAGTTTTATAAGGGAAAGGGCAAAAATGTTGTTGTGTCTTTCGGCTTTTCCTGGTTAGGGGTCGCCACAGCGGAACTCTGGTCCACTAATGATTGGCAGTGGATTTTTACGTGCCGAGTTGCCAGCCCTGATGCACAACCTTCAACGAAGGCACGCCCATTCACGCATGTCTCCACACAGAAGACGCTCTAACTGGGAATTGAACAGGACGTCTTACTGTGAGGCAACAATGCTACCGCAGCACCACTACCGCAGTATAGGGAAATACGAGGCTAAATTACAGACATTCTGCAAAACTGAACAGTTTAAAAGTACGCTGTGGACCAATCCAGTATGCAGTAGCAGCAGTAGCAGCAGTAGTATTCTAGTCATGGTATTACCACGACCTTCAGTTCTTGCTTTTTGAAGAAACAAATCAAGCTTGAGTCTTCCCAGAATGACTACATGACTGAATGGAGTTTTCAAACTACTCTACTACATCTGTCTACTTCATGTGAGACAGAAATCGTTGGAGAAAACATATAGAAGTGCCACACTCCTCTGAGGCTTCTGTGATGAATTCTGACTCCTGCGGCAGACAGAACTTTCTAGCAAAGCTGAAAATCAGCAAGTGACACACACATACACACACACACACACACACACACACACACACACACACACACACACACACACACACACACACACACACACACACAGTTAGCCATAGTTCTGAAGACACCAGGGAAAAATCCTCAGGAATTTTACCAGAAAATCATTTTTTTCTATGAGGGACAGGTCAAAAATGTAAGGCTAAATTAGGGATGCTTTGCAAAATCAGACAGTTAAGATGTATCCCTACGCCCTGAACGAATACAGCAGCTTGTAGAGCAGTCTTCCGGTCCTAGAACTAATGTGACCTAGATGTATCCCTATGCCCCGAACGAATACAGCAGCTTGTAGAGCAGTCTTCCGGTCCTAGAACTAATGTGACCTAGATGTATCCCTATGCCCCGAACGAATACAGCAGCTTGTAGAGCAGTCTTCCGGTCCTAGAACTAATGTGACCTAGATGTATCCCAGCAGCTTGTAGAGCAGTCTTCCGGTCCTAGAACTAATGTGACCTAGATGTATCCCTATGCCCCGAACGAATACAGCAGCTTGTAGAGCAGTCTTCCGTCCTAGAACTAATGTGACCTAGATGTATCCCTATGCCCCGAGCGAATACAGCAGCTTGTAGAGCAGTCTTCCGGTCCTAGAACTAATGTGACCTAGATGTATCCCTATGATACAGCAGCTTGTAGAGCAGTCTTCCGTCCTAGAACTAATGTGACCTAGATGTATCCCTATGCCCCGAAAGAATAAGCAACCTAGATGTATCCCTATGCCCCGAAATCCATCAGCAGCTTGTAGAGCAGTCTTCCGTCCTAGAACTAATGTGACCTAGATGTATCCCTATGAATACAGCAGCTTGTAGAGCAGTCTTCCGGTCCTAGAACGTCCTAGAACTAATGTGACCTAGATGTATCCCTATGCCCCGAATCTATACAGCAGCTTGTAGAGCAGTCTTCGGTCCTAGAACTAATGTGACCTAGATGTATCCCTATGCCCCAATACAGCAGCTTGTAGAGCAGTCTTGTCCTAGAACTAATGTGACCTAGATGTATCCCTATGCCCCGACGAAATACAGCAGCTTGTAGAGCAGTCTTCGGTCCTAGAACTAATGTGACCTAGATGTATCCCTATGCCCCAATCCAATACAGCAGCTTGTAGAGCAGTCTTCCGGTCCTAGAACTAATGTGACCTAGATGTATCCCTATGACAGCAGCTTGTAGAGCAGTCTTCCGGTCCTAGAACTAATGTGACCTAGATGTATACAGCAGCTTGTAGAGCAGTCTTCCGTCCTAGAACTAATGTGACCTAGATGTATCCCTATGCAGCAGCTTGTAGAGCAGTCTTCCGGTCCTAGAACTAATGTGACCTAGATGTATCCCTATGTACAGCAGCTTGTAGAGCAGTCTTCCGGTCCTAGAACTAATGTGACCTAGATGTATCCCTATGCCCCGAACGAATACAGCAGCTTGTAGAGCAGTCTTCCGGTCCTAGAACTAATGTGACCTAGATGTATCCCTATGCCCCGAACGAATACAGCAGCTTGTAGAGCAGTCTTCCGGTCCTAGAACTAATGTGACCTAGATGTATCCCTATGCCCCGAACGAATACAGCAGGTTGTAGAGCAGTCTTCCGGTCCTAGAACTAATGTGACCTAGATGTATCCCTATGCCCCGAACTAATACAGCAGGTTGTAGAGCAGTCTTCCGGTCCTAGAACTAATGTGACCTTTTTCTCTTGCTTTTTGGTAAAAAAAATATACTCCAGTCCTCACCCAGTAACCACATGACAGGACAAAGCTACTTTACACTTTAGATTTTGACTTATCTTAATTCTAAACTACTACAGCTGCCTACTTTAGCAATGTGTGCTGACCTTTAACATTGCTAGAAAGATTGTAACAGAAGACAGAACTCACTGCACAAGCCAAAGAGGAGTATTAGCACTTATCTAAACCTTCTCGGATGACTTCTGACTGCTTTGACAGACTGTCTTTCATGCAATGCTGGAAGCTGGCATGTATTGTCAAAAGCATGACAGCTGAGGAATATACAGGCTATATTTCCCAGGGACAGGGACCCTTTTGACCACCACCTCATACACATAGCACTCACCCACACATACATGCATACATACACACACGCACACAGACATGCACACACACACAGACACAAACACACACACACACACACACACACACACACACACACACACACACACACACACACACACACACACACACACATGCACACGCGTGCACATGCACACATACACACACACACACGCACATGCTCATACACACTGTTACAACATACAGCCAGCCAGATTATGTCTATATAATCAAGTAAATACCCTAAATTACCCTAAATACACTTACATGTTTCCTGTTAATAATGTGAAATAAGAGCACATATAAAATTAAATTAAATTTAACATTCATAAGGAGGTATAGTTGAAAGAGAGTGTGACTCCTACCTGGTACTAATTCCAACTTTCAAACATTACAATACATGACTCAGTTTCTTTAAGTCAAAGCCTGCAGACCTGTCCACCACCTCTAAGGTACAATCACTGTTAGTTTACATCAATATATAAGTCTTTTGCGGGTAATTGTTAACTGTTATAATAAATAATGGCTTTCTGATACACATCAAATGCTCTTATAACTGGCAGTGAGGCTATGACACTGATAATTCATAAACTGGGAACATTAATACTGTACTGTCTCTTTAAATAACTGATAACATCAGAAAATAATTTGTTGTGAAATGTGTTTCATATGAATCATGTCACCTAATGAAATTCCAAGACAAAACTGAATAATCCTATCAAAGATAAGCTTATTTCTAAGTATAAATACAAGTAACGCAGTAAAAAAATCACTTATTTTTAATTCAAACATTTTGCATTCTATGCTTTGAAGATTAATGTGAAAAGTTGTCTCTCAGCAGTATCATGTTCACATAGTCTTTTCTGATTTTTCAGTGAAACTACAACAGTTGGTGACAAATTGCTGATCTATTATAGTAATTTGAAGGTTAGTAGATACACTGCTTGAAGCTGATGAATAATCCAATCTTCAGCCGTTGTTTGTGGGTTTCAGGCATAATACCATGAATACGGCATTTTATACCATTTTATCTCTTTCTTCAGTAAGAGCATTATGATGTGTTCATGTTATGTTTTATAATGACATTTTGCATGATTGCTATAATCCACTTATAATGGAAAACATGCTCTACAGCTTACCATCAGGTCTCTACATGGATTTCCCTTCTGCGTTATCTTTAAGAGTAAATAGATGGCCCGTGGTTGTTATCTTTCTTCTTTAGATTACATATTTGGACATTATTTATTGAATTAACTCCAACTAGAGTCAGAGAAATGCAATATTTGTATAGTTGTTTTAAAAGAAAACATAAACAACTGAATTTATATTTCTACAGTGCATATTAGAGCCAATTACTTATAGCAGAATTTAAAAAAGCAACACAGTGGACTCCTAGAACCTCTGGAGGAATCTATACACTATATCTAGGAAGTTTTAAATCAGGATTTATGACTGTAAGGGACATTGCCTTTCTTTTTGCATGGTACATCATAGATCTCTTAAATCAGCTATCTTTTTTATTACACACATAACCATCCCAGTTTATTCATGATAACGCACGCTGTAGTTCCAGGCACTGTAATAATGGTTGTCCACCTAATCTTTCAGAAGCTCACATTTAAATACTCAGAACCATGCCATGTTAATGGCTGGCAATATCCAGCCTTCTTCCTGTGTTCCTTCACCATGCATGCACCCATCGACTGAACAGAATTTTGTAGACCTCTTGAACCTTTCACACTATGTGAGGGAAAAGATCAGTGTAACAAAGTCAATCAATATGCAGGGTAAACGGTGCTACCTCCTCTACTGCACATGGCAAATGACAGCTTGTTATGAACAGTGCATGCCACAGTTGCAGTTTGGCAACTTAGTGTCTTATGCAGCCCCCCCCCCCCACCCCATATGAGACTAACAACTAGAAAAAAATAAGGTCTTTTCAAAGTTGACGACAATCAATCAATCAATCACTAAATCAGTCAATCTAAAATCTAAAACAGCTATGAAGAGAGAGACATTCCTGTATATCTAATATGTATGGAATGGCCTATTGGTTACACCTCTGTTACATTGCGGCAAAGAGAAATGATACGTCTGCATTGCAGTTCAGCTAAAGGAAAGATCTTCATGCTTTGCTAAACTGTAGCAAAGACCTGCAATAATTCCTTTCTACAAGTCTCTAACACATAAGCACTAACTAATTCCCATTTAAGCAGCCATAATTTGCGACTGTGACTGCTTAAACAAGCTGATTTAATATAGCAGCCAATCTGTACCTCAATTACAGTTCCAACTGTGTCATTTGACAGCTTGCGCTTAAAGACACATAGGGAGGACAGAGGGGTACGTTCTTAATGGATAATGACATATTAGAGAACAGCCAAACTAAAATGTCAGACATGATTAGGCAAACCAAAGTAGTAACAGGACTGCAATTTGTTCCTAAACCATTCTGCAAAATTACAATTTTCTTAGACAAACTGTGGAAAAATATCAGAGTAATTTAGAGAGAATCCCCACAAAAAACAACAGCTGCTACCATACTAAAAATTTAGCTGGGGAACCTTACCAAATACAGAAATACTAAAAAAAAAGTAACTCGTTGAAAGGAATTATGGAACACAGTCTCCCAGTTCAAACACATTGCTAAATATGTATAAAATATAAAAAACACAAAAAAAAAAAACTAAACAGAAATTAAGATTTTGATACAAATTAAATATATACAACAGGAATAAAAGCACTGAAGTTTAAATTTAAGTATAATACCACACATGAAAGAGTAAAGTTAATCCAGCAATGTAAAACTGAAAGCATAACTTCAAGTCCACAGACTATACAAACAGGATGTGAAGAACATCAGATGGAATCAGGAAGTAAATAATTATCAAAAAACAAGTAACCTCCGTGGTATCCCCGAAGTCTCAAAACAACCCACTAAAGTGTAGTGGGTCTAAAAACAAAACAGTGTAAGAAACTTATCTGTGTGGAAGATTTTCAGTCCATATATTTCTAGTTAATCACTGTATATTAATCAGATCAGACAATAGTAGTAGAAGTAGCGAACGTAAACTCGTCAAGTCAAAAAGTAATAATAGAAAATATATAATTCTACAGCATTACTAAGTATTCGAAAGTAATCCAAGCAAGGCAGGCCGTCTGTTTCCAGTCGAAAATCCTTTATTAAGTACACAGACAAGCGATCCAAGTAAAACAAAAATAGAATAATAAATGTTAAGTTGTCAATCTCGCCTTCATTCTTGCTGGATGGGTTCGGAGCCGATCCTCGGCTCCGACTCGGCACTTGCTAAGCTCGAGAATCAATTTTACCAGCTCGAGGCAGCCCTATATCCCATGATGCAACTAACATGGAACGTTATGGTAGGTACATAACTTCTCATTTCCTCACAAGCTTTCTAAATATATATATACTTTTTATCAGGCATGGGAGTGGTTTATTGTGCTGTAAAACAAAGTGTTATTGGTACACATGATAAATTCACATCCCTTCCCCCATCAGTGTGACATTCGAGCTGGTCCTGCCCTACCTAGTAGCTGTCATAATAATATATAGCCCTAATGTACTTTAATGGTACATCTTATTTAACCAAATTATTAAGTAGATTATTAAGTCTGTGATTTTATCCAAGGCAATATACTACATGGCTGGAAATATATCATCCTTAGTTCATTTTGCGATCAAAAATTATATATAAATATATACATATACATTTTGTATGTAAAAATCAGTTTCTATTTTCATAACCTATTGTTAACAAAGATCACTTTCGTCCTTCTAGACTTCTTCAGGTCTGTGTACAAGAACCCTAAAAACCTATATAATTGTATAATTAGTTAGTATTGTTATTACCATCATTTTGAATAAAGTGGAAAAAAGATAAAATGCATGTATGATGATGGAAACAAAATATACACTATATATATGCCCCCCACCCCCGATGTGGTGCCCCCCTTACTATATATTCTAACTCCAGGGTCGCACTACAGTGGTGTAAAGGCCATATTTAACTTTCAGTGAAATGTGTTTCAATGAATTGTGTTTTCAGTGAATTGTGCTTTTAGTGATTTGTGAACAGACATTTGACTTTCAGTGAAATGTGGTACAGTGAATAGTCCTAGACCCGTTATGACTGTGTCTCTCTGTATGCAAGACACTGTAATCTCTGGGTGTAGCATTTTTAGTGACCAATGCTACTTTTGTCTTCTTTTCCTGTTTTTCTTGCATTACTTTTTTGAACTGTTGGTAATAGGTGAGCACATCATTTTCTACAATGCTTTGTGGCTCATGTTTCCAGTGCTTCTCAGCTGCTTTAATATTATAATGTTTGCACTGCTGTTAGGGTTGTGCTATTAATATTGTAATTTGGATGGGCATTTGGCTTTCCAAAGGGTAAGATAATGCATTTTTTCATTTAGTTTTAGGCCATGGCTCTGACATCAATCATTTGTCTGATTTAGACCTTCCTGAAGGATATCTACATCACTGGGGGATTCAATGATTGGCCCCAGCTTGCAGTTGTCAGCCAACTTTAATATTCAGAGGCCTTTCACATTAGCCTTGACATCAGAGAATTATATTCCAAATAGGAGTGGACCCTGCACTGAGACCTGTGGCAGACCACTAGTCACTGGCCTGTTGCTGGATCTGGATTAGCACACTTTAACCACATGAGTTCTGATCATGAGCCAGCTGGCAATCCATCTGGTGATGGAGGAATTTATGTCCAGTTTTTTTATAATACCTGAATGTAGGATTGTGCCAAATCCCTTGGCCAGGTCAAGGTAACTAGTATGCAGTGTTTTACCCTCATACATGGCCCTAATGAATTTTGCAAAAAAATCCATCAGATTTTGCAGGCATGACCTGCCCTTGACGAAACCTAATTGGGTGGGGTCCAGTGTTTGGAAGTTTCTTATGTCATTATTGCAATATGGCAACAATGGCAACACTCAGATCTGCTCTGAGTTACAGCACAGTGGCACTAAATATACAAAACCAACTGATATTGCCAACATCCTGGCAGATAGGTTCAGTGCTAACTTTACCTCCCTCTCACCACCTAAAGGGCCCATCTCTATACTGGAAGAATACCAAGTTCCTGTAATCACGGCTGCACAGGTAAAAACCACACTCTCCAAAGCCAATAACACAGCATCCATGGGACCTGACAACATCCCAGGCTGTGTTCTGTGAACTACAGAACAAACTGGCACCCCACCTAAGTACCATGTTCAGTCATAGATTTACCTCAGGCTTTGTGCCCACTGAATGGTGCACAACTACAGACATCCCACTCCACAAAGGGAGAGCCACCATGGATCCCGGGAACTACCGCCCCATTAGCCTGATGAGCCTGGTCTGCAAGGCTACAGAATGTATCATCACGGAACTTCTTAACAATGACAATGGTAATCTCCAAACTCTGGACCCCATCCAGTTTGGGTTTGTAAAAGGCAGATCATGTCTCCTAAATCTGTTAGACTTTTTTGAAGCAGTCACCAAAACCATAGATGAGGGTAAGGTGGTTCACACAGCCTATCTAGATCTCTCCAAGGCTTTTGACACCATCCCCCACTCTGGAATTATAGATAAACTATAAATCCCTATGTCAGAAGTCCAAATCTGACTTCAGACCAGTGACAAGTGGAGTACCACAGGGTTCAGTCCTGGGTTCTCTCCTGTATGGTATCTACTTCTCTGAAGTACAGGCTAACTCAGAAGGTCTTTGGCTAATGACGCTCGCAGATGACTGCAAACTAAGAGCCATAATCAAAACTCCTAATGATGTGGACATCCTACACAAGGGCATCAATGAGACAGATGCCTGGTGTCAAAGCCATGGCCTCAAGCTCAAAGCCAAAAAGTGCATTGTCATCCCTTTCGGTAAAAACTCTGTACCCATGAACTACCACATAGGTGGTAGTCTACTTAACACTGAAAGTGTGATAAGAGACCTTGGGACATAGGTGGACAGTAGTCTTTCCTTTGATAATCACATTGTCACAGTAGTCAGGAAATCTTTCTATGTGGCACACCTCATCACACAAGCTTTATCATCCAGGAAAAAAGAGGTCATTGTTCCCCTCTACTCGTCACTCATTAGACCCATTATAGAATGCAGCTCCCCTTTTGGTATGTACCTCATAAGACATCTTCAAACACTGGAAAGGCTTCAGAAATACCTCACAAAGCGGATTACTGGCCTCAAACAGATGCCCTATGCAGACCATCTAAAAAATCTCCAGCTTTA
The DNA here is from genome assembly GCF_019279795.1 of Protopterus annectens. NCBI lineage: Eukaryota > Metazoa > Chordata > Ceratodontiformes > Protopteridae > Protopterus > Protopterus annectens. The sequence continues at coordinate 1,050,966,912 of NC_056733.1, forward strand.
CTCCATTGCATATCACCTACTCAGAGGCGATCTCTGCCTAACATACAAAGCTATGTAAACCCAGATCTGTTGGACATGCTCTACTTAAAGAAATCCCAATCCCTCTGAGCTACATGCTCTAGGAACCTAAACCTTGTCACAACAATAAACAGAAAATGCTGAAGGGATAGATTCCTGTCCCAGAGACTTACCATAATCTGGAACAAACTACCTATCTATATCAAACAAAGCTCCTCATTAGCACTCTTCAAATAAAATCTTGATGACTGGATGGGAGATCGGAAATTCACCCAGGGGATCATTTCTGGGGCTCTGCTTGACAGGGGCACTGGAAAATAATTTTCTTGGGTGGCGAAAGCCAAGATACCTTTTTGGCTAGGCTTATATAGGCCCTTGGGACAATAGCCTAGTACCTACCTATGAACCTATGAACCTATTATTTATCAGGTCCATGGTTATTCTTTCTATGGTCTTACATATAAGACTAGTCAAACATACGTGTCTATAATTACCATGGTCAGTTGATGGTCCCCTTTTGTGCAGAGAGTTGAATATTGCTGTCCTGCATTCTACTGGGACAAAGCCAGTCAGAAAGCTATGGTTAAGCAGAGATTCCAATGGCCCTGATAGGTTTAAGAGGCACTTGGTATATCATCAGACCCCACTGAAGCCATGCTTTTGCTTAAGAGAACACAGTGGCAGTTTGTTCTTTAGTTTTAATTGGTGGGGGATTGGTGGTGGGTATTTCTTGGGGGAGAACTGGGGATGATGATGGGGGTGAAATTTGAACTAAATTTATCAGCCAGCATATTTGCTATATCTTCAGGCTGAGGTGATGCCATCAGCAACTAATTCTGCACATTATTGGGTGTTGCACATATGACTGTGGACATAACTGAAAAATGCCCTATGGTTATCCTTAGCTTTGGAGGCTATTTTTGCATCAATGACAGCTTTCAGACTCTTGTCTCATTCTGATTCAATTGTTTAGACTAATGATGGAGTTTGTGCTCAGTTGTGCACATTCCCTCTTACTTACTTCTTGAAAGGATTTTCTTTCTTTTGTTGTACAACCTATTAACACCAACATGGATTGTTTTTGTGGGTTGACCTAAATTTATTTCAGTCTGGTATTGCTGTTTCTATCCAGTTGTTTATATGGTCACACAGGGCTTTTTTGTATACCTCTGCAGAGTCTTCTGTGTTTTCTGGATTTGGGGTGTTTGGAAACCAGTTAGGAGGTAGTTTGTGTTAGAAAAGTCCTTAAAGTTTTTGGAGTTAGGTGGGGGGGGGTGTTAGTTTTTCAAGGGAGACTGCTCTGTGATCTGATCTTACCAGTGAAGACATCACACTTGTGGGGGGGGGGGGTGCATCACTCACTCATATTTGTGGTTACCAGATCTAGGGATATCTGTACCCCTAGTGGGGGTTCAGACTAACTGCTCCATTTGAATTTATAAAGTCAAGAAATCTTTGGGCCTGCATACTCATAGCCATGTATGCCTTCCATTTAATGGGGGTACTTAAAATAAACATTGAGAATGATATTGGGCTAGATGGTGAGAGATTCTAGTAACTTCAGGCATGATGTGTGGGTTTCCTGGTTCCTGGTGGGGGACCTGTAGCTAACAAGAATATGGTAATGGATTTTTCCCATAGTTAGTTGGACATGAAGTAGCTCAAACTTGGCATATTGTTTATCCAGCCTTAGGTTTGCTTATCCTTTATGTAGATAGCTAGACCTCCACCTTTTCTCTTCTATGTTCAGTGGGTGGTCGGAACTTATGAAAGGCATTATAGCCATGTACTACAGGAGTGCTTTCCATGGCTTTGAACAATGTTTCAGTAACTGCAAAGATATCTGCATCCTCCAGGGTAAGGAGTGCTTCTAGGGAGTGCAATTTCTTACTGAGACTCCTAACATTGAGCAGTAACACATTTAGCTTGTTTTGGGTAGCTTTTCATATATTGAAAGGTTTGTTTGCTTGGCAAAACCTAAAATATGGCATTATAGGGGGTGAATAATATTTTGGCTGGTATTTGGTAGTCTGTTGGTTAGAGGTGAAGATTATCCCTGGCAAAGCAGTGTGGCCTATTAATCATGTCCTCCCAAGCTGACAAGTATTGTACCCTTTAGAATGACACCAGTAGCTAAGACAATTGTTAAAATCAATCATTTTCTGTTGGTATTGTGGCATCATCCTTGGAGACAGTAGAATGCTGCTCAATGCTAGGCTCATACCTGCTTGTGACACTTATTCTGAGAGCTCATTCATGCTTCTGTTCATACAGCCAAAGGAGATAAGTCTCAGGCCATTCATAGCCAAATGGATGATGACAGACTCATACTGGTACTTGGGCTTACTGACCAGACAGCTTGCATGATCTGGTGATCCCTGGCCTCGACAGGCAACTATCTGTAACCTTCTCCTTATCCAGACTGCTAAGAGGGACATCGACGTGTCTCACAATGGAGTCTCCTATCACCAAATTATTGGGTTGTGGGGGGTGTTTCCCCTTATGTGCTTGGTAGTTAAGACACAGTGAAATGTGGCTTTATGTGTTGTGATGACGGCAATTGTCTTGTTAGTGTGCATGCAGAGTTTTCTTTGGACTATGTCTGAGAGGCCTTTTAGGCTTGAGTTAGCTAAACGTGAGCACCTATGCATTTGTGTGTGTGTGTGTGTGTGTGTGTGTGTGGTGTGTGTGTGAGTGTGTGAGTGTGTGCGCGCGTGTCCGCTTGTGTGCGTATGTGTGCATATGTGTGCGGTGTGTGTGTGTGTGTGTGTGTGTGTGTGTGTGTGTGTGTGTGTGTGTGTGTGTGGTGTGTGTGTGAGTGTGCGTATGTGTGCGGTGTGCATGTGTGTGAGTGTGTGTGTGTGTGTGTGTGTGTGTGTGTGTGTGTGTGTGTGTGTGTGTGTGTGTGTATGTGTGTGTGTCACTGACAACCTGTTTGTTGTTTTTTGTGTCTGTACATGTGAGCCAGACTCTATTGTCAGTGCATTACTACATCTCTCACATACTGTATTTGACTGTCCAAGAATTAAGCGGGTACCAATGTACATAATGCACATAAGGCAATTACTACATTGCCACAGGATGCTCATGTCCACCAGACTTGATGCAGCAATAACAGAAAAGTTCCTACCAATGGTTGCAGGTCCTTAACAAGTACTTTGTAAGGGGTAGAAGTGGAAGGTGTTTGTAATCGGATGAGGGATGGGTGCTTACTTTAGTGTAATCTACAGCTAACCTAACCAGTGAAGCTGCCCAGCACCCAAACCAGATGCTGTTTGAGCAGCGATAGTCCTGGTGCTGTAATAATGTAATGTAGACCTAAATAGTCCTAACTAAATGTGTTTTTGCTTCTCACCACACAGACTAGCTGTCCTGTGAGTAGTGTAATAATGTAATGTAGACCTAAACAGTCCTAACTAAATGTGTTTATGCTTCTCACCACACAGACTAGCTGTCCTGTGAGTAGTGTAATAATGTAATGTAGACCTAAACAGTCCTAACTAAATGTGTTTTTGCTTCTCACCACACAGACTAGCTGTCCTGTGAGTAGTGTAATAATGTAATGTAGACCTAAATAGTCCTAACTAAATGTGCTTATGCTTCTCACCACACAGACTAGCTGTCCTGTGAGTAGTGTAATAATGTAATGTAGACCTAAACAGTCCTAACTAAATGTGTTTATGCTTCTCACTACACAGACTAGCTGTCCTATGAGTAGCACAGGGCTGAGGTAAAGTTCTGGGGTAGTTTTTATGGGGAAATTTCAACTTGTACTGATTGTGTATATACAAACAGTACTAAGTACTGTTGCATAAAGAGCTTCTTTCTGTAAACATAAAGTTTATATACAATCAGAAAAAAGCAAGTTTTACACTAACTATGCCCTAAGGCCAATCAAGTGAGCATGCAATGAGCTTTCTACCAGTGGTTCCCAGCTCATTTAAATGAAATAAGGCCTCTCCTGTCACAATAGTACAGATTTCGACACTTTTAACGTAAAACGACTTGTTTGGAGCACAACTGTTAAGGAAATACAAAGCGATGCCAAATACTAGCTAAACAAAATCACTGGATACAATGCATTTAAATGCAGAACAGCAGCCCTTACAGCAATTAGAAGTGCAACTTTTTAACATTACAGAAGTGAAGAAAACAATAAAAAGCACAGAAGTCTTTCACAGTATAATGACAGCAATTAAAGGAAGTGCAAAATAATGCTTCATTTTATTTGTCTTGCCAAGGATGGCTTCATATGTTTGCAAAATCTCTCAAAGTCCCTGCATCATTGCCAAGGAATGAGCAGCCCTGGATACATGAGCTTTGATGTTTAGTGTTTAGCAGAAATGCTCCCTCCACACCGATCAAGCATTAATGGCCACACTAAATTCCAGGGGCAGTGATATATGGCCTTAGGGAACCAACAATAATCCAATCAGTAAGCAGATCAGTACAATGCAGCTCTAACTAGATCCCTAATCATGAAAGTAGTTTCCCTCTCACTGAAACTATTCCTGACCCTGAGGCCTTTTGGCTACTTTTAACAATGCAAATTAATATAAAGAAACAACATAGCTACTTACAAAAGTCAAATAATTTACTTACAACAAGTAAGAGATTAACCAAGTGCAAAAAACTCTTAATTTTCTGTCATATCATTAAATATAGCCATCACTGAAAGAAAAAAGTAGGATAAAATGATTGAATGTGCCTTTGATTGAAACATCAGTTCATCGAAAGCATTCTACACAACAATATATACCATGAGAAAAGAAGAATTCACCACAGAGAGTGAGTCATTTACAAATCTGGGGGTACAATGTGACAGTGGGCATTACCAATCCACACAAATTATTCTAAATTGCATCCCTAACAACTCCCATGATCAAAACTGACACCATAAATACCATATATAGACTTCTAAATTTTTTTATGAAATAGAGATTCAGTCAAAATTACTTTCAGTCAAAAGCATATTCAGTCATTTTAACCAACTACTTTTTCTTTAAGTCAAAGATACCTTTGGTGATATCACAGGGAACTATATACATATATATATATATATATATATATATATATATATATATATATAGAGAGAGAGAGAGCTAGATGTAGATATAGATGCATGTAGATATATAGACATAGATATAGATAGACATACATATGCTTGTGCATGTGTGCACACACACACAGACACACACACATGCATATGTATATATATATATATATATATATATATATATATATATATATATATATATATATACTCCCATCCTTTTTCTGCTCTTCCCTCACACTGATGAATACTGTGAATACTGCGTACCCCAAGCTGAACCTGGTCCCGAGACCATAGCCTTTGGTTGAAGATTGGACCCTGTGCCTGCAGTCTGTCCTCTAACAGTGAATGCATGTGCACTAGTTTTAACTTAGCTTAACTCCTGTATCTCAGTCTCAATCTGGTCTCCCCATCATAAATCACCCACCCTCTCTCCCAATCACTCCAGTCTATACTGCTCAACCCCCCCTGAATCCCATTCCAAGACTTCCCACTACCTCTAACTGACTGCCTCAGTTCACAAGCTCTAATACCATCCCTTACAATACTACCCCCATTACAAGCTGTTCTATCCATCCACTCCCCTACTCAAAGCTCCTATCTCCTCCACACAGGACAGCCGTGCCTTTAATTAGCCTTTTTCCCAGCATCTAAACCTAATCATTCAGCCCCTGCCTCCTTCCTAACATCCATAAAATAAGTGTCTCTTACCCACTTACACCTGTATCAGTAAGTAATATTACCTCCCCTTTCTCTCTCTTCTGCCACTCCAAGCTAACATCCCAAGTCCAACCTAACTTACTGATTGTTTTTCTTGTTCCTTATCTTGCAAGTTGATTGAGCCATCCCACTCCATTCTTTTACCCTACCCCCATTCCCACCCACCCCATATTAATTGCATTTATACTTAACCACACCCCACCCATATTTAAGTAACCAATCAACACAAGCCCCACACTAAACCCAGCCCATACTCAAGGAACCAATCAACACAAGCCTCATTCTGTAAACCCATCCCTACCTCATTCAACAAACACTTCTATCAACTGTAGCACACTCAGCCTTTACTAATCATTTCCACTTTCCACAATGGAAACCCTTTACTCTCCCCACAGCCTATTCTGGTACCTCTGTACTCATCAAACATTCACTAATGCCACTAATAAACTTCACTGTATTACCACTTCTTTTTTTTTACTATCTCTGATTTTACTTCTACACCTTACACCATTCCATCCCACTCACACAGAACCAAAACTACCTCTTGTCCAACTATCCAGCTTTCCAAACACAACTCTTACTCCACAGTATCTCCTAGTCTTTACTCCACTAACATATTATTATTCTTCAAACATATAATCCTAACACAGGCACAGCAAACTGTACAAACTACACTCCCCATAACTCAAATTAACTCTAAGCATAAACTGCTTCAAAAACACCATTCAAACAATACCTTCACACTTCCCCAATGTAGAGACATCCACCCCAACCCAGGACCCAAACTATCTGCTCCCCCCCCCAAACCTAATTAATCCCTAAAGCTCACTACCATAAATATACAAAGTATCAGAAGCAAAATTCCAGAATTCTATGCCTGGATAGCCCATTCCAGACCCAACATAATTGCCGTAACTGAGACATGGCTAAAGCCATATATAAAAGACACAGAGTTCCTCCCTCCAGTTTTCTCCTGAAGGGGGAGGAGTTGCTCTTCTCTACCCTAACTCTTTCACCATCATCACTTACCTAAACTCCATTCACCGATTCTCTGCAACTGAACTCATCATAGCATAGCTAAAACTGAATGATTTCAAAAGTCAGTGCTTGATAGCCATTTACATCCCACCTGGCAACAACGTTTCTGTTCTAGAAGAAATATTAGCCTGGACCTCAAACAATATCCACAGTGAGACTATAATTAGGGGATGTCAACATAAACTGGCTAGATCATACAAATCCTTCTCCAAATGCTGCCATCAACCTCTATAACTTCCCTCAGCTCATTACTACTATAACCAGGCTTAGCAACAGTAATAACAATGGCACCTTACTTGACTGGGTTTTAGTGTCCGATCCCAACAAAATACATCAGAGCAACTCTACCCTGCAATATCAGTGACCACCTGCCCGCCTATATAACACGTGCCATCTCCTCAACCTTACACAATCACCAGTACAGACCCTCTGGACTGCTAGCTAACTTAAACCCTACAAGCTTCAATGAAACATCAAGTACAATTAATTGGAACATTCTAAAATATTTGCCTCTAGATGAAGCAGTTGAATTTTTCAACTCAACTTTCCTCAGTATACTCAGTAGAATGGCCACCCTCCGGAATAAGAGGAATAAAAGCAAATCATGCAATCTGGCTTTCTAGAGAAACAAAAAAAAAATATATGTGACTGAGCAAGGAAAAATGGCATAAAAGTAAAAACCCCATATATCTCCAGCTTTTCAAACAACTCTGCAGTCAAGTAAAGCGTCTAGTTATTAATGATAAAAACAGTACTACCTCCATCTCCAAACCAATCACGACTATAACCCAAAACATTTCTGGAATTCAGTCTCCACTCTATTAAACCCTGGCACCAAAAGCAATCCTTGCCCAAACCCTGACAAACCCCCCTGCTGAATTAGCTACCTTACTTTGTAGATACTATATTCAAACTTGCCTCCACCTTTCCTTAAGATACTCACAACATCAACCCCATTGCAACACACCATACCCCAGAAAACCCTTCTCACCAAACTTTCTCTTTCTCTCATGTTCCCACTTCCACTATTACTAAACTCCTGCTAAAACTCAAGCCTGGTAGCACTGCCCCAGACAGCTTACCCCGAGAATACTTTCAAATGTCAGCCAAATCCATCAGCTACCCCATAAGCATTCTCATAAATAGATCTATCCAAGAAGCCTATGTACCATCCATTTGGAAGAAAGCTTACATCATACCCTTATACAAAGGTGGTAATAATTCAGATAGCTCAAATTTCCGCCCCATAGCCATTCTATCTCCTATTTCTAAAATAATGGAAAAATGTATTCAAATTCAATTTATGGATTACCTATCCCAAAACCAACTACTTTCCACAACTCAGCATGGCTTCTGCCCTGGCTATAGTACTACAACTGCTCTCCTATACTTGATGGTAAACTTGTCTCCGCACTCTTTCTTGATCTCTCCAAGGCCTTCGACACTATCTACCATCCTCTCCTCCTTTCCAAGCTCTCACACCTAGGCTTGTCCACTCCCATCCATAACTGGTTTACCAGTTACCTCACAAACAGACAACAGTCCACCAAAGGGTTACTCTCCTTCTCTCATTTTCTCATTACTTCCACCAGAGTTTCCCCAGGATCCATCTTAGGCCCCCTCCTGTTCAGTATTTTCATTAATGATTTTCACTCCACTCTCACGTATGGGTCTGTAGTTCAATACACAGACAATTCTACTATTATTTGCTCTAGTAATTCTGAAACTGAACTTCTGACCATCACCCAGAATGCTTTCTCCATTACCGAAACCTGAATGGCAAACAATCACCTTGCCCTCAACCCAAATAAAACAAAACTCTTGCTCTTTAGACTCCAAAAAAGTACCACTGTTAATAAATCTGAATTCATAATTTTATCCTCCAACAAGACTGCCTTAGAGGTAGTTTCCCATACCAAGTTACTTAGCATAACCTTAGATGACAACTTAACCTACAACCAAAACATCCACAACACCATAAAAAAAAAAAACAGACCAAAAACTCGGTACCCTGAACCGACATAAACACCTTTTAAACTACTCTACTAGAACAACACTCGCCCTAACTTTTCTCCTACCTTCTCTCCTCTATGGTGCACCCATTGTAACAAACATTCAATCCTCATTAAAAACTAAAATGGAGAGCTGCTCTAACAAAATTGCTAAATTGGTGACCAGGGCAAAACATTTTTCCCATCACTGTCACTCATTACAATCCCTGAACTGGCTAGAACTCCCACAACACCTCACATACATACAACTATCTACAGCACACAAACGTATCTATAAATCTTCCAAATGCCTAGCCCTTGCTTCACTTCTGACTCTTTATCAACCAAACCAACCTCTTAAATCTGAAAATCAATCACTTTTCCAAGTTAAGAGACCAAAACTCCTCACAGGCCAATACCTTTGCTCTTTACCTGTAGCTAAACTCTGGAATGCCCTTCCACCTTCTCCCCAGACTATAAATAATGCCCCATCATTCAAAAAATCACTTCACCAACATCTCTCCTGTCAGTGGCTATGCCCTTGCACCATCCCCCAATTCCTCCGTAACCTGATAACTAACCTGACTCATCTCTCAGATACCTACACTCTTCTTCACTCTTCCTATTGAGTACTCACCCTTAATTACAGCACAGTGTACCTCATCCTGCCTCACATGGTAGTACTCACCCTTAATTACAGCACAGTGTGCCTCATCCTGCCTCACATGGTAGTACTCACCCTTAATTACAGCACAGTGTGCCTCATCCTGCCTCACATGGTAGTACTCACCCTTAATTACAGCACAGTGTGCCTCATCCTGCCTCACATGGTAGTACTCACCCTTAATTACAGCACAGTGTGCCTCATCCTGCCTCACATGGTAGTACTCACCCTTAATTACAGCACAGTGTGCCTCATCATGCCTCACATGGTAGTACTCACCCTTAATTACAGCACAGTGTGCATCATCCTGCCTCACATGGTAGTACTCACCCTTAATTACAGCACAGTGTGCCTCATCCTGCTTCAAACGGTAGTACTCACCCTTAATTACAACACAGTGTGCCTCATCCTACCTCACATGGTAGTACTCACCCTTAATTATAGCACAGTGTGCCTCATCCTGCCTCACATGGTAGTACTCACCTTTACAGCACAGTGTGCCTTATCCTGCCTCACATGGTAGTACTCACCCTTACTTACAGCACAGTGTTCCTCATCCTGCCTCAGATGGTAATACTCATCCTTAATTACAGCGCAGTGTGCCTCATTCCGCCTCATATAGTAGTACTCAGCCTTAATTACAGCACAGTGTGCCTCATCCTGCCTCACATGGTAATACTCACCCTTAATTACAACACAGTGTGCCTCATCATGCCTCACATGGTAGTACTCCCCCTTAATTACAGCACAGTGTGCCTCATCCTGCCTCATATGGTAGTAGTCACCCTTAATTACAGCACATTGTGCCTCATCCTGCCTCACATGATAGTAGTCACCCTTAATTACAGCACAGTGTGCCTCATCCTGCCTCACATGGTAGTACTCACCATTAATTACAGCAACAGGATACATCATCCTGCCTCACATGGTAGTACTCACCCTTAATTGCAGCACAGTGTGCCTCACCCTGCCTCACATGGTAGTACTCCCCCTTAATTCAGCACAGTGTGCCTCACCCTGCCTCACATGGTAGTACTTACCCATAATTACAACTCAGTGTGCCTCAACCTGCCTCACATGGTAATAATCACCCTTAATTACAGCACAGTGTGCCTCATTCTGCCTGACATGCTAGTACTCACCCTTAATTATAGCAAAGTGTGTCTCACCCTGCCTCACATGGTAGCACTCACCCTTAATTACAGCACAGTGTGCCTCGCCCTGCCTCACATGGTAGTACTCACACTTAATTACAGCACAGTGTGCCTCATTCTGCCTCACATGGTAGTACTCACCCTTAATTACAACACAGTGTGCCTCATCCTGCCTCACATGGTAGTACTCACCCTTAATTACAACACATTGTGCCTCATCCTGCCTCACATGGTAGTACTCACTCTTAATTACAGCACAGTGTGCCTCATCCTGCCTCACATGGTAGTACTCACCCTTAATTACAGCACAGTGTGCCTCATTCTGCCTCACATGGTAGTACTCACCCTTATTTACAGCACAGTGTGCCTCATCCTGCCTCACATGGTAGTACTCACCCTTAATTACAGCACAGTGTGTCTCATCCTGCCTCACATGGTAGTACTCACCTTTAATTACAGCACAGTGTGCCTCATCCTGCCTCACATGGTAGTACTCACCCTTAATTACAGCACAGTGTGTCTCATCCTGCCTCACATGGTAGTACTCACACTTAATTACAACACAGTGTGCCTCATCCTGCCTCACATGGTAGTACTCACCCTTAATTACAGCACAGTGTGCCTCATCCTGCCTCACATGGTAGTACTCACCCTTAATTACAGCACAGTGTGCCTCATCCTGCCTCACATGGTAGTACTCACCCTTAATTACAGCACAGTGTGCCTCATCCTGCCTCACATGGTAGTACTCACCCTTAATTACAACACAGTGTGCCTCATCATGCCTCACATGGTAGTACTCACCCTTAATTACAGCACAGTGTGCCTCATTCTGCCTCACATGGTAGTACTCACCCTTAATTACAACACAGTGTGCCTCATCCTGCCTCACATGGTAGTACTCACCCTTAATTACAACACAGTGTGTCTCATCCTGCCTCACATGATAGCACTCACCCTTAATTACAGCACAATGTGCCTCATCCTGCCTCACATGGTAGTACTCACCCTTAATTACAGCACAGTGTGGCTCATCCTGCCTCACATGGTAGTACTCACACTTAATTACAACACAGTGTGCCTCATCCTGCCTCACATGGTAGTACTCACCCTTAATTACAACACAGTGTGCCTCATCCTGCTCACATGGTAATACTCACTCTTAATTACAGTGCAGTGTGCCTTATCCTGCCTCACATGGTAGTACTAACCCTTAATTACAGCACAGTGTGTCTCATCCTGCCTCACATGGTAGTACTCACCCTTAATTACAACACAGTGTGCCTCATCCTGCCTCACATGGTAGTACTCACCCTTAATTACAGCACAATGTGCCTCATCTTGCTTCACATGGTGTGTAAACAATTGTGTATGTGTAGATTATCATAATCTGTCTGTTCTTTTGAATACCTTGCCAAGAATACAAGTCTTCCATAAAATATAGCCATACATTGTCTATGTTACTGTGTTACTTCTGACTCTCATATCGTTACTCCTGTATATTGTTAAATGCTGTTATTAACTTCCTCTTCATGTACATTGTTTTCGAGCTTTTCTCCCCGTGCCTCCACTAAAAATGGGCTCACACCAGCCCAGTGGACTTTCCTGGTCAACAAAAGCAAATAAATAAAAATAATATATATATATATATATATAGAGAGAGAGAGAGAGAGAGAGAGAATCAGTCAACTTAAGCTGATGTGTATATTTACAGATACAATGTACAAAGGTCAAACATTCAGGTACATATTAAAATAAGAATAAAACACATACCATCTATAGAAAATGACTACAGAAAGCCAAATTATGTAAAGCAATACGCACACCATCATTCAAAACATTATTGGGAAAAGAGCATTTGTGGTCTTTCAGGTCTTGGAGTTGCACCATACTAACTTCTCCTGTGAAAACATTTATGGCTGTGCCTCCTGAAAAAAACATATACATGCTTGCAAAGAGATATGCTAGTAGCAGTCAACTACTAATTTGCTATTTGCCGTCATTCTGGTCAGAAATTGTTGTTCTGAATCACAGTACACTTAAAATGTCAGAAAATGTCTTATTTTTGCAAAAGTATTTTACTTGCATTTAAAACAAGAAAGAAACACTACATTAGAAGGTAAAATAAATGAATAAATAAAACTGTAACAAGATAAATAATATTTAGTTCATATTTCAGGACGTAATCAGAAAGATGATAAAGCAATATCAAGTAATACACTTTGTCTGGTCAAGGAGTGCAAAGGATTCAGGCTGTGTGCTTTAAAGTGCTTCTCCTCTGGTCCAGTATCAAATTCCCTTTTCTTCCTCCGTTTGCCTGATGGTGGACTCTATCACTTAACGTATAAGTACTCTTTGGCTGAGTCTAAAAAGCTTCATGTGGATAAGAGCTCTACCCAAGTTAAAAAATGCAAATAAATAAATGCCAGTCAATAAACCCATGCCAGAAATACATATTAACCTAGCAACTGTTTAACACAATTATTACTTTTATTTAAAAATCAAACACAGAACCTTTCATAGGTTTATAGTTTTTTTTACAAAGTTTACAGCTAAAGGAAACAATGAAAAAGCTCATCCACATCATTCAATAGTGTGTGAGAATAACAATGTCCCCCAGCACAAAGGTTTACTCCACATATCCCTGGTGAAAAATTGTAATCGTTCATCCTGTCATCCTGACCGGCTTTAAAGCCTCCTAGTGAAGTACTGTGCTTAGTACTTAAGAGCAGTGTATTCCAGAAATAGGGTATATATTGGGTTAGGTATCTGTTAGGCCATTTGGGGTTGCTGAGGTGGTGGTGTAAATTTAAGTCTCTAGAACAGGTGTTTGCCTTACCATTGTTTCTATTTAGGTGAAGATATCTAAAGAGGGCTTTGTCATTCATAGCATAGAAGGCTAAGCAGAGGTAAACCCTCTGGCATCTGTATGACACTGAATATAAGGAGAGGGCTTTTTGCCTTTCAGAGTAGCTAAGGATACTAAGGTACAACATCTTTTTGATGAGAAAATGCTGAGGTTACTCAAGCTAGTTTAAGTGCTTAGCAAGGTACCTGCTGAGGAGTGCACTGTATTCAATGACGGGCACAATATGAGATAAATAAAGTAGGATTATAATGGTTTTCCTGGTTCTTGCCAGCTGAGTCCTTTGTTTTATAATTTAGTACATTCCTTTTGCCAAGACAAACACTTTTATCCAGGATTATAACTTCTTTGAACCTTGATGAAGATAAGTTGCATAAGGTAGAACAATCTACAAATCACCACAGGTGCACATATTGGACAAAAGGAAGTTATGTAATCAACATACATATCCAAGTCTGTGATGACGCTGTCAAATTTAAGTGGAATATTATTTATATAGTAAGCAGTAGTGATGCTATATTTGCCAAAGAAAACTATCCTGCATTTCTTGGTGTTGAGGGTAAGTCCTTGATTATAACACTAATCATTTGTTTTGTCCCGCCATCAACAAACTCTGTTGGTTCTAGTTACGTTATGCCATCTTTTATGTCACAGAAATATATACACAAGAGGAGGGGGTCCCAGAAAAAAAAAATATGGAACAGTACCTGTGACATTTTGCTCTCTAGAGCAATTCCCCAAAACGGAACAGTGTGGGTTCTCTTAGACAGCTTATTAACAATCCATTGACTTATGTATGGTTTGACATTGAGTTGGGAGAGCTTGCCAGTAATTCCAGCATGGGGATTAGTCTCAAAGGTCTTGGAAAGGACCACATAAGCAGGGTAGACTGTATGATTCTTATCTGTGGTCTCAGTAACCCCTTAAAAGTACTCCACTAGGCTTAACAAACATGATCTGCCTTTTACAAAGCTGAACTGGTATGTGTCCAGGGATATAAGATCACCTGCAAATTAGTTCAGCTATAATGCATTCCACAACCTTGCAAATAATACTTGTGAGTTTATTAATGCTGCAGTTTTCCTCCTGGTCACATGACTGGCCTGTTTATTAAACCTCAGTGAGAGCCCTATGGCTCATTCATTCCTTCGGGCAGATACAGTAGTTGAGAATAACAGGAGTGATTACATCATCTGTAGGGAAAAATCAAGTCTACTAATCCTCCTTCTTTATTGTGCATATTCATAGCTCCAAATGGAAATGATTAAGTGGTGGTCTTCACTTTACAGACAAGTACCTCTCAGTGAGTCCTGAGGATTCAGTTAAGAAGACTTTGATTTGTGTCGATACATACCCCCCCTCCCCATAAGAGAAAAGGATAAGTTAAAGCTCATTACTGCGGTGCTATATATATGCCAACTCCGGTGCATGCTCAGCCTGCTAAATAAGTTTAGTTAGGGCTTTATCCCTCTATGCTAACAGAATTGTTTTAGAAAAACATGTTAAGTACAGGGCTGTTGTCAGTGTATTATAAAGATCATACTTCATACAGTAACCTTTTGAAATGTCAGGACCAGCTAGAGTGAGTCACAAAATTTGGAGACTGAATGGCTGAAAGATCAGACTTGTATATGCTGAGTCCAAGATGCCATTTTTCAGAATATTCCCTTTTCTCTGAGGAATGGTGATCTTGGACTTGGCATATATAAGTTTGGGGAGTTTGGGGAGGCTGTAAATAAAGTTTTAAGGAGAAGAGCAATTTTCAGGATTGACTCTTTTCCAAGTTTTGTCTTTTTTTCCGGCTTTTCTGCACTCTGCATTTCCAGTTCTGACATTGCAGTAGGGACCCACTTCATACAGTGCATTTTCTTCAGTGTTGCTAAATAGTTATAAACATTTATTAATTTGAAATCAATATAACCTAACAATTATTGACGGAGTAAAAATGTCAGTACAAATTTTAATAAAGTGCTATGTTCATACATTAAAGCACCAAATGTATTACCCTGCTTATCGACTAGGGCCTATAAATGATTCTACTTGGTTATTCGCTTACACTCCAGACTAATCTATGCCATTCAGTAGTTTTGTGGTGCATTGTTTAGCTGCTTAGGAACTTACTGGAATGTTTTATGCACTTCAGTATGTTACTTTTCCTAAAAGACTTAAATTCAGGTAGTATACTAATAATTCTACTGTGGTATATCTGTTACATACCGTTCTTGTATTTTCTTTGATGAGAAAATACAGTATTTTGCAGCAGTATTTATATATATTAGACAGTTTTAGTATTTAATCACAGCATAAGGATGTATAATACAGTGTCTATCTTTTAATTTATGTCACTTCTGATTTTGTATATACTTTTTTCTTTTGAAATGCTTTCCTATGCAGGAAGTTGAGGTAAGTTCACATTTTTTAATTCGTATTGCACTAATATTGTAATAGGTAGCATATACTCTCTGTTTCTTTCAGTCTATATGTATGCGTAAACTGTTCAGCTCTTTATTTGTTTTTAAGTATGTACAGACTGCCATTTAGAATTACTTTGTCTTTTGTACTTCTTTACTAAATTAAAACTCTCGGTAAGGTCCTCTTTCTGTCATCTGAAGTTATCGAACTGCTCAGGTATTGAACAAGAAATCAGTTTAGATGTCACATTTATGCATTCTGCCATACTGATCTCAGTGACATGCATGTGAACTTTGTGAAAACATACTGTCATTTCTAGCATTTCTTAATTAATCACTGCTCCATTTGTGCTGGGATTCAATGTCACCTCATCAGGAGTATTTAGTGTGTTTTTGTAGATGGTGTGAGCAAATGAACAGTGCATGAGAACTGAAAAACAATTTATTGGTATTGTATCTGTAGCACGTGTCAGATGGGAATGAATGTCTGTAAGCTTGAAATGCATGCAATATAGGCAGAGCTGGAAAATAATAGTGTTTCAGTTAGAGGAACAGATGAAACAAAGCTTCAAAGTGTGAAATCATTTGTCCAATAATTAATTTGTAATGAACATCAGTTAAAAGTCTATGTGCTGGAGTAACATTAGTATAAGAAATTTTTATTTTATTTTATTGTACATTTGTTTACCAGGAAAGTCCATTTGGACACGTCTTTTTTCAGCAGAGGCCCGGGGAGAAAAACTTCACCTAAGACACTGAAGTGTAAACATTTACAAGAATGAGTTACAGTGAGATACTTGTGGAATTAACATAGAGTAGGATAATATTTTGAAAAACAAGCGCATTTACAGGATCCATAGTATATCACAAACAAAACTATATATAAGAACAGAGAGTGTCAACACTGACAAGTATACGTTACAGTGACCACAACACAGTTGTGCATTTAGCATACAGTAAGAAATAAAAATCTTTGGTAACAAGGACTTTTCCAAGATTGCCTTATATCTGACTATACATTTGGTACGCTACGCATGCTTATAAAGTCAAGCAAGAGAGCATTTATTGGTTTGTGTGCTGATAATATCTAGATGTCTACTATGTGCATGCAAATAAGAAGCAAGGAGGTTTTTTCAATACATATACCTTGGTAACAGAATTAGAAGAACAAGGTTTGTGTACGGCGGATAAGAACGATGATTTAGCCAGGAGTAGTGCATGAGCAAAGTTTTGTTTTAGGTAAGTGAGTTTTAAGTATTTTTTTTATGTGGGACAGGCTAGTAGTAGTTATTGTATCTGCAGGCAATGTGTATTAGATTTTTACTATATAGTATGAAATGAGGGACTGTCCTGTAGCATTACTGGCTTTGGTTACTCTCAATAGAGATTTGTTAGTGTGTGTAGGACACGATTACTAATGTAAGGCAGTAGGAGTAGATTTTGGAGGGCAGGGTTTTTCTCTGGTTTGTAAAGTATATTATGGGCCATAGTAAGTTGATTATAAAGAGGGACTTGTGGCAGTTCTAACCAGTTCAGTTGTTTGAGTGCTAAGCGGCGATGTGACCTGAAGGATGCATCTGTGGGAAATCTGACAATTTTGTTAAAGCAGGAGTGCTAAATCTGATTTCTTTAGGTTAGTGAGAGTTGGTGAGGCATAGATTAGAGTCAAAATAAGATGTGTTCGTGCAATGGTTGGTTTTGCGTTATTAGTACGATATTGCTTGTTTCTGTCTAAAGTACCAAGTATTTTGTGCACTTTTTTATGGTCTCTGCAATATGGATGTCAAATCTCATGCTGCTATCGATTAGTAATCCCAGAAACTTAGTGAGTGTGGGTTACGGGTGCAATGATGGTGCTGTTCTTGGACCGGATACTGAATGTGGGAGTGGTGAAGTGGGTCTTGTAGGTTTGAAAAGCATAAGTTTTGTTTTGTTGGGGTTTAGAATTAGTTGTGAGTTACTTAGCCAGACTTCCACTTTGAGAAAGAGTCTTGTGTTATTAATTGTAGTTGTTGTACAGATGGAGCAGCACGTATTAGTGTGGAACCATCTGCGCACTGCACAACAGAAGCATTCACTGCTGAGGTGTGGAGATTGTTGGCAAATAGTATGAAAAGTAGGGGGCCCAGGATAGATCCCTGAGGAACCCCTATTTTAACAGTTAAAAAGAGGAGAGAGGTTTTGGTGCCATTAAACAGCTTGCCGTTGGCCACTCAGGTGGTCTTTGAACCGTGCAAGAGTATTCTGGCTTATATTCAGGTCTGATAGTGCGTTAATCACTTTACTATGTGAAACCATACCAAAGGCTTTTGAACAGTTGAGAAAGATAGAGGATACATATTTGTCATTGTTCCTATGAAGATTAACTGTATTAGTGAAATTCATTAGAGTAGAGATAGCACTGTCAAAGGGGCAGAAACCATGTTGACTATCAGATAGAAGTTTGTTATTAAGCAAGTAGTCCATGATTTGTATGTGTATACATCTCTCAAGAATCTAGGACAAGGGTAATAGGCCAGAGATTGCTTGGTAATTAGTTCTGTTGAATTCCCTCATTTGTGTAATGGAATAATATGGGAAATTTTCCAGGTAGCAGGGACTTGGTTCTCGGGCATTGCTCTGTTAATGGGGATGGATATGGGGTAAGAGATTGCATCAGCTGCTGCTCTTCGATAGTCAGCTGGGAGGTTGTCAGCTGTGAGGTTAGTGGGTTTTATTTTATTGAGCAGTTTTTTAATGATGTGAGTTTTATTTTGCAGACGTATTTAATCATTTATTTAGCCTTTGTTGACTGGTTTAGCCCCAGTAGGTTGGTAGCCTATTTTCAGGGAAGGCCCAGGATGTTATTTATACTACGTAGGGAAATTTGGCAAGGGCACCTGAGAACTTCCCCTACTGTTTTCCATAGGTGCCATGGGATCTTTTACAGCCACCTGAGCTACCACTAACTGTGGTAGCTAAAGTGGAACTGAACCTGTTCAAGCTGTGAGCAGGTATGCTTTATTGCAGAGTTAGCCATCATACAGATATCCTTTTCTTATGCAGGAAGAATTAGACTATCTATGTTCAGGCAGAGTAGTTTATGATGTTAGGGGTTGGCAAAACAGTGTAAATGTGTATGCAGATTTTATTTATTCATTCTGAATTTGTTAGCTGGGATACAGAGCACTGACCCCATTGAACCTATTTCAGTCTGAATCCATGGAAAACACAATAGTTACACAACACTGACATGACATTATGTGTGGAGTGAATGATAAAATACAATATATATATATATATATATATATATATATATATATATATATATATATCGTATACAAAGTGAATATCATAGTTGGCTTGTAGCAATAAAGGCAATAGTTAAATTACATTATATACAGAATGAGTGCAAAAACACAATACATACATGCATTATATATAGAGATGAAATCAGAGAAGGCAGGCTGAAAGAATCACAATCAAAAATAGTGCCAGAACACGGCATCTAGACAGAAGGAGGGAATGAATCCGTTAAGTTACATGACCAGAGAGATATCAGTTGTATTTTCCTAGAGTTTTGAAATGTGCTTTTATCTGTGAATGGAAAATGGGGTAAAAGGAATAATAATTAATAGGATAAGGGAAGGGGCCGATTCCCGCAGTTTGTGACCAAGAACTGAGAAGCATGATCTGTGCAGTGAGGCCGAGTCTGGGGGGTTTACAGGAGGAACATGCGTGGTTAATGTGTCTAAGTTTGTATGTTGGTGCATCTCTGAATAGTCTGGAAGCTACTGGAGGGAAGGTGCCATTCTTGATAAGTTTAAGTAGTTGAGTTGTAAATAAAGAGTCAGCGCATTGTTTCTCAAGTAGCAAGTTAGCATTTTTAATGGTTTTGCAATGGTGCTTATTTCTTGGGGAGAGAGTGATGAATCTAGTCTCGTATCTGCAAGAGGATTTTATAGTAGCAACTGCAGCTGACTTAGTCTTTCATCCCCTCCATGACAATGACATAGTGGACCATTACTGTACTGATGTGTTGGCCTAATCTGCAGCCTCAATGGAGTCGTGGAGTGCGTATGGCAGTGGACAATAAGGAATGTGTGGTTTTATGCATATTGCCTATCTGGACCTTTTGTTGATTTACAGGGTGCGCAGTGGGTGTAACTCAAGTATCTACCTTGAGAATGCTCTATCGGTTCCTCAATGCTATGTGGTTTCCCTGTACCCCAGAGGAGAGAGTAAAGCCCTTCTAAGAGAGTTCTTTTGAGAGAGTAAAGGACTTCTGTGCCATAGCCCATTTCTCAGACATAATGGGAGCCAAAGACTATACTCATATAAAAAAAGGCCCCACCAACTGAACTGAAAAGGAGGTGCATGAACCACAAAGGATATAACTACATTGCCTTCCAGGCAGTCTGTAATTCCCAGGGTATCATCCAAAATGTGGGTGCAGGTCAGCCAGGCAATTTTCATAATTCCCACTTATGGCTTACATGTCATCTTTACTAACAGTTGGTGAAGGGTGACTTCCCACAAGGGCCTTTTTTGGGTAATATTGGATATATCACACCAACACTAAGCCAAAGCTTAAACCAATAAAAAATAAATAAGTAAGGAATAAGTCTTCAGAGCCGAGTACTGCTGAAAGGCTTAATCCAAAAACGTTAAGACCTTTTGTCCCCTGAATAACAGGACTTCAGGGACCAGAGTTCCCAGTACCAGAGGCAGCAGCAGCTGAGACAGAAGTGAGTCAAAGGAAGAGCCAGCAGCAGAAAATGAGCATTTCCAGATTGAATCAAGCACAGTAAGCTGCTGCACAAGCAAAGAGGTAGTGCATTGCTCAGAGGTTTACAATGTAGTTATATAAGAGCTAAGCAGATACAGTTAATGTGATGTCTACAAAAATACCAAACTGTGCTTACCTTTGCATAGGCTGGCCCCATTGTGCATCAAATATACTGTAGGCAACCCAAGTAATAATGTCCACAGGATATGGCTCAGTTATCATGATTTGCATGGGTGGACAAAGGTGTGCAATGGTGCTCGTCTTTCAAAGTAAAGTGTGGGAGTGGGAGTGCTGAGATACATGAACAGAAAAAGTGTGCTTGTGGGTAGTGTGAGAACGGAATTGCTTGGTAGTTAATGTGCAGCAGAACCAGGGTTGGTGATAGTGTGGGATGTGCTGGGGGTGTAGGTGAGTATGTATCCACCTTCAAGGACACAGACTCACAAGTCTTGCTGCACTGTGCCATAGCCTACTGGACAGGTCCAGGGCATGCATGACAGAAGGTTCAGCTGCCCATGTACACCACTGATCAGGAGAGCAGACTCTGCCAGGAGTTGTACCACAATTTAGGCTAGATGCTGGTGTTTTTCCAGTCCATAACCACTGGAAGATGTGCCGATAGGATCACCACCACAGAGGTGACCTCTTGAGTATGCAGACACATCCGCAACTGACGTTACAGTGAAAGTGAGATCTTGCTCGTCCATGGCCAGGTTGTCTGACATTTCAGGAAGTAGCAGATGATGAATCAGGAGGATATCCCCTCGCTCCTGACAGATAACTAAGAGAAGACATTGCATGATTTACTATATTATTCAGTTTACTCAACGAATCACACATAAGGGTCATGTGCTCCCATAGATCAGAAGACACAGCCTGGATAACCCTCCAAACCTCTGCCATGGCTCAGTAGAAATAGCCTGTACCTCCATAATGGCCCTGCAAACATGTTAGGTGGTAGCTACTGACACACCAATCCAGGGAGTGGTAGTAATCATACTGTGGCTCCTGCAGGCACCATTAATAGCCCCCTTCATGTGGATCTTCCTACCCATGAGTGCTAGGGGCATATTCAGACATCTATCTTCTGGGATCCACCACACTTCCCTGATAAAATAATAGTGTGCTATGGGTATATGCAGAAACAGAGACTGTGTCCATACTCTGAGTAGGAGATGTGTGTGTGTGTGGGGGGGGGGTGACATGCCATGTGTCCAAAACACACTCTACACCTCCTGACTCTGCTAGCTCATTCCTGCAATCATTATCAGAGGATACAGATCCTCTGACATCAGATGGGGGCAGTTCTTCTGTAGTGGTACCATATAATGAATTACATGTGACTACATCAAAGCAAAAAAATAAACAGTGTAAGTAGTAGCTTGCACCACGACTGAACACGCAACTTACATCATTACTGCAATTAAATATGATATCAGCTAATAACCTCAACCATATATTTTACCTGGATGCCAGATGTACCTGGATACTAGAAATGAATCAGCTATTATAAAATGTAACAAGACTAACAGGTAAAAATGAGTGCAGATATTGATAGTAGGGCTACATATCTGGGGCATCTTCACTCAGTGTTTTCTGGATCCTACTTAGCACTGCCCTGATATCCAACACCACATTGTGCAACTCTGTGGAAGTGGAACCACTTTTAAGTGAGACCAGGAGCTCTCCCATCTCCATAAGGGGTGATGCACTAGACAGGCTACCACCTGTTGTCTTCCAGTCCCATGCCATGGACTGGGCTCTATGGATGAGACCACAAATCATATATATGATCCTAACCATAAACAGCTTAAACATTGTTGAAATGTTCATGCCAGACATGGTCTTCGACAGGCTTATAAGTGCAATAGACTTTAATAGAATGTCTACCACAGAGATGGAGGTTCACTACTTGCACCATATTTTCAGCACATGTTAACTTGAGCCTGTGTGTGGATGTAGTTTTCTTTGCCTGTATCTGAGACACAGCTCTTTTGGTATGATAGTATAATTAACAGCTGTGGTCCTAAACAGGCATTACATATCCTAAAAGTAATACTGTACTAATAGCCCATCTGAGATGTTTTAGTTGTACCTGCACTAACATACATGTATCCTCATAACAATCATTACATAATTGGTAGGCATTATGCATCCTGCGCACACCCTCCCCCGCCAGGAAAGCACATGGCTTCAAGTTAACAAGCACACAACTTAAACACCTGAACATTACAATATAAGTGGTAAAAAGGGAGTGGCTAATCACATATAGTGTAAGGTGTACAGCAGTATATTGGTGTGTGCACTGTAGTTACAACCTACCATCACAACCCCACATGCTTCTATAATCATAATAATGGCTGAAGAAGTTGAGGGCTGATTCACGTTTTAAGCACAGAGGTGGTGAGAGGAGGAGTCAAAGATGTTTGTAGTCATCATCCATAACTATTATATGTGGAGGTTCCAGCAGAAGGGCTATACTGTGTCACAGTATGAGAATTTTTTTCTGGGATAGTTTGGCCAGGGCTGTTACCTCTGCTATTGGCACCCCGTGCAATGAAGAGCAATACCATACCACTTCAGTGACTTGAGTTGATGTAAGCCCAGCTTTCTTGGTCGATGGGAGGCTGAAATTAGGCTGCATTCTCAGTATTGTAAGGTTCATGGGTTCATAGCTTAGTACTAGGCTAATTGCCCTTGTGGGCCATTTTAAGCCTAGCCAATTACCCCATGTGAGAATCAAACGCTGCACCTTGTGTCTGCAAGGTAAACACCTTAACCATTATGCCAACCTCCCACCCTAAAGCTGTAGGTTCATAGATTAGTACTAGACTTACTGCCTTTGTGGGCCATTTTAAGCCTAGCCAATTACCCCCTGTGAGAATCAAACCCTGCACCTTGTGTCTGTAAGTTAAGCACCTTAACCATTATGCCAGCCCCCCACCATCTTCTAGCTAAACAAATAACCTGCCAATGCATCCCACATCCAATTTCACATTATGGACTATTTATGTCTATAGCCCATGCTGGGATTGAAAGGAACATGGAAATGCATAGGAGCAGACTAGATTGTCTATCAGAGTGTTGCGGTAGGTATTCCTGCTTTCGTGAAAGATGTCTCTGTTTGCATAGAGAGAAAAAAAAACAGTTGTAGCCATTAAAAATAAGTGTGGATAACTTTTATACAGCAGTACTAAATCCATTAGTAGCACCAGATCTGTTAGTAGTGCCACATCCTTTAGTAGTACCACATCCTAGTATCAATTCTGTTAGTAGTGCCACATCCTTTAGTAGTACCAGATCTGTTAGTAATGCCACATCCTTTAGTACTACCACATCCATTAGTAGTACCAGTTCTGTTAGTAATGCCACATCCTTTAGTAGTACCATATCCATTAGTAGTACCAGATCTGTTAGTAGCGCTACATGATTTAGTAGTATGGCACTAGTACTACATTCATTAGTATTACCAAATCTGTTAGTAGTAACAGATCTGTTAGTAGTTTTACATCCTTTAGTAGTACAAGGTCTGCTAGTAGTTCCACATCCTTTAGTAGTACAAGATCTGTTAGTACCACATCCTTTAGTACTACCAGATCTGTCAGTAGTGTCACATCCTTTAATAGTACCAGATCCGTTAGTAGTGCCACATCCTTTAATAGTACCAGATCTTTTAGTAGTGCCGCATCCTTTAGTAGTGCCTGATCTGTTAGCAGTGCCGCATCCTTTAGTAGTACCAGATCTGTTAGCAGTGCCACATCCTTTAGTAGTACCGGATCCGTTAGTAGTCCCAGATATGTTAGTAATGCCACATCTTTTAGTAGTACCACATCCAATAATAGTACCAGATCTGTTAGTAGTGCCACGTCCTTTAGTACTGCCACATCCTTTAATAGTACCAGATCTGTTAGGACTGTCACATCCTTTAGTACTACCACATCCATTAATAGTACCAGATCTGTTAGTAGTGCCACGTCCTTTAGTACTGCCACATCCTTTAATAGTACCAGATCTGTTAGGACTGTCAAATCCTTTAGTACTACCACATCCATTAATAGTACCAGATCTGTTAGTAGTGCCACGTCCTTTAGTACTGCCACATCCTTTAATATTACCAGATCTGTTAGGACTATCACATCCTTTAGTACTACCACATCCATTAATAGTACCAGATCTGTTAGTAGTGCCACGTCCTTTAGTACTACCACATCCATTAATAGTACCAGATCTGTTAGTAGTGCCACATCCTTTGGTAGTATCACATTTATTTATTATTATTATTTATTTTACATTTGTTGACCTGGTTTGTCTGGCTGAGCTGATAGCCTTTTTTCAGCGGAGATCCAGGGAGCAAAGCTCCATAACATTTACGTTTAAGATTTGACACAGCAAAAAAATAAATATGTAAACAAAAAGACTTTGACAGTACTTAAGTTGAAAATATACAAAGGAAATATGAAAATCTAAGTTGAGAAATTTACGATCTAGAAAATAAGTAGGATGAATAAAGTTTGTTTACATATACAATATATAAAAAAATGAAAGAAAAAAAGGTAATGCTTGGTGATACAGCCAGGTAGTTGTAATAAAAGAAAGTCTGCAGCTGGTAAATATGCAAGGGCATTATAAGAAGCAGTAAGAGTCAATAACTAAGTTAAGAGGGGGTAGATAGATAGCTCTAAAAGTGGCAGGAACCAGTAAAAGGCAGACAAAGAACTAAAAATAGGAGAGGATGACAGTTCAAGAGGGTGACTACAGTGAAGTGACATATCCAGTGGCTTTTTAGGTAGCCTTTGGCAGTTGATTGGAATAGATTTGGTTATTTAAGGGATCAGATTTCCAGTGGGAGTTTATTCCAGGAGATGGAAAGGTGGTAGAGCTAGAGGTTTTGACCAGTTTTGCTCTGGTTTATAGATGTGTAGCAGGTTTTGGTCTGAACTTCGGAGAGACCTGGAAAGGGTATAAGAAGAGATAAAGGATTCAAGCTAGAGCAGAAAGATGTTTGATATAGGACAGAGTGGATAATCTGAATCTGGGAGAGGAGAAGCAAGTTGGGTAGTTCCAAACAGTTTAAATGAGCTAAAGAGAGACAGTGATGAGATTGATTGCTCTGATTAACAGCAAATCTTGCCACTTTGTTGTACATATTTTCCATGTTAGTTAGAAGGGTGGTTTGGAGGTTAGAGAGGATCTGAACGTATTTACCAAGTTAGTTAGAAGGGTGATTTGGAGGTTAGAGAGGATCTGAAAGCTATACAGTAGGCTTGGTAGGAAATAGGCATGAGACAGGGAATCCCAAGCCTTATTTCTAAATAGGAGGCCAAGCTTTTGATGGGCTTTTTTAATACAACTTTTGACATGCAAATCAAATTTCAGTTTGTTGTTTATTGTAAACCATAGAAGTTTCATGTAGGGCTTGACTAAAATGGATGTATTCTGTAGAGACTGGATGGTAAAAGTGGATCTGAGGTTATTCAGGCTTTTGGGGAGAAAAAGTAAGAGTTTAGTATTTTTAGCATTCAGAATTAGCTGGTTGTGGGCAGGCCAGATCTTAACAGATTTTAAGGATTTCTGAGTCATGGAAAGTAAGTCACACAGGACATCAGCAATAACGATGACAGTAGAGTCATCAGCATATTAGATGAGAGTAGGCCGAGGGCTGGAGGTATAGAGTAGATTAGCATCGGATCTGCTAGCAGTGCCACATCCATTAGTAGTACCGGATCTGTTAGTAGTGCCACATCCATTAGTAGTACCGGATCTGTTAGTAGTGCCACATCCATTAGTAGTACCGGATCGGTTAGTAGTGCCACATCCATTAATAGTACCAATTCTGTTAGTAGTGCCACATCCATTAATAGAACCGGATCTGTTAGTAGTGCCACATCCATGAATAGTACCAGATCTATTAGAAGTGCTATTCCATTAATAGTACCGGATCTGTTAGTAGTGCCACATCAATTAATAGTACCAGATCTGTTAGTAGTGCCACATCCATTAGTAGTACCGGATCTGTTAGTAGTGCCACATCCATTAGTAGTACTGCTCTGTTAGTAGTGCCACATTCATAAATAGTATTGTATCTGTTAGTAGTGCCACATCGATTCATAGTACCGGATCTGTTAGTAGTGCCACATCCATTAATAGTACCAGATCTATTAGAAGTGCCACATCCATTAATAGTAACGGATCTGTTAGTGGTGCCACATCCATTAGTAGTACCAGATCTGTTAGTAGTGTCAAATCCATAAGTAGTACCGGATATGTTAGTAGTGCCACATCCATTAGTAGTATCGGATCGGTTAGTAGTGCCACATCCATTAATAGTACCAGTTCTGTTAGTAGTGCCACATCCATTAATAGTACTGGATCTGTTAGTAGTGCCACATCCATTAATAGTACCAGATCTGTTAGTAGTGCCACATCCATTAGTAGTACCGGATCTGTTAGTAGTGCCACATCCATTAGTAGTACTGCTCTGTTAGTAGTGCTACATTGATTAATAGTATTGTATCTGTTAGTAGTGCCACATCGATTCATAGTACCGGATCTGTTAGTAGTGCCACATCCATTAATAGTACCAGATCTATTAGAAGTGCCACATCCATTAATAGTACCGGATCTGTTAGTGGTGCCACATCCATTAGTAGTACCGGATCTGTTAGTAGTGCCACATCCATTAATAGTATCAGATCTGTTATTAGTGCCACATCCATTAGTAGAACCGGATCTATTAGTAGTGTCACATCCATTAATAGTACCTGATCTATTAGTAGTGCCAAATCCATTAGTAGTACCGGATCTGTTAGTAGTGCCACATCCACTAATAGTACCGGATCCGTTAGTAGTGCCACATCCATTAATAGTATCGGTTCTATTAGTAGTGCCACATCCATTAGTAGTACCGGATCTGTTAGTAGTGCCACATCCATTAATAGTACAGGATCTGTTAGTAGTGCTACATCCATTAGTAGTACCGGATCTGTTAGTAGTGCCACATCCATTAATAGTACTGGTTCTGTTAGTAGTGCCACATCCATTCATAGTACCGGATCTGTTAGTAGTGCCACATCCATTAATAGTACCAGATCTATTAGAAGTGCCACATCCATTAATAGTACCGGATCTGTTAGTGGTGCCACATCCATTAGTAGTGCCGGATCTGTTAGTAGTGCCACATCCATTAGTAGAACCGGATCTATTAGTAGTGCCACATCCATTAATAGTACCGGATCTATTAATAGTGCCAAATCCATTAGTAGTACCGGATCTGTTAGTAGGGCCACATCAACTAATAGTACCGGATCTGTTAGTAGTGCCACATCCATTAATAGTATCGGTTCTATTAGTAGTGCCACATCCATTAGTAGTACCGGATCTGTTAGTAGTGCCACATCCATTAATAGTACAGGATCTGTTAGTAGTGCCACATCCATTAGTAGTACTGGATATGTTAGTAGTGTCACATCCATTAATAGTACTGGATCTATTAGTAGTGCCACATCCATTCATAGTACCAGATCTGTTAGTAGTGCCACATCCATTAATTGTACCAGATCTATTAGAAGTGCCACATCCATTAATAGTACCAGATCTGTTAGTAGTGTCACATCCATTAATAGTACCAGATCTGTTAGTAGTGCCACATCCATTAGTAGTACCAGATCTGTTAGTAGTGCCACATCCATTAGTAGTACTGCTCTGTTAGTAGTGCCACATCCATTAATAGTATCAGATCTGTTATTACTGCCACATCCATTAGTAGTACCGGATCTATTAGTAGTGCCACATCCATTAATAGTACCGGATCTATTAGTAGTGCCAAATCCATTAATAGTACCGGATCTGTTAGTAGTGCCACATCCATTAATAGTACCGGATCTGTTAGTAGTGCCACATCCATTAATAGTACCGGATCTATTAGTAGTGCCAAATCCATTAGTAGTACCGGATCTGTTAGTAGTGCCACATCCACTAATAGTACCGGATCTGTTAGTAGTGCCATATCCATTAATAGTACAGGATCTGTTAGTAGTGCCACATCCATTAGTAGTACTGGATCTGTTAGTAGTGCCACAGCCATTAATAGTACTGGATCTGTTAGTAGTGCCACATCCATTCATAGTACCGGATCTGTTAGTAATGCACATCCATTAATAGTACAAGATCTATTAGAAGTGCCACATCCATTAATAGTACCGGATCTGTTAGTAGTGCCACATCCATTAATAGTACCAGATCTGTTAGTAGTGCCACATCCATTAGTAATACCGGATCTGTTAGTAGTGCCACATCCATTAGTAGTACTGCTCTGTTAGTAGTGCACATCCATTAATAGTACCAGATCTTTTAGAAGTGCCACATCCATTAATAGTACCGGATCTGTTAGTAGTGCCACATCCATTAATAGTACCAGATCTGTTAGTAGTGCCACATCCATTAGTAGTACCAGATCTATTAGTAGTGCCACATCCATTAATAGTACTAGATCTATTAGTAGTGCCAAATCCATTAATAGTACCGGATATGTTAGTAGTGCCACATCCATTAATAGTACTGGATCTGTTAGTAGTGCCACATCCATTAATAGTAACAGATCTGTTAGTAGTGCCACATCCATTCATAGTACCAGATCTACTAGTAGTGCCATATCCATTAATAGTACCAGATCTGTTAGTAGTGCCACATCCATTAATAGTACGAATTCTGTTAGTAGTGCCACATCCATTAATAGAACCCGATCTGTTGGTAGTGTCACATCCATTAATAGTACCGGATCTGTTAGTAGTGCCACATCCATTAATAGTACCGGACCTGTTAGTAGTGCCACATCCATTAATAGTACCAATTCTGTTAGAAGTGCCACATCCATTAGTAGTACTGCTTTGTTAATAGTGCCACATCCATTAATAGTACCAGATCTATTAGTAGTGCCACATCCATTAATAGTACCGGCGCTGTTAGTATTTCCATATCCATTAATAGTACCGGATCTATTAGTAGTGCCACATCCATTAATAGTACCGGATCTGTTAGTAGTGTCACATCCATTAATAGTACTGTATCTGTTAGTAGTGCCACATCCATTAGTAGCACCTGATCTGTTAGTAGTACCACATCCATTAATAGTAACAGATTTGTTAGTAGTGCCACATCCATTAATAGTACCTGATCTGTTAGTAGTGCCACATCCATTACTAGTACCGGATTTGTTAGTAGTACCACATCCATTAATAGAATTGGATCTGTTAGTAGTGCCACATTTATTAATAGTACCGGGTCTATTAGTAGTGCCACATCCATTAATAGTACCGGATCGGTTAGTAGTGCCATATCCATTAATAGTACCGGATCTGTTAGTAGTGCCACATCTATTAATAGTACTGGATCTGTTAGTAGTTCGGCATTCATTAATAGTACCGGATCTGTTAGTAGTGCCACATCCATTAGTAGTACGAAATCTGTTAGTAGTGCCACATCCATTAATAGTATCGGATCTGTTAGTAGTGCCACATCCAATAGTACTACCAGATCTGTTAGTAGTGCCATATCCATTAATAGTACTGGATCTGTTAGTAGTGCCACATCCATTAGTAGTACCGGATCTGTTAGTAGTGCCACATCCATTAATAGTACCGGATCTGTTAGTAGTACCACATCTATTAATAGTACTGGATCTGTTAGTAGTGCCACATCCATTAATAGTACCGGATCTATTAGTAGTGCCACATCCATTAATAGTACCAGATCAGTTAGTAGTGCCACATCTATTAATAGTACCGGATCTATTAGTAGTGCCACATCCATTAGTAGTACCTGATCTGTTAGTAGTGCCACATCCATTAATAGTACCGGATCTGTTAATAGTGCCACATCCATTAATAATACCAGATCTGCTAGTAGTGCCACATCCATTAATAGTACTGGATCTGTTAGTAGTGCCACATCCATTAATAGTACCAGATCTGTTAGTAGTGCCACATCCATTAATAGTACCTGATCTGTTAGTAGTGCCACTTCCATTAATAGTATCGGATCTGTTAGTAGTGCCACATCCATTAATAGTACCAGATCTGTTAGTAGTGCCACATCCATTAATAGTACTGGATCTGTTAGTAGTGCCACATTCATTCATAGTACCAGATCTGTTAGTAGTGCCACATCCATTAATAGTGCCAGATCTATTAGAAGTGCCACATCCATTAATAGTACCAGATCTGTTAGTGCCACATCCATTAGTAGTACCGGATCTGTTAGTAGTGCCACATCCATTAGTAGTACTACTCTGTTAGCTGTGCCACATCCATTAATAGTATTGGATCTGTTAGTAGTGCCACATCCATTAATAGTACCGGATCTGTTAGTGGTGCCACATCCATTAATAGTATCATATCTGTTATTAGTCCCACATCCATTAGTAGTACCAGATCTATTAGTAGTGTCACATCCATTAATAGTTCCTGACCTGTTAGTAGTGACACATTCATTAATAGTACCAATTCTGTTAGTAGTGCCACGTCCATTAGTAGTACTGCTCTGTTAGTAGTGCCACATTCATTAATAGTACCGGATCTATTAGTAGTGCCACATCCATTAATAGTACGGGATCTGTTAGTAGTGCCACATCCATTAGTAGTACTGCTCTGTTAGTAGTGCCACATTCATTAATAGTACCGGATCTATTAGTAGTGCCACATCCATTAATAGTACCGGATCTATTAGTAGTGCCACATCCATTAATAGTACCAGATCTGTTAGTAGTGCCACATCCATTAATAGTACCGGAGCTGTTAGTAGTGCCACATCCATTAATGGTATGGGATCTGTTAGTAGTGCCACATCCATTAGTAGTACTGGATCTGTTAGTAGTGCCACATCCATTAGTAGTACCTGATCTGTTAGTAGTGCCACATCCATTAATAGTACCTGACCTGTTAGTAGTGCCACATCCATTAATAGTACCGGATTTGTTAGTAGTACCACATCCTTTAATAGAACTGGATCTGTTAGTAGTTCCACATTCATTAATAGTACCGGATCTGTTAGTAGTGCCACATCCATTAGTAGTACAAAATCTGTTAGTAGTGCCACATCCATTAGTAGTATCAGCTCTGTTAGTAGTGCCATATCCAATAGTAGTACCAGATCTGTTAGTAGTGCCACATCCATTAATAGTACCGGATCTGTTAGTAGTGCCACATCCATTAATAGTACCAGATCTGATCGTAGTGCCACATCCATTTATAGTACCGGATCTGTTAGTAGTGCCACATCCATTAATAGTACCAGATCTGTTAGTAGTGCCACATCCATTAGTAGTACCAGATCTGTTAGTAGTGCCACATCCATTAATAGTACCAGATCTGTTAATAGTGCCACATCCATTAATAGTACCGGATCTGATAGTAGTGCCACATCCATGTATAGTACCGGATCTGTTAGTAGTGTCACATCCATTAATAGTACCGGATCTGTTAGTAGTGCCACATCCATTAGGAGTACCGGATCTGTTAGTAGTGCCACATCCCGTAATAGTATCAGATCTGTTAGTAGTTCCACATCCAAGTTTACCACATTTTTATTTGCTTTGGGTATTTGGTTATTTTACTGTACATTTTTTTAATGCAGTGGTGGTTCTACTTTTCTTTTTTGCCCCCATTTTCTTCATTGGTACTGGCCCAGCATGCCAATACCCCATCATTGGTAGGTCTACCAGTTATCTCCTTATTCCATGGACTTATCCTAGAATTTATGGGGCCAGTATTGGATCCTTAGGCATTCTGATGGCTAGGTACATCTTTGTATCCTTCTGGGGAGGGGGGAGTTACTGTATAATCTATTTTTTTTCTCCTTCCTTCATGGCAATATGGTTGAGTATAGGGTGGGCATACAATGTGAGCAAGTGACAAATTGCCCCACCTACACATCAGAGCTGCATCCTACCCTGCAAAGCACACCTGTTCCAGTGAGATATTTGGCCACCAGTGAGGATTGATGCCCATGTACTAACCTCTCCCCATGATGGGCACACCCTTCCCTCCCTGCTGCTCGATCAGTCTCCTGAGCTGCTGATTGATCCTGGGTCATTTGTATCATTGTCCAGGTTTCATCACTCTATGCCACTGGTGCAGCTTTCTGCTTTTTTGTTTGATAATGCACAGCCGGCAGTTGTGCTTAATCAGAGTGCAGATTCCCTAAAGATATCTTTCAGCAGTACACTACAGTTAGGTGACTACCTTACTTTGTAGTTTTGAACTGTCAGCAGTGGTGCATGTTTTAGTTTCAGTCATTTTTTTCTAGCTTCATTTGTCATACTAACTTTCAGTATCTGCTCTGCTGCAAACCTGTCCATTCGTGCTCACCTTTTAGAATAGATGATCTCTAAGCTACAGACTGTTATAGGCTGAATTTCACTTTCCTATTTATGGGAGAAATAAACTATTGTGATATTGAGTTAGAGCCATTAAAGCACAATAGCCTTTGGTAACATTAAGGCTGCCTTTCTTTGGAGCTATGACAATTAACCTAAGTGACATGATTACCCACATTTCACAGACCTCTCACTGAAAAGCCATGTCTGTCAAAATGCATGCCCATCAACCATATCTTTCAACTGCGCAGTTTTTCGCAGAATTTCTAAATTTTTGCCTTTTAACTTTGGTCTGTTCCCCATAAAATTTTGGGTCTATGTTTACACATTGAATAAGAATTATGTGAACATCTTATAATCGAACATTAAACAGTGAAAGTTTAAACTACCGAACATGCTTAACTTTGAAAAATAATTCATTGAATGGCCATAGTTGGCTAACAACCCGGGAGTACTGGGATAAGCAAAGGACACCTTTTTTTTTAAATTTGTCCTATTCCCCACTGTAGTGCGATCTCGGAGTTGGTATAGTTAGTTAGGGGGTGTGGGGGGTGCCATTCAATTAATTATTTTATTATGTTAAGCATGTTTGGTAGGTTAAACTTTTGCTGTTTAACATCCTATTATAAGGCATTCATTGTAATTCCTATTCGATACATGAACATACCCCTAAATTTTGAGCGTTTGGTAAATTATAGAGGACTGATGCCACTAAATAATAGAATACATTTGAGTTTCAAACTTCATATCTTTCAGAAATACATGATAACATAAAACCTGTTATTGTAAGAATGTTTTAAGTTTATAAGAGTAATATTTAAAATCTGTCCCTGATTTTGGGCTTTTGTCCTATTATTTTTGACTTTGTCCAGATTGCTTGTGCTAGGAGGTTTAGAGGCATGCCATCAACTTGTCACAGAACAACCTCACATGTTATAATCCTCAATTACTGGCAGATACACACACATATCCCAAAACTACAAACAGACAGAAAAAGATTAAATTAACTCTGACGTTTTGCACACCCTATGTTTATACCATGCTTGCATGGTTTGTGATTTGGTCATTGAAATGTGTCTTGGTGATTGGATCACCACCAGTAATCAGTTTAAGTAGCCCTTGATGAGTGTTACCCAATCTATTATGATTCACCATCACAATTTATTGTATCTCCTTTAATCTGGTGTATAATGATCTCCTAAAAACACAGAATCAGTGCGAATACTGCACCTTAATTATTTTCATAGTCTATCCAGATTCTGAAACTATGTAAACCTTCTTTAGACATTTTCTTATCTAAGTCATACATTAATCAGGTTTTTTATACTGTTGATTTCTGACTTGAACACAGAAAGGCGATGGATTGTTTCTGGCACTTGATCTCAGAGTTTTTCCATTTTTTTGGGCCCTGACAAACCCAGTAATGTTGCACACAGCACTCAGCATTGATGTGTTACGCTTTGTGATATCAGGATGCAGTGAGTAGTTTACATTGAGATTTATAAACATTTAACATCTCAGGTGTTAAACGTGATTATTACCAACAACAACTAGCTGAAGTTCTGTCCTGATTAAAGGATCATTAGTAGTATGGTAGGAGCAATGGGCACTTGTTGGAAATGGAAGATGGGGCATTGACCCAAGAGTTAGTGACTGACAGAGTTACATAAATTGCTGGTGTATTTTGGATGCATGTGGCACACAGACACAAGTGTTAATTACTCAATGTAACCCAGTTTAATGGAGTGAATCTTCTTAACACATTTTCTTATCTAAGTATTACATTAATTATCTCTGCCACTAGATATCACAGGTTATTCTTAATGACACAACACAGCTTTTCACGTGCCAGCAAATACAAACTTCATTGAACAAAGACATAGGTACACACACACACACACACACACACTCTCACACACAAGCACACAGATAACACAAGCCACCACAATCTTGCTCCTCCCATAGAGGACTTAGCTTGAAACAATTTACTTAACTTTATAGACCAAGTGCAAAGTCATAGCACCTCAAGGTAGGCTATGTTGCATTAAGGGAGGAACCTGAAAAAAAATCCCTTTTTTCTGTTCAGATAGCACTGATATTCAAAAAAAAATAATAATTTGGTGTATTGCATTCATTACTGAGAATGAATTACCAGGCCGTATATTATTTTATGTGTTGAAGGAGCTCAGCAGTGAAGCTTAAATGAACCTTGATAGAACTCATTCTCTAAGACCACCCTTATTAGAGCTGCAAGATGGATGCATCCATTGGCTTTTATTTTTCACTCTATATTCAGGTTCAGTGGGCAAGGCCTTCAGACAAGATAAATAATCAAACAGAACCTTTCTTATAGGCAACAATCATGTGTGAGCTATTGATGCAAATTCTACTAGGTCTTAAAAGTGATCTCCCTAAATGTAATAATGTCCTTAAAATGCTAGCACCCATTTGTTCTATACAGCCAATAGTAAGAAAAGTACACAGCTAAGAATTACTTATCCCTGCAGTTTAACACATTTGTGTAAGGGTAATGCAGGATTTAAAAATGTCTAGTGTGATCTAATCATTAGTGTGAAGCCTTGGCAGCCAAACAAAGCAAGCCATGGGTAAACATTGCATTACACACACACTCCCGTGTGTTACATGACTATTATACAAAGATACAATTAAAAAATGAATTTCTTAATGCTTTAAAACAATGCCATCATATTACAGGACTTTATTTCTGTTCTGTCTCTTCTGATTAGCTGTATTATTCAGGAAAGCCTTAATAGTACACTATTCATGAGAACACTTGTATATGCTGACACACTCAGAGTACATCAATTTTACCGTAGTTGCAACTATATTGCTTTTTGAAGGGCAACATTACAGGTAGTATGTGCAAGTGTCTAGTGATGTATATGAGAGCACATAGGTTATTGTTGGTTGTTAGGCATGTGGTCCAAGAGACCATTGAGGACCCAGCCCAATTTATGTATTTCTTGAAAGCACTGTCTGGTTAAATGACTTACTCTTGGTTAAACAGTAAGTAAATACAGGCTGAGGGAATTAAACCCTGCAGCACACGAAGCCTGATAACAATGCTTTAATTCTCTGTGCCAGCTGCCAGAAACCTGCACAGTACTAAGCTAGCATAAGTAATTGTCGGTTCTAATTGCTGCACAAGTCTGGTTTTAGGGCACTGGTGTGCGTGTGTGTGTGTACTACACTGGGGTGCATGCCTGTGTTGGGGGAGATATCACATTATCGAACTTTTATTTTACTGAATAACTAATCATTGAACCCTAATTGTCAAACTCCCTATTCAGCGAACGACCTAAACATTGAATTGAAGTTCATCTAATTTTTTAGTTGACCATCCTGAAAAAAATGTTGTGTGAATGACATCTCAGCTGGTTATGATTTACCCATTACGTCACTGTAGTGTGATCTTAGAGATGGTATATTTAATTTGCAGTGGGTGGGAGCCCCTGCAAAAACATAAAAAAGTTTACCTTTCATAGTGTTGGTCAACTAAAATATTTTGATGAATTCCAGTTCAATGTTTAGGTTGTTTGCTGAATAGTGAGTTTGACAATTAGGCTTCAATGATTAGTTATTCGATAAAAGTTTGATGATGTGATATAGACCCCTAGGGGGAGGGGTGGTAAAATTTTGTTTTCATGAATGAAAAAGGTACTTTAGCTTAGTGTAATAGAGATAATGGCATCCGTAATATTTATTGCTCCTCAATGGCAGTGATTTCTTCCTAAATTTTGAACGTTGAACCAGAGTTTTTCCGGTCAGTATTGCTCAATTTGCAATGCATTTTATATGTGTGAATAACTGATCATTATTCATATTTTGGAATTGATTATTATTCATGTTTTGGGATACTAATAAAGTTATATCATATATTTATTTTTATTTTATTTTACATTTGTTATTTTACATATAGTCTCTTTAATCTCACATTTATAAACATCCTAATTTAAATGGCAAAGAACAATGTAAATAAAGGATGTTTCACATTTTTCACAGAGTAAACAAAATAAAATGTGACTGAGGAATGTACCAGAATGTCTGACCTGGGTACATATGAACATTATTCACTGTAACCTGGTTTTGTCAGTTGAAGTTAAAATAGCATCACAGAATTGGCATAAATGTTCGTAAAATGGATGGTTGATGGTGCATATACGTATTTTTGCCCTTAATGAAAATAACCATTCTACCTGTATTGAAAAGGAATAACTGTAATATACATATCAGAAAAGGGTTCCTATTAAAATTCTAAGTGCCACATTACATATTTGACCCTCAGAAGAATGAGAGTCAAAATGTGGAACATGGTCTGTACTCTGAAGTACAGCATATAAACGTAGCAGGGACTTGAAGGTGCAGGGGGACTTTACCCACCCCACAAATATACTTTAATGAGTTTACAGTCAATTTTGAAATGTGCTGTTTTAGTTAGGCAGCCATTTTCATAGTTGAGAGACTTGTGATTACGGGCAGCCATTTTCATAGTTGAGAGACTTGTGATTACGGGCAGCCATTTTCATAGTTTAGAAATGTGTAATTATGGCTCTTGCATTTACAATAGGAAGCCAATGAAAACCATCAGCTTTGTTGAATCACATGCACAGGCATGTGGGCTGCTCTGCAAATTAGTTTTTCAACTTTGGTCAGTACACATTATAGTTGTTCAAAACTTACCTACAGAGCAGATCATTTCAGGTAATGCAGGCAACCAGCTGGCTCCCAGTGGTATTTTAAATACACGTGCTTCCCAGCAAGCAGTACTTGGACCACTGCTTTGCACACTACTGATAAATGATCAGACATTAGACCTACCAAACCTTAACAGTATTATTTATTTATTTTCTTTTTTAGTCATCTTTGTTGACCAGATTAGCCCCGCTAGGCTTGTATAGTCTCTATTCAGGGGAGGCCAGATGTAGTATTTATACTACTAGGGAACATTTGGCCTGGGCATTGGCAAACTTACCCTTCTTTTTTTGATAGTTGCCATGGGATCTTCTACATCTACCTGAGCTACCACCAACTCAGACAAATAAATGTTCATATTTCCCTCTTTGAATATGCTAAGAATATAAACTCACTACAGCTAAAATCCTGTTTGTTTGTTTCAGTAAAGGATTTTCCATTTTTAACTCAACCGTGGACTACCCACTATTTTATTATTTTGTAGTATGTATTTGAAAGTTTGAATTTTATTAGTGAACTAGATGCATACCATATTTCAGGGAGTGAACTTCATACTCTCCACACTACAAATTTTCTGCTTGGTTTATTTAAAATTAGAGGATAGTTTCACAGCCCTTAACAGTTTGACACTGTAAAGATAGTTTTTACGTAAATCTAGTGTTGATAGAATAGATCCTATGTAAATGCATTATTCTCTTTACATATGCTTGGAAATGTAGCTGTTTTAACATCTTCATTTTATACTTCAGATTTTGCATGCAGCTTTGGTAAATGCAGTTTGAGTGGAAAGATATACATGTGCAAATAGCCATCAGGCCAAAACAGTGATAAAGATAAGACACGCGGAACTTGCAGAATGTTAAGAGAACATTTTTGTCAGCATGACCTTACAGAGAAAGGAACAGGGAGCTACAGATTAGACCATTTTGACAAGTTTCGCTATTAGAATTAAGTGACATGAAGTCTATGGCTGAAGGCTGACAATGGGGTTAAACCTATAAAGTATGGTATAAGACATATATATTTTTAAGACAGAAGGCAGATTTTTTTCTTCAATTACAGAAGTTCAGTTCAGTTCAATTAGAAAGGTGCAGTTCATGTTCAGTTCTGGTTCAGTAATTATTTCAGTTTGATTATTTTATCAGCATTGTCAATCGAGACAGTTTCAGCTATACAGATTTATCTATGCTGTTACCTCCATTGTAAAATATATTCTTACCAACATTTTTATTTAGCTTTTTATTACGTTAGTTGTATTAATAAATACTGCTGATCAAACTGCAGAGAGTTTCGATATGAATTTTATGCTGAATTACATCACGGTGTGCAACAGTGAGATCTGGCAGGTATTCAGCTATTTCCAAAAAGATTTACCAATGGTGCCCAAACAGGCTCTGGTGGGAAATATTGAAATGCACTTAAATTAATTCCCAGAACCCTGTAGCAACTCTGAGTCACAAATAAATCTATAGTCAGCAAGACACAGAGAGAGCAAGTAGCAATGGTCAGCACACAAAACAACAGATTGCTTATCAACAGACTCCACACATACTGCCCCATATCCTCAGAATTAACATTACAGATCCAAATTGTTGCACCATACCAGTCATCTTGGAACAAAAATATCTATGTCTGGCAATAGATCTTTCTTTAAATTTTAACAAACACACTTACAGCACTGTTAGAAAATGTCTTCAGTATTTGAAAGTATGCTACACAATCTGATGCCTGCTTTCTAACACATATTGCTATGATCTAACAAGAAATGGACTAACCCCCAAAATATTACAATGTTACAATGTTAAAGAAAACAAACTCAAAACCAATATTATTGGCAATTCACACGTTTTCCACTATTATAACCCTTTTTATACTCATGTCCTTGAAGTTATTAATCTATCTTCTACTTAAATATGTTAAAAGTTTCTGCTCTTCCTATTGCCACAAATAATGCATTCCACACTCTGCCAACCCTGTGCAAAAAGAAGGAACTTTGTAGCACAGTCATTAAAAGCTCTAGTACCACTAAGTGGGAAATTTTCCTAGTTACAAAATGATGGTAATCAAACTCCATTCCTAATGTTGCAGCAAATTCCTCATTATTATAGCATTTAAACATCATTATGAAATCCTCTCTTAGTAATCAGTAACTAACTGAAAACAGATCCAGGGATTTTAACATTTCATAGTAACAGATATACTGTACTCTATTAATCTGTCTTGCAAAAACATCATTTGAACTTTTCCATTTTGTATTTGTGTTTAACTGTAAATACAAACTAGAGTACTATACTCAATCAATGGTCTCACAGCAGATATAAAGTGTGGAAATAACATCTTAGCATTTTGTGCATGAGATGCATCTTAATGGATGCATCTTAATTTATTTCCAATAACTTCATAAGTTTATTAAAGA
The DNA here is from genome assembly GCF_019279795.1 of Protopterus annectens. Classification (NCBI taxonomy): domain Eukaryota; kingdom Metazoa; phylum Chordata; order Ceratodontiformes; family Protopteridae; genus Protopterus; species Protopterus annectens. Next base: position 1,051,007,094 of record NC_056733.1, read on the forward strand.
ACACCATTCAGATGGTCTTAAAAACTTAAACCATCATCAGCCAAAATATCCAAGTTCTCTGACAACAACATGCTAATTAAAGATGTTGTTGTCTAAGACATATGACTATTTCTTATAATTTCATTCAGTATGTTGAATCATACATTTTTAGCATTAAAACCCACATTTAAAATTGTACATTTATGCATTTTGTCTAGATAACCTTGAACTATATTCTGGTCATTAGAATTGGTAACAATTCCACATCCTTTGGTATTATCAGTGAATTTACTCACTTGGATGTTATGTGCCATTGAAAATTTTTGGATTCCTCTCACATAGTCGAACATTTACAATTTCAAACAACATATGGTCGAGACCATGTGTTCGAATTTGTAAATGTTTGAGCATGTGAATGGAAATCTCCATATGCGGAGGTTTCCATTCACTTCAATGTGGTGCAATCTCAGAGTTGGTATATTTAAGTAGTGGGGGTGTGGGGGTTGCAGGGTGCTTGCCCCCCCTGCATACAACAATTTTTATATTTGTCTGGTGTATGTGTGTTTTTTTATAGCTAGTCGAAGTTCCTTAACTTCGGACGTATGTGTTCAAACATATGTCAGTCGAAGTTACGGCACTTTGACTACATGATATAGACTCGAAAATTTCAAATAAACAGTACTGGGCCCTGTAATATCCCCTTTTCTAGTTTATCTAAGAAGCACTATTTAAAACCTGCCTAAAACCTACCTAACAATTCCTACCATTTCAGCAATGTGTTACCCAATTTATTACATGGAAGCTAATACAAAGGGGGTACACAGTTATAATGGCAGTATGTAGAACTGTATCAAATATGATTTGGTTAAATCTAGGAAAATAACATCAGCTGCTAATCCCACATCAATTATATCAATAATATTTGAGTAAAAGCATGATAAATTGGTAAGTCAATACAGCCTAGATGTAAAGCCATGCTGATATATGTACAACCTGGTCTTGACCGTTAAGGGTAACTCTTTACAAATAAGTTTCCTGAAAATGCAGGTTAGACTTATCAGTCTATAGTCATTAAATGATGTTGTGTTTGTACCTTTAGGTATCTGGACAGCTGCTGCCTTTTTCCATAATCTGGTGAGCAAACCCATCTTAAGAGTATTTTGGAATAAATGAGTTAAACGCACAGTTAATAACTGCTGGTAAAAAAAAAAAAAAAAACAAAACAAATAGTCCATTAGGATCAGTAGTTGACTGTAATTAGATCTTTTTAAGACATGAGATGAAGTCTCCTCAGAGATAAATGGATCATGTCATTTAATGGAAATATTAGTAGTAAAAAAGAATAAGAATAACAACATGCATTTCTTATCCAGGTAGACCCACTGGACATGCAGTGACCTTTTCAAAAACAATCCAGGAGCAATGTCTGGTTAAATGACTTGTTCATGTTCATACAGTGGGAAACTGAGGGCTGAAGGAATCAAATCCTGTACCCCAGGAACTACAGTGCGCAGCCTTAGCCCCCCACTATAACTCCCAGAAGAAATATTAACACATGCATTTACTAATTTCCTACTTTCTGTTGTATCAATGTCATACATATTTATAGTAATATTTGAAAATCCATCTTTCTTATATTACCTAAAATATTTAAATACGGTCTAATTGTTCCTGCTAACATACTCTGGCAGGTGTCTTTTCTCCTGATATACAGTTCTTTTTAAGGAAATTACTAACCACTTGACACTGTTTTATTCTCAAAATGTGGGCATCATTTTAATGATTTCTGTAGTTTCTTCTTTTTCTTTTTAAATTTACTGAGCTTTCCAGGCTTCCAAAAGAGATATTTAGTGCATTTGTACCAATCCTACTCGCTGGAACTAACTTATCAATTAAACTTTCATTGTTTTGTAAAATACTCCACAGTTAGATTCCACATCTTTATCCTCAGTTTTTTCTTTTCATTTGCAGACTGTTAAATCTGCATTGATTTTATCAAAATCAGCTTTATAATATTTCCTCTATAATTTTTTAGAGCAATCCTTTTGTGCCATCGTAGCCACCCAAGTTGTACACTGATGATCAGATGAACCAGGACGCGACTCAAAAGTATCGTGCACAGCCTTAAATTTACCCTTAATGAAAATAACATTCTGAAAGTTCCTAACATAATTGGATCTTGAATAATTTGTGCATATTTATTTTCAATGCTAATATGATTGAAATACAACAGACACATTGTATGTAGGAGTGTTCATCTCTCCTCCAAGAATATTAAAGTCATCCAGCATGATATCAAATTTGTTTGGAAAGCATTCACTACTGTATTTTAATATCTGTAAATCATAATACTTATTCAGATTAGCATCCTTATAAGTTAATTTGCACTCCTGTTCTAATAGCAAATTGATATTTGTACCAAAGTAATATCTCTATTATCTGCACATAGCATTGTAGATGAAAGTAGTTCACTATAAATATAAAACTCTTTTTTAGGTCTCCTAGAATGGTGACCTTTATAATCATAAATATTTATTGACTTATCCCTATTGTTAAAACATGCCTCTGTTAACAATAACATGTTATACCCTTTCCTGTCATTCTTGCTTCAAAGAGTTTAATTTTATTATTTAGGTTATTTTTATTTGTCATAAAGCTTTTAAGATTTTGTTGTTTCCTTGTTGGTCACATGGTCTCGGAATAAAAAAAAATAAAATCACTATCTTAGCAGTCTATGTAACTGATAATCTGTTCCCTTCATGACTTAAATGTATTTTATCCTTTTGGAAACAGTAACATGTCCATTCAGTGTCTGATATTCATATAAAACCAATGGATCTTGAATAACGTATTGTTCTCATTTCATTTGTTAAATATCAGTTTTACTAGTTCCTGGAAACTTGGTGCTGGAGGTACATTACAAAACGGATCTCAGATCCTCCTCTTTTACTTAAAGTAATTGTACCATTTACAGCTGACAAATATTTTCCTTAGTATTCTACTGACATATTTACCTTCCCGTACTGCTATCACAGTATCATATGTTTCCTTCTAACCTGCCATCAATTTATGAAGAGACTTTGATATGTCTCTCATTCTAATACCTCTTAGATGTGTGACTGTAATCTTGACTCTCTATATCCTTGGAAGGCTATCTTTCAAACCTTTAGGCATTGAATTTCATCTTATTAAAATGGCCTTAGATCTCTGCATGTGACATTTGGTTGGACTTAATTATCCAACAGCATTAACTATACCTCTGAGAAAATTCTTCGTGCATCTCTGTTACCTTTTCATGCCTGTAGGCCTTCTGCTCTTCTTTTTTATTCAGTAGAACATTTTTCTCTTATACAGTCGCTCAATGGTCTTTTAGCTTTCAGTGTTGCTTTACCCCCATACCATAATTGTCTAGTGACCTATTTGTCACTTTTTAGTTCCATTAAGTGTGGCATGCATTTCATCAGTCACTATACAGCTGTCCTTACCTGTATTTTTCACTGACCCATTATTAGGCTTGACTGATTTTGGTCATGCATTAATCTGTGTCACTATTCTCTACACTTCTCTATTCCAAAAAATCATTATTAATGAGAATAAATGAGGCCTGTCACATTCCACGCTTGTGTGTACTTTCATTCTTTACAGACAATTTCTTAAGAGTGCTACACTTTACACAATAGTCTTTACCAAAATCCCAGACCACTACAGTCATCATTACACATTTTATATTGCTGACACTCATGGTAAGAATCCATACTTAACCAAGTCATCCAAATAGAATTAATCCATGTCATCCATAACTCCCCTTAAAAAGTTATTTAAGAAATATTAAAGGAAACAGCGTGGAAAAATAATCAAGTATTACATACCAGAGATTCAATCATACCCAAAACTATCCTACCTTTTTACTCTCACTTTTGCCTCTTTACCACCTAATATTCTTAACATGATAAGGCACAGAAATACATCTTTGTATCTTGATGCTCTGTTTTTGAAGTGAAGTTCTTGGTGTCCATGTCCTAAACATATAACAACACACTTATAATCAGAAACTCCATCATAGTTCTCCATATCAGACTTTCCTCCAAAACAAACTAATGGTCTGCTTTAAACATATGCTGGGAGAATGTATATTCTAATGGAAAAAGATAAGATAGCTGTAAAATCTGGAGAGAAATTGCATGTTTTTAACTTGCATGTTGTTACCATCTGTAGCACATTCCTGTGTTTATCTTTGGACCAAAACATAGCAACACACAGTTGCATGTCGTAAGGAATATGTATTTTTAGAAGAAGTGAGAGTAAAGCATCAGCTGTTAATTTGAATTGTATGATTAACAAATAAGAGCGAGCTTGTAGCATAGGAAATTATCTAACAAGAGGCAATTCAAAGAAGTAGACCTGATGTGCTTGTGGAGCTGATCATAAGTGAGATTAGAAGTAAACACATTTGTGAAAATGGAAGTGTCTTATATAAAATATGAGTCATATAAAACAATGACATGATAAAGCAAGAATGCTTTCTAAAAGCAAACAATGATTTGAAAGAAAGCCTTCCTCTATAAAGTGTTATAGTGCAGTTGAATTTCAAACTTTGTGTTGCAGGTGTGCTAAGCAGGACAGGATGACATTTCTTGCTTTTAATCAGTCTTGTAGAGGTTCGGTAGAATCATTTTCTAATATGTGTAAAAGGAAGGACAAATTATTCAAATGATTTGTATATTGCTGAACAGAAACTGGAAACAAGCTGTTTGTTGATAGTGTTAAAGTGAAAGAGTTGATAAAGTGAAATCCAAGACATTCATACAAGAATGGGAATCAGATCATTGGCAAGATGGACTCTAAATTAAGAAAAGGAATTTTGAGTTTAGCTAGACACAGGTGCATAGTGTAATCATATATATAAAATACTATTGGATCATGGATATAAATGAGCAGAAATATCTCACAGACTTCTATTCCTAGTTCATCATACCAGGCATGATCCTTAGAGATGAGGTACTGATAACTGAAGTTATGGATTGCATTGTAAACATAATTGATCAAGAGTTGTTGGAAGGGAAACAAGAAGTGAATAATAACATAGTGATTAAGCTTTATGAATAGAATAAGACAGCTTATGTTCATCGATTAAGGATAAATGTGAAATAATAGAAAGCAAAGTTAAATACATGTATACATTGCTAATGCCATATACACTGAAACCTGACAGAGAAAAAAAGAAAGCAGTGTGCAGACAACAAAGCCAGGAGAGGTTTCTAGTAACTTGTACCTATTACATTTGTGATAACTGTGCTTTTAAACAGCTGTTAGAGCAAATTATAGTGTGGGAATAGAATAGATCTGTGAGTAAAAAAAAGTATTTTGCAAAGCTTAAACAAACCAGTTTCAGAAATGCCAGCATTAAAACATTGTGATGTGAATAAGCCATTGTGTAGCCCTTAGAGGACAAGTAGAACAATACAAGAACTACAAGTCTGCAGAAGAATTAAGTAGGCACCTGTGGTTTAAGATAATTTATAAATACACTAGAAAGATTAGCTGTTGTAGAAAAGGGACTGCTAACAGTAGTGCATGAATATAAGAAATTCAGTGAAAATCCTCTGTTGCGTAGATGTTCGGGCAGCAGATTAAGTCTATTGGCTGTTAAGTCTCTTTCTGTAGTCCTGGACTTATTTCTGTTGGTCTCCAATTGCCTACTATGTAACACTGAGCAAGTCATTTAACCAGAACTTGAGTGAGAGCAATTGGAAAAATTGGGCTAAGCTCCTGATTGGACTCCTGTGTCACATGCCTAGTAACTACCTTCAAGTCTACATACAGGTGGTAACAGACTACAAGCCATTTAAAATGGGTCTATATTAGATATTCAAACATTTAAAAGTTCGAATCACTAAAGAACAAATTTTAGTGATCGAACTTTTAAAAGTTTGAATATCTATAAAAACAATATTTAAAAAAAAAAAAGAAAAAGTAAAGGACTTAAGTAGGGGGGCAATCCCACCTGCGCCCTCACACCACCTGCTACATAAATATATCAACTCTGAGATTGCACTTGAGTGTGCTACACTGCAGAAATGGAAAATTTCTCATTTCCTACACTGTTGCATTATCTTGCAGTTTGTATATTTAAGTAGCGGGGGTGTGAGGGACCCTTTAGTTTCTTTTTTTAATTTTTATGTATATTCAAACTTTTAAAAGTTCGATCACTAAAGTTCGTTCTTTAGTGATTCAAACTTTTAAACGTTCGAATATCTAATAGAAACCCTTTAAAATTATACTCAGTAACTGTATTTACAAGGTCACCATGAAAGTGCACAGGATGCTAATTAACTGATATAAATCGAATGTTGAAATGAAATACAAATTCACCTAGAAACTAAATACAGTATACATGTTGAGTGAAAAATATTTATCTGAGATGCAAAAAAAATTAAATAAAAAAAAAATTGTTAAAGGAGGAACTAGAAAATCTTTGGAATATACCACTGTTACAACTGAGAAAAGAAAAAGTAGAAGATTCCAGCTATACAGTGACAGTGACTTAGAAATGCATTTACTGAAAGCAGTTACAATGAGAATTTGGTTTGAGAAAAATCCAAAGTAAGGAAATAAATTCAGTTTAAGTAATCTTTCAAGGAAACAACAATCAACGGTGTGAAACAATTAATGGTCAATGGTAAGAAAACAAGAGATCCAATCAAATGAAATGGCAAATGCTTAAGAAGATATATGAATCACATCTGAGAATAAACAAGGCCAAAGAAATTGGAATATAATGTATTAGCTAGAAATATCATCACTGGTAGAACAAGTGATACAGTGCTGTACAAAATGCTTTTCATAAAACAACAAACCAAGGAAAGTCATAGCACACCCAGTGCCATGCCATTGTTGGAGTGAAGTAGGAATGTTTTTATTTCAATTTTAAGAGGCCATATATCTTATATACATATTGCCCAGTCACCTTAAAATCTTCATACTGGCAGATGTAAAAAGTACAAGTTTAGTTAGCACATTAAAAGTATATTCTCAAGACAGAGGATGATACATTCTATTGTTATATCTAACATGAGTGTGCAATCAAACATTTGAAGAATTTAAAAGATTTATGGATCAGTGTCAACATGATCATCTCCTAGACTGATACATTAAAAGAAATATCCAATCCCTGATAAAACTCATGAAAAAGAGAAGTAAGACAAACTATGAAGATTGTGATCCTACATTCCTGAATGTATTGAGCACTCCTTTGCAGATACTGAGTTTATCTTAACCTCAGCTGTTAATGGACAGAAAGATAAAAAGCAGATTACTTATTTCAGGTATGTCAATGCTATTTGACAAAAAAATTGTAAAAAAAATCCCAGAAAATAATTTGCAGGAATAGAAATTTAGTTATGAAAAATAACTCAACAACCCTGCCATATTTGAAGGTAAGAAATAAAGAATCGTCAGAAAGTTAAAGTGGTTGGTTAGGCAGCTGAGCCAAGGCCTTATTTACTGATATATGAAAAGGTACACTGAAAGAATCACAGATATTAATGTAACATACATAAGTCAGAATTCAAGACAGTTGAGAAACCAGGACTTGTAAAACCAGAAGAGTTACAAAGAAAGAAAGAAAGACTTTTAGACTTTTAGTAGTCAAGAATTACAGAGAGTGTTCCTTCTAGTCATGTCTCTAATTATGCTGATAATGCAAAGAAAACTGGTGCAAACAAGCCTATCACATATTCTAGATTTAGAGGTTGTTAGAAGCCTAGCCATGAATTATGACATTTAAAGAGATGAGTATGATTTTATATATTAAAAATGGAATTTTAGCCTTAAAGAAAAGTGTTGTTTGACATAGGTTCATAGGTTCATAGGTTCATACTAGGCTATCTGCCCTAGGGCATTTATAAGCCTAGCCAGAGTGTGTTTGGCTTTCACCACCCATTTTAAATTAATTTTGCTATGCCTTTTTTTGAGGTTAGTATACTGTGCCTCTGTCTAACAGTGACACAGAAGTGATAGCCGGGGTAAACCTACGATCTCCCATCCACTCATCAAGATTCCTCTTGAAGAGAGTCAATGTGGTACTCTGCCTAACTTGGACTGGGATTTTATTCCAGAGTGAAGGGAGCCTCTGGGTTATGAATCTGTCCCTCCAGCATGTCCTATTTATTTCAGTGCTGAGGTTCAAGTCTCGAGCGTAGCTCGATGGGATTTGGATTTTCTGAGGTGCAGCATGTCCATTAATTCCGGGTTGGACATGGCTTTATACGTCAGGCACAGATCGCCTCTGAGCAGGCGGTATGCCACTGAGTAGAGCTGGAGTTTCTTTAACCGGGCAGCACATGGCATCTGTTTGAGCCCTTTGATCCTCTTGGTGAGGTACTTTTGGGGTCTTTCCAGTTGCTGCAGGTGTCTGGTAAGGTGCATCCCAAAAGGGGCATTGTACTCAATTATGGGCCTGATGAGGGATGAGTAAAGAGGTATGGTGACTTCCCCTGATCTAGATGTGAATCCCTTCATGATTAGGTGGGCTATATAAAATGTTTTTCTAACCACTTTGGCCACGTGGTTGTCAAATGAGAGATTGCTATCAACTTGGGTCCCCAGGTCCCTAATGACTTCTTCTGTACTTAATGGATTACCACCTATGTGGTAATTTGTGGGCACTTTGTTTTTGCCAAAGGGGATGACTATACACTTTTTGGCATTTAGCTTGAGGCCATGGCTCTGGCACCAGTTGTCTGTTTCTATGAGGCCCTTTTGGAGGATGCTTGTGTCGGCTGGAGAGTTGATTATGGCGCCCAGTTTGCAGTCATCTGCAAACTTGGTCAGCCACAGTTTTTCCGTGTTGGCCTGTACCGCCGAGAAATATATATCGAACAAGAGAGGTCCCAGGACTGAGCCTTGTGGGACGCCACTTGTAACTGGTTTGGAGTCTGACATGGCTCCAGCAATTCTAACCATGTGGGTTCTGTCCTTGAGCCAGTTTGCAACCCATCTAGTGACATAGGGGTTTATATTTAAGCTGGTGAGCTTATCTATAATGCCCGAGTGGGGTATTGTATCGAAGGCTTTTGCGAGGTCCAGGTAGGCTGTGTGGACCACCTTCCCCTCGTCAATGGCCTTGGTGACTGTTTCAAAGAAATCAACCAGGTTTAAGAGGCAGGGTCTGCCCTTAACAAAGCCAAACTGGGTAGGATCCAGTGTCTGTAGGTCCCCAATATCTTTATTTATGAGGTCCATGATGATCCTTTCCATAGCTTTGCAGACCAAGCTAGTCAGGCTTATGGGGCGATAGTTTCCAGGATCCGTTGAGGCACCACCTTTGTGGAGAGGGACCACTATTGCTGTACGCCACTCTTTGGGTACATATCCTGTAGTAAGGCTAAGATTGAACAGTAGTTTTATGTTTGGGTTTAGCTCTTCTTGGAGTTCATGTAGGACGCAGCCTGGGACACCATCTGGTCCCACTGATGCTGTGTTTTTTGCTTTGGAGAGGGCGGCTCTTACCTGAGCATCTGAGATGTCAGGGGGGCAGCACTATATTGGGATAGATATTTGCCCTTTTGGTGGGGAGAGGGGGGAGAAGTTTGCACTGAACCTGTCAGCTAGGATGTTGGCAATGTCTGTGGGCTCGGTGTATTTTTTGTCATTTTGGACTAATTCTGAGCATATCTGGGAATTCCCACCCAGGTTCCTAACATAACTAAAGAAAGCCTTGTGATTATCCTTAGTGTCCTGTGCAATTTTTCTCTCGAAGCTGGCCTTAGACGATTTTATGAGTGCCCGTAGTTTTTTGCTAATACTGATCAAAGATGACTTCCCTTTTTGGGATTTTGCTCTATCATGTAGTAGCTTCCTCCTCCTATTGTATAGTTTGTTTATGGCTGGAGTCCACCAGCATGGACGTCTGCCTTTGGAGGATTGGGTCTTGGTTTTATTTGGGATTGCATGATCCATGCATTCCTGAAGGTGTTCATAGAATGCGTTTATAAAGGATTCTGCGGTCTGGGCCGTATTTTCCACAGGCCCGGGTGCTTTGAAGGATTTCGCCTCGGTTTTGAGGCGTGTGAAATTTGCTTTAGAGAAGTTTTTCACTGTGGTTTTCTGGGCAGGGGGTGGGGTCGGGATGTGAATATCCAGTGAGATTAGTTTATGGTCTGATCTTACCATTGAGGGATACACTTCTGGTCTGGAGCATAGTGTCCCTATGTTGGTGATGATCAGGTCCAGTATGTTTTCCCCTCTTGTGGGAGTGGTAACAAGTTGTTCCATAGCATTTGAGTTTATAAATTCTAGGAACCTTTGGGCTAGGGTGTTGGAGCTAGAGTAATGCTCCCAGTCTATGTTTGGGTAGTTGAAGTCGCCCAATATAATGGTGTTTGGAGAGACCTTCATATTTTCCAGTATTCTCAGGAAGGCCAAGTGGGGTTCCTGTGTTTGGGAGGGTGGTCTGTAGCAGGCTATAAACTGGAAGGCAGTTTTACCCACAGTTAGTTGCACATGGATAGTCTCTGATGCTTCGTGCTGTGCCACCAACCTGGAGGTGTGGGTATCTTTGAAATATTGATACTACCCCTCCTTTTGTGGTTCGGTCCAAGTTTTGGGGCGAAAAGCATGGTATGAGGTATAACCTGGTAGTGCTGGGGTGCTCTCGGGAGCCTTGAACCAGGTTTCTGTTACTGCACAGATATCGATGTTCTCCATGCTAAGGAGAGTTTCGAGTGCATGCATCTTGAGGTTTAGACTTCTGGCGTTGAGTAGCATTACTCTTAGTTTCTTATCCCTTGTGATACCTATGGAGGTGGATTTGTCTTTTGAGCCTTGCCTAAAAAAGGCACTATGGGGGTAACAAGAGCCTTTGCCAATATCCGAAAGCCCAGGGGTGACAGGTGCAAGCCGTCCCTAGCGAAGCATCGTGGCTTGTCGAGCATGTCATCTCAGGCTGACAGGCATTGGATCCCCTTTGAATGACACCAACACTTAACCCAATTGTTGAAATTGATCATCTTGTCTTCATATTGTGGCATCATTCTTGGTGAGGGTAAGATGCTACTCAAGGTCAGGGTCATACCGGCCTGGGCTACATGCTCACAGAGCTCCTCTATGTCTCTTTTCATGTAGTCCAGGGAGGTACGTCTCAGGTCATTTACACCAGCATGGACAATAACTGAGTCATATTTGTACTTGCCTTGGAGTGACCTGAGTGCTTGTGTTATGTGGTGGATCCTAGCGCCTGACAGGCAGCTCACCGTGACCTTCTCCTTGTTCAGCCTGGTGAGCGGGACGTCAGTGTGCCTGACGATAGAGTCACCTATTACAAGTGTATCAGGTGTGTTGTTTAGCCTTAAGGGCTGTGACTGTTTGGCACACTGGCTTTGTGAGCTATGTGTTGCACGTGTTTTGTTTTGGGGTAGCGATTGCTTGGGTGTCTACTTTGGAGGTCTCTGCTGCTTAGGCAGATTTTTATTTAGAGCCTCCGAGTATGTTTTTGTGTGTTTATGGGTTTGGTTTGTTGTCGTGGTAGGTCTATGTGAGACTGGAATTGTAGTGAGTGTGGTTTCCTTCTCCTCCTGACTGGTTACGCCAGTACTGAGTTGAGAGAGCTTAGCCTCCAGTTTGGCTATACGGTTGCATCTCTCACATGCGTTGGAATTTGTTGGGAGGAGGAGAGGGTTGTCTGTGTACATGAGGCAGTTGTAACATTGCCTCAAGATTCCCAGATTCACCAGCTGGACCGGAGAGGAGATTGACAACTGACCTTTGGACATGCTAGAATAGTATTGGGAATTCCTTTATAATTGAAAAAAGGGCCAATGGGGAACAAGGTACTCAAGGGGAGTTTGTGGGGGTGTAGTGCTTTTAATTTTTTAGAGCTGACTTATATAATTGCTTTAGTGAACAAGTGCCAGGTAACTTAAATGCAATGTGTTACAGGTAACTTAAATGCAAAAACGACAAACAGTAACTTTCTTTCAAGTGAAACAAGGAAATAAGTACAGTAAGCAATGCAGATATCACTAGGGATCCACAGAAGTGCTAAAAGGCCGCGTTTTAGGTGGAATTAGCATTTCAGGGAAATAAACAAACAACAAGCATACAAATAAGGCTAGATTCAGCAGGCCTGGATCTAGTCTATGCTACAGCAAACAAGGTGTACCAATTTCAGTAAGAAACAGTTAGAATATGCAGGCACTATACGCCTCTAACCAGAAATTCCCTGCTCAGAAGGGCAGAGTCCAGCCTCTCCTCCCACAAGAGTGCAGACCGCAATCCTTCTTAACGTAAAATAACTGGCCTGAAGCCCAAGTGCTTAAACCAGAACTAATACACTTTTAGAATAACAGACACTGAGCTCTCAATCAGCAGTTCCCAACTTAGAAGGATGTAAGCTACCTGTCCTGCCACCACAGTGCAGGCCACAAACCTTCCTAATGTAAAACAACTGGACTAAAGCCCTAGTGCTTAATCCAAAAGACTTAGAAATGATAGCTACACTTTAATCAAGTTACTACCAGCAGTAATAAATACAACTGAATACTTTAAAGAATGCCTGGATTAGTGCTCAAGTTATACAAACAAAGCTAGATTCAGCAGGCCTGGATCTAGTCTATGTTACAGCAAACGAGGTGTACCAATTTCAGTAAGAAGCAGTTCAAATATGTAGGCACTATAAGCTTTAACCAGAAATTCCCAGCTCAGAAGGACAGAGCCCAGCCTCTCCTCCCACAAGAGTGCAGAACACGAACCCTCTTAATGTAAAATAACTGGCCTCAAGCCCAAGTGCTTAAACCAGAATTAATACACTTTTAGAATAACAGACACTGAGCCCTCAATCAGCAGTTCCCAACTTAGAAGGATGTAAGCTACCTGTTCTGCCACTACAGTGCAGACCACAAACCTTCCTAATGTAAAACTGGTCTGAAGCCCAGGTGCTTAAACTAAAAGGCTTACAATGAGTTACACCAAGCAGTAATAAATACAATTGAGTACTTTTAAGATGACGCAAAAGCAAAATAAAGTAGGAAAAAACACAAATACAGTATAAGCAGATAATTTTTTTTTTTTTTTTTTTTTGGAAAGAGAGAAAGGAAAGAGAGAAAGGAGTAGCAGAAACTAAGCTGATTGGCCTTCTCAAATGCTCTCCCTGTACTGGGTAGAATGAGGTAATGACACTAGACTGGGAGGAGGGTCCCAGATCAAATTTACACTAGGGGCGGGCAACTGCAAAGCCACCAACTATAAAAACACTATACCAACAGGCAGGGAGGGTGGGAAACAAACAGCAGAAATGTTACTCACAGCTGAAAAGCAGCAGTGAGCCTTTAAATGAAAGTTTTAAACAGCTAAAGGAGCCACTAGAAAAAAGAGTTTAACTGCAACAAGTTATCATAAACAAACAACCCAACAGATGCTTAATAGGAGTGGACAATTTCCAGTTAATACCTCACACACAGTGAAACTAGCTAGAAAAAATACACAGTACACAAAGTGCTATAAACAACAAAGAAATAAAGAACAAAATAAACAAAAAACAGGATACTTAATGTTATATATTGTAGCTCCGAGTTTGCTGAGTGTCCTTCCTTCGATCAGCTCACTGTAAGCCCACACCATTCTTAGTGTAAATCTAAGGATGATTTAAATTATCGGTTTAAAATAATGCATTTTTCTTTGTAGATTGTTTATAGAATAGCTCTATTGTATAACTATACAGTACAGTATTTATCCTTAAATATGCTAATGTTTGCGTGCTTAACTTTTCTCTAGAAATAGAGTAACAACCTCATGGAGGCTAGTAACAAATCAATAGAGTCTGAGTTACTTATTGAATATCCTGATACGTTTCCAAATGATAAAGCAACAGAAAACCTATAAATCGGTAAAGATGACCTGAACCGGTACAGTTAAAGAATGTTACAACTTCTAGACCAGAAAGTAAGGTTTGTTATTTGAGATAAAAAAAATACTAAAGCTGTTAGCAAATTTCATAACAAAATGTTGTTAAGTTCATAACTATGTTAATCCAGTGTTCTGACCTATAAAACCCTTCATGGAATATGGACTTCCATAAACCAAGATCAAATGCTATTTTTCTACCCAGACATCCAGATTTTATTAATATTTCAAAACATCTCAGAAATATGTATATATGGTAATGGACTTTATTCCCTGTATATAGAAGAACCTGTACTGGATAGCAGCTCGTTTAGTTTTATTAGATACTAAACTAAAATTGATATTGTATTGTGTTAGGCTGTTGGAATAGATTCTCAACTTTAATGATGCATGCATTAACTCATCTTTGAATGCATTTTAGGCTGAAAGTAGTTGACCTCTGAAATGCCTGTACTGTAATTAAAATAATTTTAAATGCATACATCTCATGCATTATTCCATATAATTCACGTCTCATACTCATGTTATTCTTTTACTGAATTTCTGTTGCACTAATTCACTTTTTTTTTACTAACCAGTTTTATATCTACGTGTGTGTGTGTGTGTGTGTGTGTGTGTGTGTGTGTGTGTGTGTGTGTGTGTGTGTGTGTATATATATATATATATATATATATGTATACTGTATGTATATATATATATATATATATTTATATATATATATATATATATATATATATATTTATATATATATATATATATATATATATACATACATATATGTATGTATATATGTGTGTGTGTGTGTGTGTGTGTGTATATATATATATATATATATATATATATATATATATATATATATATATGCATACTATATATATATATATATATATATCTATGCATAATATATATATATATATATATATATATATATATCATGTCCTATTATGTTTTATAATTTGACATATACCACACTGCTTCATAACTTTAGTTTTGATGTCATTTTGATGTATTTGTAATGAATATTTAGATACAATTCTAATTGTTGGTATCTATATTTCTGTACTTCTTTCAAAATATCAGCTGATAGGGTTATGGATTTGTAGAGAACAGGTCTTCCAAAAAAAAAAACATTAATTTACACTTTCCATTACTAACCTGCTTTCTAAATTTGTGCCAGGTTAGCAACATCCTGCAAGCTGTTTTCATGCTCACTAGGTCTTCTTTAGAAATCACCATGATAAATGTTTTACTATTATCTGCATATTTAATTATCCGACACTTGTTATGCCTTGGGATAGCTGCAAAAACCAGGTTAAGCAAAATAGGTCTCATGTAGAACATCAGAAAGTACAGGTCTTTTTATCTGAACTAAATTTCTGTACCACTGGTTTATGTATTCAAACAACGTTCAGGCTTCAGTCTAGCTGACAATATAGAAATTGAATTTATTAGCAATTTGTCCATTATGTATTGCTACATATGTTAAATAATAAAATGCCTTAGGAAGATCCAAGTATATAAAACCAGCAGATGAGCACCAGATTCATAGCCATGATAATGAGATTATAGCATTCTTCCAGATTTGTCAATGCAGACAACAAAATAGGATAATGAAAACAATATAGACACAAAAACTGAGCTGGAAAGTAGTGCCAGCTTCTAGTATGCCTAACATGGATGTATCGTATGTGGTAAGGACTAAGGTAGAGACACAGATGTAGAGGATAGATGGAGAGAGAATGTTCTCTCATATTGCTTTGTGTGACTGGGCAAAGTGCATTGTACCTTCACTGAAGAAAACATCTGTGAAATCTGAATTTGTTGGAATCTTAATGGCAGTCTAAATCTTATATTGCACACTACACAGCATTCATTGCTTTGTAAAAAAATATACCTTCACATCCATAATGGAAGTGGGAGGTTACAAAGTTTAACTTGTCACAATAAAAGCATCAAACTAAGTTGGGAGAAGCTTAAAATGATTTCTGACAGTAACCTTGCATAAATCGCTGTTCATGTCCAATTGGGATGTTCATGGAGTGTTGTGTGTGTACAATTGTAATGGACCAAGTGTTTCAGGACGTTTTCAGCACACAGTACTAGATGAGAGTCGGTCTTTGTGGCAGTTCATATTAATGGAGGCAATCTGAGATGTCTGAATTTTAGAAATGCTAAGGGAGATTGGACTCTACAAAAGTTGAGGCACATGAGAATTCTTTAAAAGGAATATTCTACAGTCAGGTTATGAAGTGATTAATGGTCAGAAGAAATCACCAGATAAAGTGTAGGCTGTGCTAAATGTATGTAGTACTGAAAATATGTCACATGTCCAATTATTCCTTGCACTGTTAAATTACTACTCTAGATAATTACCTACTGCTTCTATAGAGTTATGTCCAATGAACACCTTTAACAGAGTGGTGGTTCAATGTATGAATGAACTTGCTGTTTTAAATGTGACTTATCCAGAACAAAGAATATAATCACATCACATGAGATACTGGTACATTTTGACTTGGTTATGCCTAGGGAGTAGATGTGATATGGTCCACCTTATGGAATTTGTACATTGTTATTTCACAGTTGTTCTCATGACATGCTAGTGGTTTGGCATTAATAATAAAAAAGCATGCAACATGCCATTTCCTACAGTAGCTGAATGGAGGAAGTTTTATGCCGGTAGCCAATTGACAGCCATTGACTTTAATTTTCAGTCCAAGAAAAATTATTTCTCTAACAGCTAAATTATACAGATAGACTCCTTTGTGAGTGTAGCAACACTGTACTGCTGACAGAATATGCATATTACAACATGAAATGTCATAAAACCTCAGGTCAAGTGGTCTATTAGAAGAGATCTACACAGCCTTTAGCAGAAACATTTGCAGTGGTCCTATGATGCCCAAAGTGTGTGTCACCTGGTGGTAAAAGGATTGCTACATCCAGCTCTTGTAGCATAAATGGATAAGTTGCCTTTGTGTAAATACATACATTTATTTGAATACTGGGTGACTCTTCCAGAAAAACAGCAGTAAAGAGCACTGAAGACATGGCTCAATGTAAAATATAATTGGTAGCTCAAAGTTCTGTAAGGTCATATGACATGGACAAATAGATGAAGTTAGTTATGGGTGCCTAACGTGATAGAAAATGCACTACCAATGTCACCAGCCATGAGCAGTAATGTGAAGTGTGTGTAGATATCACCTTTGCTGGTTCTTTCATGGAAAATGTATTTCTGTGAGTTGTACATGCTTATTCAGGGGGATTGAAAGGGCAGTTTATAGCTGAGTGAAACATACAAAGCTCTGAATATGATAGCTTGTACTGTGAGAAACTCATTCTGAGTACATATCTGCCGTAAACTTGAGTACTCACACAACAGACATTCTTCAAATGACCCAAACTTTTAAATAAGCATTTTTTCAGGTAGGAATCTACCCTGCACCCTGCACTCCCACACTCCCACACTCCCACCGGGGGGGGGGCTTTGCACCTACCCATTAGTTACTTATTGTCCCACTGAGAGCACTAGAATTTGGAGATAGTGTTATTATTGTTAAAACAAGAGCATTCTCTACAAGCTGTCAGGGATTACAACCAGATAGTTTTTTTGGAGTGTAAGTATATTACTGTATATAAGTAGCAAATGATCACAGTATGTGCAAACAAGACATCAAACTGGAGCACTCAAACAAACTATAGACTGAGGAGATTGAGGTAAAGGAGCTTAAAGTAGTCTGTATGGAACCAACTGTGGCAGGGTCACCTGTATTTGAGTGTTCAGAATTTGTGAGAAATGCAGAAAAAAACAGCAATAATCACTACAGCACTGAATTGCCCAATAAATGTAAAGAAGACAGGCAGTGATCAGTGTACCACTCCATATAAATGCAGTAAAGTCCCACACTAATCACTGTAGCACTGCAGCAATGAGGAGCTCACCACTAATCACTGCATCACTGCAGTAATGATGAGACCAGAACTGATCACTGCCCCACTGCAAGGATGAGGAGACCAGCATTAATCACTGCATCGCTGTGGTGATGAGACCAGCACTGATCACTGCACCACTGCAGGAGTGAGGAGGTCAGCACTAATCACTGCACTACTGCAGGGATGAGAAGACCAACACTAATCACTGCACCACTGCAGTAATGAGAAGACCAGCACTAATCACTGCACCACTTCAGTGACTGGAAGAACAGCATTAATCATTGCACCACTGCAGGGATGAAGAGACCAGCACTAATCATTGTACCACTGCAGCAATGAGAAGACCAACATTAATCACTGCACTACTGCAGTGATGATGAGCCTAGTACTAATCACTGCATCACTTCAGGGAAGAAAAGACCAACATTAATCACTGCACTGCTGCATATAAATGCAGAGAGGTCCATCACTAATAACTACACCACTGTAGGGATGAGGAGACCAGTGCTAATCACTGCACCACAGCAGTAATGAGGAGACCAGCACTAATCACTGCATCACTGCAGTGATGATGAGACCAGCACTAATCACTGCACCACTATAGCAATGAGAAGACAAGCACTAATCACTGCACCACTTCAGTGATTGGAAGACCAGCACTAATCACTGCACCACTGCAGGGATGAGGAGACCACCACTAATGACTGCACCACTTTAGGGATGAGGAGACCAGCACTAATGACTGCATCACTGCAGGGATGAGGAGACCAGCACTAATCACTGCATCACTTCAGTGCTGAAAAGACTAACAGTACTAACTGCATTGCTGCATATAAATGCAGAAAGGTACAGCACTAATGACTGCACCACTGCAGGGATGGGGAGACCAGCACTAATCACTGCACCACTGTAGCGATGAGATGACCAGCTCTAATCACTGCACCACTGCAGCAATGAGGATGCCAGTACTAATCACTGTACCACTGCAGCTCTGAGGAGACCAGCACTAATCACTTCAACACTGCACTGATGAGAAGACCAGCACTAATCACTGCACCACTGCAACAATGAGAAGACCAGCACTAATCAGAGCACCATTGCATTGATGAGAAGACCAGCACTGATCACTGCACAGCCACACTGATGAGAAAGCCAGGACTAATCACGACACCACTGCAATTGTGAGAAGACCAGCACTAATCACTGCACCACTGCACTGATGAGAAGACCATCACTAATCACTGCACCACTGCAGCAATGAGAAGACAATCATTAATCACTGCACCACTGCAGTGATGAGGAGGCCAGCACTAATCACTACACTACTGCAGCGAAGAGAAAACCAGCACTAATCACTGCACCCATACATTGACCTATATGAAGCTATCAGTGTTACATCTGCAGTGTTTTGCATCCTTTTATAAGTTTTCACAGAGGAATTAAAAGTCAAGCAGACTACTTGTATAATTAATTCCTCAGTAAGGCATTACTTACTAAAAAATAAACAATGAGAATGTACCAGTGACATATCTTAGCTGTGAGATTTAACAAATATGGTCCAGATCTCACTACTTATTCAACATCAGGAAGAACGAATCTCCTCATTGTAAATAAACGTACGTTCCCTGAGGGTGTGCGTTAATGTTTATATGAAGGTAGTTAATTTCAGAAAGAGCATCTGTAAGAAAACTACCATAAAGAATACAAATCTAACAGAAGAGAATACATGCATGCATTCATTTGTTCAATGTTTAACAATTTAACCTGTGACAGGATTGCATATCCCAACCCTCACTGGGAAAAAGTCAGAAGAACTATTCTGAATTGGAACTGGCCATGACAGAATATACCTATTGATTCATTTTCATGTCACATGCACAATTAAGTGTAATTTGGAGGAATGCCAGTTCAGCTAATCCCATCTTTAGGGTGTATAAGGAATAGGAATAACCACTGAGAGCCCATGCAGACAAGGGGAAACATTTGGATTCCATGAAGAGTGCGTCCCAGCAAAGATGCAAAACTGAAGAAACAAGCAATATATGTAAGACCTGTACAGCTGTGATGTCCAGTGTAGAATGTAAAGCAGAGTTACATTGTTATGAAATAAAGCTAAATAAATGGAAGTCCAAAGGCAAACATACAAAATGTAACTAAGAACAAAACCAAAAATGGAGTCAACTAACGTACTGTGTAGTACGTTATTTATTTAGTAAATATTTAAAACGAATAAAAGTTGTGACTGAGTGCTTTTGTCTTTACATCGGAAAAGACTTCATCAGAGTGGTATTCTACCAGTGAGTTATGTAGTATGCAGTATGTTAGCTGAGTATGTTTTTGATTTAAATAAATGGAAGTGCGAGACTTTGCTCTCATGAGAAAACTACACCATCTATGGGTAAAGGCTGAGATACCTACACCCCATCATGAGTTATTACTAAATTAATGTTATTCACCCAGCTTGCAAAGTCTGACAAATCATTTGTAGTCCAAAAAGCAAGAATGAAGATGATGATGATGATGATGGTAATTTATAAAATTGAAATATAACTATTCCCCATGCATCAGAGGGAAGTATTTAATTGTCCAAGACCTCTGGGAATGGACTTATAATGTTAAAGACCTTCCAGTGCACTGTGTTTCCTCTTCATGCCTAATAGAAACATGGGTAACGCTCTCAACTGTATCATTTAAGCACATAATTTGTAGTTTCACTCATAGTTAGTTTTGCAAATTATTTTGAAGCATTTAAAACTTTCTATGATTTTGAATGCAGTTCTATTTCTGTTTTAGATACTTAGAGCTATATATATATTATAATAAACAGAAACAGTGACACTTCTTAAATGATTATCAGTCATTCTGATGAATTCTTCTCTCCTTTCCTTAAGCTTGCCTAAAACCCCTAAGTCCCTGACCATGCTCTTAGTGAATTCACCACCTTGCACCCATAAAGTGATTTTTATTCATGGCATTGTCATATGTAACATTTATACATGTTGTAAATCTTCTTATTCTAAAATGCAGTTCTGTTCATTGTCATATATTGTAATTAGATATATTGTGAGCTCATAGTTTTCGATCATAGATTCATTGAATTTTTCCAACCTCTAGTGAAAACATTCCTGAAGACACATCTTTATTGAATAAATACATTATGCATTAATAAGTGTACATCACATAGGTGCCTGTCATACAGCATATGCACGTCTTACTAAATTATTTTATAATGAAGTTTTTTTATCACAAAGACAGACGTTTCACTCTGTAAATTCCCCAATAATTATATAAAATTCATACACTACCCATGCTCTGTATCAGTAAGGAGAACTATTAATTCATTTTAACCTTTGTGCCCCATATGCAGCCTATAAAACAGTCACACTTTTCAATTTAAATCTACATATTTTCCTTTGTCATAGACCTGTACTGAACTTGCATTGTACCCTGAAATAATGACATCAATGTAATCTATTGCTAATACTTGTTTTGGAAGTCTTTTTTAATCATAATTGTCACCTTTTTTGCATTTATATGTGGTAACATATTATCAGTCAAACACAATTACTCTGGCTTGTAAGCTTAACCTATATTTCTGTTTTACCTTTTACATTCCCTAATAGCCTCTACTAACTGCATCAGTTGAGGAAATACAGTCTTAAATGGTCATGTGTAACCTAAAAAGTCTGTTCAGTTGCTGGAACTTTCCTTCCCAACTGTCACAAATGGCAACAAAACGTGTTTCTTTATATAACATGGGATAAATTAAATTGATGCATCCCTCAGCTTCCAGTATTTTATATTAATTTTAGTCAAGTGGAAGTCACATTAATAGCCATTTGAAATGTTGTGACCTGCTTTAGCAAGTTCCAAACTGCTGAAACTTAATGGTCAAAAACACTGACTTACATATACCAAGTCCAAGCTGATTATTTCTTGAAATATTCCCTTTTTTCTGAGGTATGAAGATGTCAGTGTTATTATATACAGGTTTGATGGCATGGGGAGCTTGCTCCAGAATTTTAAAGTAAAAGGGCATTGTTCGATATTTGCTCTAATGTTTTTTTCTGTATTTCTGCAGTTAACTTTACAAATGCCATTTTTTTCAGTACGGAGACAGTTACATCATTTTATCTGTACCTAATAAAAGGTTGTTTGAAAAATCTATCCACTGCATCATTTTTATATACTCCAATAAGTTACTATCACCCTCTCTTTCTTTTTTCTCCAGTCTAAAGCTTTTCCTCTAAATTTTGTCTTCCATTGCAACTGGTCGCTGTTTGACTTATTCTGCTTATCAAACTATTTCAAATGTCTTATCATGAATCTCAGTAACCTGCTATTTAAGCCGCGTGCTGCATTGCTGAGCATATACAAACTCCATGTTCCATATGTCAACCACTTCCAAACATCACACATAACCAGCCAACAGTCCTATTCAGTACCATAAATTATGTTTGATGTCTTGCAGTAGCCTTGTTACTTCTTTTACATTTAGTTGAATTAACACTTTTGTCAATATCATACCCTTTTGACTTGGTGTTCACCTTCCACCCCATGTGACTACTCATTTCCTCCTCCGCTCTGGACTTTTGTGCAATATTTTCCATATTCTCCATCACCACTCAAGCTATACTTTCATGCATTACTATCCCAAATCCCATCTCAAATAACTTAATTTGACTTAAAAATAACTGTACCATTGACGTAAGAAACAACCTAGGGAGACCATATAAAGCAGCATAATACTTTCCTTCATTTGACTTATTTGTAATGCCATTTGTACCAGAGTGTCTTTAGCCTATTCTAGAGCAAGGAAAGCATCGTATAAGAAAGTCAATACTCCATTTCTCAAGTTTACTTTGGAAGTACCTAACGCTACTTGAATGACAGTTTATTTATTTGTCCTTGTTTACCAAGAAAGTCCGACTGAGTAATATCCACTTTTAGCAGAGGCCCGGGCAGAAAAGCTTAATTTGCTTGCATTGCATTATACTAAGTTCCAGTTAAACACAGAGTAGTTACATTTCTATTTACATTTATACACAAACAGTACATTCTAAGATTTTACAGAGGTGGAAGTTACAAAGAGAAAGCTCACGTGCAGCTTAGCAGATTTATCTCAGCCATCAAGTTGTTTCTCTTCTTACTACAGGCACTGCTGCTCATACAGGGATATGCTGATGATGGAAAAGAAAGCCAATCTTTCCATTCTGATCAGAGGAGCTCAGATTTCTGCAGACTTGGTAGATGCATAAACAGGGAGGACCTGCAAGTTACAGTTATAGATTTGGAGATCCTCTTTTAACATCATGCCCAGCCTCACATTGCTACCTGTCATGGGATTCCATAGTTCATTATGTATGTAGTTAACATCTGTTATCTGAAGGGTGCTAATGCAGTAGGTGGGGGTGTGAGTAACAATACTGAATTGATATGTATTTTATAGGGTTCTGGAAAAAAAGAGTAGGTAATGATAACCTGTCCTGGACAGACCTGAATGATTTGGAGAGGTGATAATGATAATTTCAGACCTCAAAGTTAACAGAGAACATTTTGTTGAGGCAGAGTGTTTTGATTTAAACAATACAGGTAACATTCTGCTCTCCAAGAAGAACAGTTGTGGTTCTGTGGATAAGACAGACTTGCAGGATAAGAAATTAGTGTTAGTACCCATTAACAGGTGACGTAAATTCCTCTGCTTGTTGTATAGAATAGCCTTACTCCATAACTATAAATAAAAGATGTTACTTATTGTATATTATTTTATTTCTCGTGCAGAACCCCCAGACCATATTAACATGTAATTAAAACACATAGAACTCACAGCAGATACATTCATTTCAGATTCGAACAACTTTAATTGAAATGAAAAACCTGAAATTTGATCATGTAGCCCAGGCGGGTATGACCCTGACCCTGAGTAGCATCCTACCCTCAGCAAGAATGATACTGCAGTATAAAGAAAAAATGATCAAGTTCAACAATTGGCTAAGCTTCTGGTGTCATTCAAAGGGGATCCAGTGTTTGTCAGCCTGGGATGACATGCTTGATAAGCCGTGTTGCTTCGCAAGAGATGGCTTACACCTGTCACCCCTTGGCTTTCGAATACTGGCCAAGGCTATTGCTGCCCCCATAGTGCCTTTTTTAGGCAAGGCTCAAAATTCAAACCCACCACCGTAAACAGCACAAATAAAAAAATGAGGGTTATGCTACTCAACGCCAGGAGTTTAAATCTCACAATGCATGCGCTCGAAGCACTCCTAAGTATGGAGAACGTCGACATCTGTGCAGTAACTGAAACCTGGTCAAGGCTCCAGAGAGCACTCCAGCACTGCTGGGCTACAACTCATACCACACATTTTGGTCACAGAACATAGACCGAAACACAAAAGGAGGGGGTGTATCCATATTCATCAAGGATACTCACACCTCCAGGTTAGTGGTGCAGCATGATACCTCTGAGATCATCCATGTGCAACTAACATCAGGCAGATCTGCAATGCAAACTGTGGCCTGCTATAGATCACCCTCCATGACCCAGGATCACCACTCCGCCCTTCTGGAGACACTGGAAAACATGAAGGCCCTACCAAACACCCTGATATTGGGCAATTTCAATTAATCTACCATTAACTGGGAAAACTACTTGAGTACAAACTCCCAGGCTCAGCACTTCCTGGAATTTATCAACTCAAATGCCCTGGATCAGCTGGTAAACTCCCCTACCAGAGGCCGCAACATATTGGACCTGGTCATTACCAACATGGACGACAGGTGTTCTGTACCAGAGGTCAACCCATCACTGGTTAGATCCGACCATAAACTAATCACCCTGGATTCCCACACCCCACCACCACCCCAACCAAGGAAACCACAGTGAAAAACTTTTCTAAAGCAAACTTCACCATACTTAAGGCAGAGGTGGTAAGTTTCACAGCCCCACGCAAAAGGATAACACTGCTCAAGATGCAGAATCCTTTACAATTGCACTCTATGAGCACCTACAAGGATGCATGGATCGTGCCATCCCTAGCAACACCAAGACTCACTCCCCTAAGAGAAGGAAACCAGTCTGGTGGACCCCTGCCATAAACAGATTATACAACAGAAAAAGGAAATTAGTTCAGAAAAAAATAGCAAATCCCAAGAAGGAAAGACATCCCTGATCAGTATCAGTAAGAAACTAAGTTCCCTCATAAAATCATCCAAGGCTAACTTCGAAAGAAAAATAGCCAAGGATTCAAAAGATAAATACAAAGCCTTCTTTAGCTATATCAAGAATCTAAGTGGCAACTCGCAGATATGCTCTGAGCTAGTGCAAAATAGCACAAAATATATTGAACCTACTGATATTGCCAACATCCTGGCAGATAGATTCAGTACAAACTTCACCTCCCTCTCACCTTCAAAAGGGCCCACAACAATACCGGAAAAGTGTAGTGTCCCAGAAATCACAGAAGCACAGGTGAAAACAGCCCTTTCAAAAGCCAAAAACACAGCATCAATGGGGCCAGATGGTGTCCCAGGTTGCGTCTTGCACAAACTACAGAATTAACTAACTCCCCACCTAAACACGCTGTTCAACCTCAGCCTCTCCACAGGCTACATGCCCATAGAGTGGCGCACAGCAATGGCTATTCTACTCCACAAAGGAGGGGCCACAACTGACCCTGGTAACTATCATCCCATAAGCCTGGCTAGCCTGGTCTGCAAGGCTATGGAGCGCATCATCATGGAACTGATTAACAAAGACATTGGGAACCTCCAAACACTTGACCTGACACAGTTCGGCTTTGTTAAGGGCAGATTATGCTACTAAACCTGGTTGACTTCTTCGAGACAGTCAACAAGGCCATAGACAAGGAAAAGGTGGTTCACACAGCCTACCTTGATCTCACCAAGGCGTTTGACACCATTCCTCACTTGGGTATTATAGAAAAACTCACCAGCCTGAACATAAACCCCTACGTCACAAGATGGGTTGCCAGCTGGCTTACAGACAGAACTCACAGGGTAACAATAACGGGCTCCAGGTCCGACTCTAAACCAGTCACAAGTGGTGTCCCGCAAGGCTCGGTTCTGAGACCCCTACTGTTCAGCATATATTTCTCAGAAGTACAAGCAAACACAGGAGGACTATGGCTAACCAAGTTCGCCGATGAATGCAAAATGGGAGCCATAATTGACTCTCCGGCTGACATGGACATCCTTCAAAGAGGCCTTACTGAGACAGACACCTGGTGTCAAAGTCATGGCCTCAAGCTAAATGCTAAAAAATGCATAGTCATCCCATTTTGGGAAAAACAAAACACCCACGAATTACCACATAGGTGGCAGCCCCCTTAATAAAGAAGAGGTAATAAGAGATCTGCAGACCCAGGTAGATAGTAATGTCTCCTTTGACAATCATATTGCCAAAGTAGTTAGGAAATCGTTCTATGTGGCCCATCTAATTACTAAGGGGTTCGCATCTAGAAATAAAGAGGTTATAGTGCCCCTCTACTCATCATTCATCAGACCCATCATAGAGTACAATGCCCCATTTGGGATGTACCTCACAACACACTTCCAACAGCTAGAAAGACCATAAAAGCACCTCACCAAGAGGATTACTGGCCTCAAGCATATGTTCTATGCAGCCCGACTGAAAAAACTCCAGCTGTACTCAGTGGCATATCGCTTACTCAGAGGTGATCTCTGCCTGACTTACAAAGCCATGTCCAACTCAGAATTGATGGACATGCTCCAACAAAAGAAATCCTAGTCACTGCGAGCCATGCGCTCTAGTGAGCTAAACATTGACACAGCTATAAATAGAACATGCTGGAGGGATAGATTCCTGTCACAGAGACTCCCCATACTTTGGAACAAAATTCCTAACTACATTAGGCAGAGCCCCTCACTAACACTCTTCAAGAAAAGCCTTGACGAGTGGATGGGTAACAGAAAATACACCCCAGGATCACTTCGTTGGCTCTGCTTGACAGAGGTTCAGTTAATTAATCAATGGGGCGGCGAAAGCCAACACACTCTGGCTAGGCTTAAAAATGCCCACGGGCAGATAGCCTACTACAGAAAAGAAAAAAAAAATTTTTGCAGCAAATACGTATTTGAGAGCCAGCCACAACTAGACATTTACTGTCAGAATGTCAAAAAAGACATTTTTAGAGTGAATTTTATTTTCAAACAACACAGTTCAAGAATAATAACAATTAACACAATAAGTCAGACGTAATCACTAAACTACAAAAAACATCATCAGACATATTTACTAAACTACAAAAAAATCATCAGACGTATTTACTAAATTACAAAAAACATCATCAGACGTATTCACTAAACTACAAAAAACATCATCAGACATATTCACTAAACTACAAAACATATCATCAGACATATTCACTAAACTACAAAAAAAATCATCCTTACTAAGTCAAAAAGTCAACTAAACAGCTATACACAATAGTTACATTATCACTTCGCTCTGCGACATACAAAAGTGAAGACCTCATTTAGAGAAAGGCGTGTAACACATTATAGAAGGACTTAGTAACATACATATACCACAAGTGTATTTAATTGTTGAAATAATTATGTGAGCATTTCACTAATTTCCTACTAAAACAAAGAATACCATAAATTTCAAGTGAATGCTATCATTTTGGTACTTATGTATGATAGTACTGAATTAAAATATATGTACATGTACTCACATTAAAGCAATAATATTTAAAAGCATTGCCAAGTAGCAAGATATTACATTTTAATATGAATGTGTTGTTTTATTTTTAGGATGATTATTTCAGAAACTGGAACCCAAACAAGCCTTTCGACCAGGGTAAGTAATTGGTCATGCATTTTACATGTGTCTTTTGTAGAATTTTAATGCCTGGTACTGATTTTATGCAATCAAAATACTAAAACCACTTAATGTAGCAAACAGTGCATTTTCTTCATTAATCAAAGCACTTACTGTGTGAACTCAAGTCACATTTTAAACAAGTGTAATAGTTGCCTAGCTTCATTTAATCCAAAGAATCAGCCCACACTCTGTGACACATAGGTCTTAGCCTTATCTAACATCTTCTGCTTTGTAAAATAACTCTCACAGCAGTCATTTTTAAGCAGGTGTTAAACAGTTCTTATTAATGCCAGACATGAATCTTTGCTTATTGGTGTTTCTGGAAAATATTAAATATATTTACCTAGCATCTCTATAGATAAGTAGTTCATTATAGTTATGCAGTAATTATTATAGTATATATGCTACAAAATATCATCTTATTATGACTTTTTTGGAAATTCATGAAAATGTATTATTCTGAATGTGGTTTTCTCGTCAGACATATAATTTAAGATTTTCATCTAGTTCTAAAACTAACCACGCATATTTTCATTAATTGAGTAAAATTACTGTTTTTATCTTCCAACATGTGGTTTCCTGGAGATGTATTTAATTTTAAGACAAGAACAAAAAAGTAAGGTAGTCTACTGAAAAAATGCATTTATATTGATGTAAATGAGGGTAGTGATAGCTCATAGGGAAATGAAAGGCATTTGTTCATTAACAAAGTGGGGCATTGTTTCTAGTAATGTGAGATTTTGCAAGACAAACCATACCTATGGCCAGTGCAAAGAACAGAACTTCACATTCTCATCAAAATAAAATCTTATTCTTATAACATTTTAGATTCATATGCTGTTTTATATAACATTTTGATGTTTCAGATATAAAATAATTGTTTTATACACTATCAAAGCAAACTTAGGAAATATGTATGTCATAAAATTAGAGCATTTGCAATGTTTCAGTTTTTTTTTCTGCAGGACATAACTGCCCAAATATGGATAGTCTCATTGTGTTCATATTAACCTGCCCCATTTGTGTTTAGATGAGCCCATTAAGAGAAATGACTGGCTAATTTTTGTGCAACATATGATGTTTTCTGAGAGGTATTTTCTTCTTAATGTCTACCTAATTATGTTATTCTGCAGTCATCACCTTTGCTTGGATTTTTTTTCAGAGTATTTATCATATTTACAGCAGTATTTATTTTAGTGTAATTTCTGAGAGACTATTATTAAATGGTTAAAATTTTGACCTTGGTATATTATTCTTTTGGGTGTACAAATTATAAAATAAATTGAAATTAAAAAGTGTTAAGCACTTTGTACTTTCAGCTGCCAGAGTAATATTTAAATGTTGTCCAACAGTTTTGTTTGTGAGGCACATCACTTCAACAATCCTATTTAGCTTTTTTTCTTTCTTTTTTTTTTTTACTGAAGGTTCTATTGTTTATAAATAAATTTAAATATTTACAAACAACAGTTAAATTGTGATAGTGTCTTCATTATAGTGTTCACAGCTACAGGAAGAGCCTGTCTGTTAAAAAAAATAGTTTTGGTCTCTGGCTGTTTTTGCACTGTGGGAGATTGAGAGGTTCATAGGTAAGTACTAGGCTAGCTGGCCTTGCAGGGCCTTTAAATCCGAGTCAGTTTCCCTTATTGTGTTCATATTAACCTGCCCCATTTGTGCATGGCCTCTGAGGTTTGACTATAAAGAAAAAAATGAAGAAATTATGTCAATGACATTCTCAGCCCATAACTCAGCCTGTCCATGACATTCTCAGCCCATAACACAGCCTATATCGATCTGCTGTACACACCTGTGAGCAGGGTTGGTTTTTGAGTGGGTGCAGTTTGGGGGGGGGGGCAAAAGCATGTAAAAATCCAGTCTGGGCGGAGGGAACCACAATTCCCCTAAATGATTTAAATGTCAGAATGTTCTGTGATGTATCTTATGCTTTATAAATATATATAGACAGAAACTTGCAATAGGTGATTGCATTGTGTAGTACTGGGTATTACAATAAGTGCAGTTGTTGAATGCAGAAAAAAGAACACACCTTTACTGTACACATAGTATATTTAAAGACTGTTTTCCTGAATGTTTTTTTTTTTCAGTAAATGCTGTTTTATACAGCATTAAGGTTGTTGTGTTACTTGTCCTAAGTGTATATTTATATTAATCTATTTATAACTACACAGATGTTAAATTATATGTTTTTATAATGTTCTGTGTCACAGATGGTATGCTTAGACCACACATATTTATACCATTGCACATATGTAAAATACTCCTCTGCTTTTAAATTTTACTTTTACCTAGGTAAAAAAATGGCAGTACATAGGCAAAACCAGATGCAATTACTAAATATATAGTCAGGTTACTTTTTGAATGAATGCATATATTAACCTTGGTTGGCTGCATTGTAGTTGAATTGAGTGAGTTACCACATTGTTCAAATGAATAATATTTCAGTGATCTAGAATTATGTAATGTGGCATTGTTATATTAGTTTAAAATGCATGTTTACTAACAGAAATACCCTTCATATTCATTTTTGTAGCATTTGTGCTATATTATTTATGAAAAATATATGTTCTCAATCATCTTGGATTTCTCCTTTCAGGAAAATGTTTTGGGTGTGGAGGGAAATGTATCTAAGCCCCCAGTAGGCTTGTACCAGTGACATGGTTAAATATTTCTGGAGTATCATTCATTAGGAATGCCATAACAGCATTATTAGCAAATCATATTCTCATGAAAATGGTCAGGCTCATTACTCCTTCATCTGTTGGTCTGTTCATACACATTTTTGGGTAAAGATCTGGACAGTTGCCACATGTGGAAAGTAACTGTTGCCACTAGCTGTGTTGAAAATGTATTTCTAAAGTTGCTTGTTTTAAAAAATGTGCCAACATTCGGTCCTGACTGTATTGTAACTGATTAAATGTATATGATTCAGCAGAGGATACTGGAAGAGAAAAGGTTAATCTCAATCCATCTGACTTTGAAAAATATTCTGAAATTAATTTACTGGGCCTAAGTCATAAAGATGTTATTTCACAGTTTTGAATGAAGCCAGAGATGCAATGTCTCTAAGAAGCATGGTATGTTCGTTTCTGTAGGAAAAGCAGAGGTATTGAAAATTGTTTTACAGCTTCCAGATCCTGCAATAAACCTCAGCAAAGCTCAATATATGTACTGGATATCATATGTGCTAAATCCTAGCAGCTTCTAACAAAGGAGGTAGCATGGGAACCAGAATTCAGATAGCCGGATGTATGTGATGTCATTCTGTAATCCATCACTAAAATGATATATTAATACTAGGTTAGACTGAAGTCTCCGATCAGTCTGTTTTTGGAACCTGACCAACAAGGACCTCTCACCTACTTCATCTGCCTTGCTCTAGTAAGTGAATCAGGGAATAGTAATCCTTTAGATCAGTCAGGAAAATGTAGTGAGAATAGTTAAGTGCTGTTTTCTGTACCTGTGTGAATCTATTTATCTGTGTTATTTTATTTATTTATTTTATTTTTATTTTTCTATAAATTCCACCCATAGTTTACATACATGTATGCAGGCAAGCATACACACACCCATGCAACAAACTCTGTGTCCGTAATCCTCCCATCCTGTGTGGCCACAGGTAATATCAGGCAGCTGTCAGTCACCGCACACAGGTACATACACCTACATACACTCACAGTAAGCATTCCTGGATGTACACTTACAGAATCCACTCACACATGTACATGGACAAGCACTCACATATCCTGCCATGAGTACATAATATGTGTAGAGTGAAGCTGGTCACCCTGAACTGATGTTTGCCCACTGAAATGAGCAGGTCTGTGCAGCCAAATTGCTGCATACATTTTACATTTTTTACACTGCCTTGGACATTGCCTACTACGGACATTTATGAAATGCAGTACAGTTAACCCTCAAGTGCAGTGTACTTGGATGCTAATGTACCTCAAGTAGCATAGACAGGATTCCCATGATGGTGTCATATATGTGTAAAACCCATCCCCTCCCTTCTCTGTCCAGCAACTCGGTACTCATATGAAGGATGACTATGTTCCAAGGTAGTCTTATGCAATGTACAAAGCAGTTGCACTGCACAACATATGACACAAATTGTCTACAAATTCCACCCATAGTTTACTCGGCCTGAACAACATATATGTTCACTCTAGATACTATCAATGAATTTGATGATATTGTTAACTCCTGCATTCAGGTACACACAGCAAAAAGACATTAAACATATGGGTAAATTCAAGAAAAAAAAATGGTGGAATTACAAACTAAATGATATTCAGTAGAAGTAAATACTGTTTGTCATTTTTGCAATGGTTCCTTACAAATATAAAAGGGGGAAATGGGCTATAGGTAACCAGATATGCTGATGACTGCATACTAAGAAAAAGAATTACATCATCAAATGGTGACAAAGTTCTCTGAGATGGTGTACAAAATGCACACCTGGTGCACTAATGACTTTATCTTTAATGTCAGTAAAGGCGGTATTATTTGCTTGACCAAGAAATAAATAAATTATGCTTACAAAATAAATGGTTCATAGGTTCATAGGTTAGTACTAGGCTAACTGCCCTTGTGAGCCATTTTAAGCCTAGCCAATTATCCCCTGTGAGATTCAAACCCTGTAGCTTGTGTTTGTAAGGCAAACACCTTAACCATTAGGCCACCCTCCCAACCCCTAGACCATACAGGAAATATCACCACTGAAGATCTAGAGATAGAGGTAGATGACAGCTTGAACTATGAGGAATG
The DNA here is from genome assembly GCF_019279795.1 of Protopterus annectens. Lineage (NCBI taxonomy): Eukaryota > Metazoa > Chordata > Ceratodontiformes > Protopteridae > Protopterus > Protopterus annectens. Next base: position 1,051,039,558 of record NC_056733.1, read on the forward strand.
TATGTCTAACAAAGTCATATTAGTATATTCTGTAGCCTATCTAATGTTTCAGTTTCATGGCTAGTCAATCCAGGGACATCCTGGTACCAGTTTTGTGTATCTCATGGTTCTAGCTCCTGGTTCAATAAATTGCTGTGCTTTGCAGCCTTTGAGCAAGCCACTTGAAAGAACTTGAAAAGATACAATTCCTTACCAGAAATAGTGAAAGCATGAACTACTTACAAAGGCTTCGTATGTGCATTGGGTTTCTACCTGGTTTATAAGGCAATGACTAATACACGTCTATTTGAATGTTTGTATCTGAAGCACACAGCTGGAGATTATAACACATCAGGAAAACTAAAAAAAATGAATATAGGCAACAGAAACATGAAAGTTATGCAATGCCTTCCAAGTTTCTTTTAATTTGTTTTATTCTTTTGTTGACCAGGTTAGTCCAAGTAGGCTAGTGGTCTCTTTTCAGGAGAAATTAGAGGAAGTTAATTATAATACTAGGGGAATTTGGTCAGGTCACTGGGGAACTTCCCGTACTCTTTTTCATAGGTGCCGTGGGATCTTTTACATCTACTTAAGCTACCACCTACATAAAGAGATGGGACCTTGGTTTAACATCTCATCTGGTCCTTCAAGAAATAATCTTGATGGGCATATGTTCCAACAATTCCAACATCCCTCATCTACACCATACTTCAAAAACTTAAACCATGTACACCCTCAGCTGACCTGCTACCAGCTGAATACCTACAAATTGCAGCAAAAGTACTTGCCTATCCTATTTCCATCCCAATAAATAGAACCATTACTGAAGGTTCCATCCCATCTCTCTGGAAAATCTCCCATATTATCCCACTACATAAGGGTGGTAACTCAACCGAACTCTCAAACTTTCGCCCCATAGCCTTACTCTCTCCTTTAGCTAAAATTATGGAAAATGCATCTACCGGTAACTACTTGATCACCTTCTCCAAAATAACTTATTAGCTGACTGTCAGCATGGTTTTAGGCCATTTCATAGCACTACCGCTGACCTCTTATCCGTTTCTGACTGCATTAACAAAAATCGTAATGACAACATGCTTTCCTCTGCACTCTTTATTGACCTCTCTAAAGCCTTCAATATTGTTAGCCATCAGTTACTTATAAACATACTTAAATCACTCTCACTCGAGACACAGGCATTACAATGGTTCAAGTCCTACTTAGAAAATAGACAACAAGCTGTCTTTTGGGACAATAACTTATCCACACAGCTCCCTATAACCCTTATTGGCCCTATCCTGGCCTATCCACACATCTCCCTATTACCCCTGGTATCCTTATCCTGGCCTATCCACACATCTCCCTATTACCCTAGGTATCCCTATCCTGGCCTATCCACACATCTCCCTATTACCCCTGGTGTCCCTATCCTGGCCTATCCACATATCTCCCTATTACCCTTGGTATCCTTATCCTGGCCCATCCACACATCTCCCTATAACCCTTGGTGGCCCTATCCTGGCCTATCCACACATCTCCCTATTACCCCTGGTGTCCCTATCCTGACCTATCCACACATCTCCCTATTACCCCTGGTGTCCCTCTCCTGGCCTATCCACACATCTCCCTATTACCCTTGGTGTCCCTATCCTGGCCTATCCACACATCTCCCTGTTACCCTTGGTGTCCCTATCCTGGCCTATCCACCCATCTCCCTATTACCCTTGGTGTCCCTCAAGGCTCTATCCTGGGACCTCTCCTTTTCTCTGTATTCATTAATGATCTAAATGTAAATCTTCCTCAAGCTACCTGCATACAATATGCAGACAACTCCACATTAATTTGTGCCACTGCTTCTTTAGCTGAACTCCAACCCATCACCGAAAAAGTATTTAACGTAGTAGAAAACTGGTTCCTTTAACAATGTCTCCTCCTAAACCCCCCCAAAATTAAACTATTGCTGTTCAATCCTACACAAAAGTCCTCCCCAATAGAGCTCACAGTTATATCCCATAATGGCATTGTCATATCATCTGACCCAACCACCAAACTCTTAGGTGTAATAATTGACCACAACCTTAACTTTGACTCACACATTAACTCAACCATTAAATCAGTTAATAGAAAACTAGGTTCCCTTTACAGGATTAAACCTTTACTTGCTCCTTTAGCCAGAACTACCATTGCCCACACCCATCACCTTCTGCTATGCCTCCCCCATTTATACTAATCTAGACAAAAGCAACCTCAACAAACTGGCAACCTCCTATAACAGCGTTGCCAGATTTGCCACTGGCTCCTCATTTAGAACCCACCATTGTCAAAATCTTAAATAGTTATGATGGCTGGAACTGCAAAATCAGCTTCAATTTCAGCAACTTACTATCACCCACTAGATTTTGTATCATCCCAGTAATACTCCAATACTCTATAGCCTTATCACCCCCTAAAAAAAATTCACGTCCCTTCGCTCAGCTGATAAATTACTAGTAGCCATCCATAAGTCCAACAATAAAGCAGGTGACTCTCTTTTTTGTAACTCTGTGGGGAAAACCTGGAACAGGCTTCCTAGTGAACTATCATCTCTTTCTTCAATACCACTTTTCAAAAAGCAACTAAAAATACTCCTTAAAACACAATGGCTATGCCCATGTACTAACCCAGACTAATACTCTCCTTTCTTTCCATGTCCTCATCTCTCTCTATTGCTGCTCTCTCTGTGTACCTCTCTCCCAGATCTCAGATAGTGGGATCAGTAAACTTCCTGAATTCTGTTTCTAGCCTAGTCTTTTGGGAAACTACCTCTGAGTATAAACCCACATAACAATCATTCTACTGTAAGCACATGTCTACTATGTATATATTTGATACTTTTTTCACTTGGTATGTAGAATCTGGAAGCTACTTAAAATCATTTTTAACTAGATTTTTCTTAGTTATCTCTTAGAGTATGATATTACTTGCTAGCCTTCTACGTGATGAATATCAAGCTCTACTGTGTGAATATGTTTCTACCTTATAACTACTTGTTCTTCTCTCTTTCTCTCTTGAGATAATGCTAATGTATCATTAATCAGACACCATGTAAATTGTTTTCTAGTCTATTGTTGTCGTGGACTTTGATGTTAATCTGTTAATCGAATGGTATTTTCAGTGCAATTACATCGAACATGCCATTCGTTAAACTGTTCATACAATACTGAGATTGCAGTACACTGAGGACTGGGAAATTTGCCCTTTCTCCACTGAATTGTCATCTGTTGCTATATATAAATAGCTGGGGCTGTGGGGGCTGCAGCCCCCAACATGAAGGGAATTCAATGAACGGCATTTCCGATGAAATGCTCTACGTTGAAGTGTGACCCTTTCTGTCCATGTGTCCTGGTGGCTAAATGAAAATATTTAAGAATATCTTATTTTCCAATTTTCTAATGTTTATCTGATTAAAATTATAGACATTTTTCACTAGTAATTTGTTTTGACAAACCATTTATTGCAGTCCTTGTTCATACATACTGCCTTTCCTGCCATTCTTGGCTTGATATAGATTGTCTCTGGCTACTTGAAATCTACATTAACTATAATCATGGCTGAGCCTCTGAAAGACCTGCTAGTAGTTTTGTGATATTGCCACCATGCATGTAGCCATTACAAGTGAAGCAAAGCATGATGGGAGTGGGGCATTTAACCACTTGGTTATCCTCTGCAGTTTCTGACATTTTCAACTTTTACATCATAGCTATCATGCCACCATAGAGAAGACTAACCAACAGTCTTCTTCTTTACTGTCTCTAGATGCCTCATATCTGTCACCTGTAGAAAGTAATGTACCCAGCATCACTGTCACTGAACAGCATTGGAAGATTCCTTGTCATGCAGCTCTCCTTTCTATCAGCATTGTTCCTGTACTTTTATATCTAATTCTTCCTGTTGTGAAGGTGGTTCCTCCCTTTTTTCTGTATGCATAACAACATCAAACACTAATAACTGCATGAAGTTAACTGGTAATGGATGTGCTATCAGTTCCTCAAGTCCTTCGTGTTCTAGTTGTAAGACTCTACAAACATTACTATGCATTGTAATTTCCTTATGTTCAACTTTCTGTGGGTATCCCCATGGAAAAGGGACTGGCACATTAACAACAGTGGGGAAAGGGACCAGCACATTAACAACAGTAAATCAGAACATATAATCTCTGATTGGTATAAACGTCCTTTAATCCTTGCCATGAAAAATCACAAGCAGCAGGGAAAGCAAGACGCAGCCTTGGCAAAGTCATATGGTCACCTCGAGAGTGTTTAACTTAACACTGAAGGCACGGACAAAATTCACTCCTCAAATTCAGGGACGAAAGTACACGCAGCAATGATGATGGGAACCCCTAGTGTAGTAACACCTCCCAAACTATGTTTCAGGGTACATATTCACATGCATTCTGAAAGCCACCACATGTAGTGAACACTAGTAAAGTCCAGCTTCTCCTCTAATATCTGTAAAAGGACAAAAAGTTGACCTGCCTTTCTGTTGTCAGTATGTGATCCTTTCCATCATAAGCATGTGATCCTTTCCATAATCAGTATGTGATCCTAGTGATCCACTAGCTTCCCCTGAATCAAAGGACTGACTATTAGATAAAGTTTACATTCCAGCTCTCTTGCATATGCTTTCATCAGGAAATGAACAGTGTGATCGTGTGATCACTCTGTAATTGGAACACACACTTCTGCTCACCTATGCTTTCATCAGGAAATGAAGAGTGTGATCATGTGATCACTCTGTAATTGGAACACACACTTCTGCTCACCTATGCTTTCATCAGGAAATGAACAGTGTGATCATGTGATCACTCTGTAATTGGAACACACACTTCTGCTCACCTATGCTTTCATCAGGAAATGAACAGTGTGATCATGTGATCACTCTGTAATTGGAACACACACTTCTGCTCACCTATGCTTTCATCAGGAAATGAACAGTGTGATCATGTGATCACTCTGTAATTGGAACACACACTTCTGCTCACCTTTTTGGAAGTGTGGATCATTATCATTATCATTATCTCAGTCTACCAGTTCATACATGGTGTCCCAGCCTTCTACGTAACAGGGATAAAGCATTTATGCATCAAAGCTGTGCCCATCACTGTCGTCATTTCTGCGTAGACCTCACCCTCTCTTGCATCCTTGCTGCACAAGAAATGTTTAAACTGCCAGAGTAATATGCTGCAACAAAATGCATTCCCTTCCACCATTTAATTCTGGCATTGCTTCCCTCCAAAGAAGGCATGTTCCTCAAAAAGTCTTTCCTCTCTTGGCACTGTTTTACATTGGTTGGTGTTTCTGTACAAGTGCTGCTAGTGCCATGGTGTAGAAGGATAAAGCACTAACCTGACAATACCCAGATTTGCTCTGAGCTACTGCATAATGGTACCTCCTATACTAAGCCAACAGATTTTTCCAATATACTGGCCAACATATTCAGTGCCAACTTTACCCCCCCCCCAAGGACCAATCACAATACCAGTAGATTGCCATGCACCCAGTATTACTATTAGACAGGTTAAAACAGCACTGTCCAAGGCCAAGAATACAGCTTCTATGGGAACTGACAATATCCCTGGCTGTGTTCTACATAAATTACAGAGTGAACTGGCACCTCACCTGTGTGCCCTGTTCAATCACAGCCTCACCACAGGCTTTGTCCCTACCGAATAGCTCACTGCTATAGTCATCCCTATCCACAAAGGAGGAGTGACTACAAACTCTGGGAACTATCGCCTCATTAGCCTGACAAGTCTGATATGCAAAGCTATGGAACACATCATCATGGACCTAATAAACAAGGATATAGGGAATTTCCAAACTCTAGATCCCACACAATTTGGTTTTGTAAAGGGTAATCATGCCTGCTCAACTTGGTTGACTTCTTTGAGTCAGTCACCAGAGCTGTGGATGAGTGCAAGGTGGTTCATACAGCTTACCCTGATCTGGCCAAGGCCTTTGATACCATTCCCCACTCAGGAATCAAAGAAAAACTCACTAAGCTAGGCATCAACCCCTATATCACTAGGTGGGTTGCAAACTGGCTCACAGATAGAACCCACAGTGTGAAAGTAGCTGACTCCAAGTCAGCCTGCCGTCACATGTAGAGTCCAACAGGGCTCAGTCCTGGATCCTCTCCTGTTTGGTATCTACTTCTCTGAAGTCCAGGCCAACACAAAGGGGACTCTGGCTGACAAAGTTTGCAGACGATTGCAAGTTGGGAGCTATTATTAACTCCCCAAGTGATGTTGACATCTTACAGAAAGGCCTCACTGAGACCAACGACTGGTGTCAGGACCATGGCCTTAAGCTCAATGCCAAAAATGTGTCACCATCCCATTTGGGAAAAACCCTGTTCCCATGAATTACCACATCAATGGTAGTACAATGAACACAGAAGGTATTATAAGAGATCTGGAAACACAGGTTGACAGCAATCTCTCTTTTGACCACCACATTGCCACTGTGGTCAGAAAGTCCTTCTATGTGGCACATCTCATTACCAAGAGTTTTGCATACAGGAAGAAAGAGGTCATTGTCTCCCTCTACACGTCCATCATTAGGCCAATCATCGAGTACAATGCACCATTTGGCATGTACCTCACTAGACACCTGCAACAACTGGAGAGGCTGAAAAAGTACCTCACAAAGAACTCCTAGGCCTTAAACACTTGCCCTATATGGACAGACTCAAAAAACTCCAACTATTCTCTGTCTCATATCGTCTACTTAGAGGCAATCTCTGCTTGACTTACAAAGCCATGTCTGACCCAGCTCTGTTAGAAATGCTACATCTAAAGAAATCCCAATCCTTCTGCACCACACATTCCAGAGACCTCACCCTCATTACCACAATCAACAAAACATGCTGGAGGGACAGGTTCATAACCCAGAAACTGCCCATGCTATGGAATAGAGTACACATACATGTCAAACAAAGCATCTCACTGGCCCTCTTCAATAAAAATCTTAATGAGTGAATGGGAATACAAAATTCACCCCGGGAATCACTCCAGTGGCTCTACAATGGTCAACTCCAGAATATGTGAGTGAGAGAGAGAGAGAGAGAGAGAGAGACAGTAAGAGATACAGACCACTCTAACTCTCACTCTAGAAATTTTGCTTCTGACTTAAGACTGTGCAAAGAGTAAGGCTGTCTTAGTCTAGAAGGTACTTTTTAGTATCCTTCTCAAGCTCCAATACTTTTCCCAGCTGAAAAGTTATGTTACCAATTAAAACAAAATTAATTTTCTGTTGCCAGGATGTATCTTAAGTCCACCTTAATCTATCAACATCTTGCTAGGCATTTCACTCCAAACCCATCCTATGCCTTGTGAATGGTATGCCCACACAGTGCCCACACATTTTCACTTGAGCCCAGCTGGGCTGCATAGATCATCCAGCCAACATATATTCACCATCAAACACTAATCTCAAACCTATCTTAAGGTCTGTTTTGTGGTATCTCTGTGTCAGGCAAGGTTCACAGATTCTTAAAATGAACCACCACAGGGAACAGTCTCATACCAGTTTGTCAAGACTATTGCTGCCAAGAGTATAAACATCAGGTACCATGCCTCAAAGAATCAGAAGGCCATGTAAACACCTCCATCATGATAAGGTCATGACACCAGGATGACCCATAAATGCTTAACTTTTTTTTCTCTTTGCAGATTACTGTCTACCTCCAGCTATCTGTCTGCTGTCACTAGGGCTTAAAACTGGAAAAATGCAGAAACCACCACGAAGTAAAATGAAATAAAATAAATTTATTTGTAGAACAGAAACAAGCGCTTTCACGCAATGTAAATCGCGCTTCCTCAGGTTACTAGGGCTTGGTTTCATACACCAGTTCTACTGACTACAACTAGCTTTACAAGAACTGATACACATATTGGGGGCTGCTGAGTAGGCTGAGGCACCTATGGTCCAGTAACATTATGTGGGTGAGTTGTGCAATGGGCATCAGTGCCAGTCTGTCCTTCAGATCCACAAGGATCATTCACAGGATGCCCAGACACTCCTGGCAACATATATGCGGTTGTTTCCCCAATCTCCTGGACAGACTCATTGTCCCTGTCTGCTCCTTAAAGCACCTAAGCAGCAAACTGCTAATTGAGCCTAGGTTGCCTTGGTCATAGTCATGGGTTTATCCCTGTATGCCACCAGTGCAGGATAAATATGCTTATTTCTTTTTGTTTCCCAATGCCTACTGAATATCAGGTCCCTACAAACTTTATTCCAATTGGTTCATCACTGGGTGAGAACCATTCCCAGCACATTCATGGCCTGCAAGATGAGAGTGGTCATCCTGGCAGCTATTATGACATTTTGTTATGCAACCTAATTCCACCCCATGTTTGCGACATGGGGTGACACATGAGTCTAGTGGGAAAGCCTGTGCCCCTGATATGAGAGATTGCTCGTTACTTGACACAACCCCACAGGGTGCCATACTGGCTAGGGATGAGCCACCTATGCCCCCCGTTGCCTGTTGGCAGTGAGAGTGGTCTACATCACTTAACTTCAGCATCAAGTCACCAAGGGGGAGAGGAGCCACAGCAACTGAACGAGGTAAGAACACAAACATAAGCCACATCTGTCTCTCTCACTCTAATCACCTTATATCTTAAATCAGTATATAAATTACTATAGTTTATGATAATTTTTGCAGAATGAGACTTATGCACTGGAAAGACATTGTGAACATTTATGACAATCAACAAATGTGGTACTACAGTGCTGACTACTCTTCTTTAAACGAGTCAGTAGTTTTGATTACACAGAATACTTTGCTACTTATGTAGCTAATTGTTTGAGCCTTTTTATGATATCAGTTTTGTGAGTGCACTTATACAGGAAAACAGAGTACACAACCATTTTTGACAAAAGTAAACTGCAGGTTCTACATCTATAGCATAACTGAAAATTAAACTTTTTTCCTGTGGCTTAATGTGTTAATGCAATAAGTTTGGACCAACAGCAGAAGTAATGCATGGTTTGAATCTAGATTACAGATTTTCTAGGGCTGGGGCTTGGGGGTTGTTATAATGGTTAAAGCGCTTATATTCTACACAAAAAAGCTCAGGGTTTGATTCTTACATTGGGAAGCATGGCTAAGATGAAACAGGCCCCATGGGGTCATTAGCCTAGTAATTACCAATGGACCGAAATTTAATGCAAAACATACATGATTGTCAAAATGACCCACACACTTTAGGTAGACTATTGACTCTGTGATATCTTTGCTGATAAACTTGATGTGAAGTACAACTCTTTCATTAGACTCAGAAAACCTTTTATTCAGATAGGAAAACGGGCACATCTGCACTAAGCTATTCATCTTTGCTTCAAAATTTGGGCCTGCTTCCTTCAGGGATATGGTCATGGTATGTAGCTTGATATGGATGACAGGAAGTATGTAGCTTGATATAGATGACAACAAGTCTGTGCTGAGCAGTGGTTTTGCAATATGAGAGTGTGATTCAAACATTGTATATGTTGTACAGTATTACACTTCTGAGTTTGTTGGGTTTTTTTTTCAAACTTTTGCTTCAGTCTGGCTGTATTGTGTAATTCCTGATATTGTATAATATAATTTTTGAAACTGTTATCTTGTCTGCCAGAAGAATTGGGGACCTTTGGCAAGGCACCACTTTGAGAAATTAAGCTGTTAGTATTGTATTAATAACATGTTATCAGATATATGTTTTTAGCAATCCATGTGCATGTTGTTATGTCTGTATTCTTAAAATGGCATAAAAATTGTTGCCTTGAGCAAGTAATTTATTTAGCGAACAGTGTGATAATAAACTTACAATGCCAGCATCATGATCTCAAGCAGAAGTTGTAAATATCACTTAAATGACAGATGGCATTACTGGTTTACTAGGCTGCTTATTCTGCAAAGACATGCATGTTTTCTTTTTCACAATAAGGTGTCTCATAATATTGACTATAAAACAAACTATTAGCAATTGTCAGTAGTGGTCTTTGAATGTATATGTGCCATAATATGCTAAGAAAACTTTCCTTTTTTTTCAAACTTTAGAATATTTATAGTGTTTCTCCACCCAATTCAAAGAAAATTACAGCCCCAACTGGTGGCACTACAGACACTCACCAGGTCCTTATCAGCAACAGTGACTCTCCAGCTGTTGTACTTATGTCCAGGCAGACATATAAAGAATGATCTTAAGTTTACAAATTACAATATTCCTTATTAGTAGTTGAATAACAACTTAATAAAAAGAAATGTAGTTATGGTGAATTTGACGTCTCATTCAATTCGCATACTTCAAGAGGGATCTTAAACTAACAGTTCTAAAATGATCCAGGAGAACAGATATACTTTACTTTTGCTTTGTTTTACTGTTATGGTGAAAAAGAAATATTTTTATTCATGGTAATATAGTAATATATACTTAATGCTGTGCAAAAGCACTGAAATACTTCATCGCATTAATTAAATCACAAATCAACTGAATTAATAGAACTGTCACAAGCAGCATGCAGAAACATGAATTGTCTGTACTGCACAGACAACAAGTATACTGACAGATACTGCTTTCAGTTCTGGTGTATTTTAGGAGTTTGCATTTTGTTACAGATACATGCCATAATTCAAGAGAGAGAATTTCATTTCTAAATGATATGCTTCATAAATGACAACATAATGGCATTTTGGTTTTACTGGGATATCCATAAATAGTTTATTTATTGCTTATCTGTACCACCAGCTGAATATCTGAACAAAGTACAAGAAAAAGAAATATATTTTCACAGGAGTAGTTTATTGTTATCAAATGCCTTTTGTAGTGATATTTACAGATACTGAAGCTTGTTATGTATGTGCATGTCGCTTAAATCTTATTATCACAGCAGTGGCATGTTTTCTTCAAATAAATATATACTTAATGCCTTGTAAGAACTTCAATACAAGCCAATAATTCCTTATAAGCTTTTTAAACTATTTCCAATAATCAATCTTGCAGAGAACTCATATTCTGACAATGTATGACTTGTTGCGCTAAAACAACATTAGTCTGTCTCTAATTTTAACTTGGAGAATGTTCTGCAGCTAAAAACACAAAGTAGAGTTTGGTGTATTTGAAGTAATGTGAAGGATAGCTGACAAAATAAAAACAAAACTTGAAAGAAAAAAAATGTACTGGTAGAATACATTTTTTCTGCAGTTCTGTGAAACAGATTAGACATATAAAAATGTCTATTTTTCTTTTGGGACAGCATTTTGCAGTTTGAGCTATACCCTAATTTTTCAACCATGCCTCAGAATATATACACTTATAGAAATTTAGATGTTTTGTTCTGGTTTTATACAGAAGCTGACACATAAAATAAAAATGTCTATTTTTCTCTGGGTCAGAGTTTTGCATTTTGAGCGGTAACCTGATTTTTAGCCACATCTCAGAATATATCCACTCCTAGATTTAGGTGTTTTTTTAGTTGTTGTTCAGAAGCTGACTTCCTTTTGAAAAATCTGTGTTATGAGCATATTGTTATTATTTTTTTTAGCTATAAGGAGTGGGGTACAGATGTCAGTAAGGATATCTGCACATTACTGTTTATAGAGAAATATATATCTTTTACTGATTAAACAGGACAAAAACTCATAAGCTATGATTGTGTGTGTATATATATATATATATATATATATATATATATATATATATATATATATATATATATATATAATATAGATAGATATAGATAGATATAGATATAGATATAGATATTTTTCTACTTTACTCTCTTGTTAAACCTTTCAGTTCAATAAAACATTGATAACTGTAGACAATAATGGATAATGTAACAATTTTGGTTAGGAAATTATACTTTGAGAGCAATTTACTTATTATTCACATATGCTTCAGGAAGGATAATTCCCTGATGAAACATGTTCTGGTACATTTTTTTGTTATTGTGCATGATATTCTAAATGTTATTTGAATTTCAGCTTTGATTTTATATTATTTCCTTTGCTTTGGTCCTTTATCAGTAGTAGCGTCTCTGACAGAATGTGTGATTTGATTGCTTGTTTTTCCTGCCAGGTTGCAGTGATTTGACATTGCAACTGACTCACTTATATGGATTTGCTTGTGTGAATTCAGGCAGCTTGTTTTTTTTTTACTTATTCATAGGGTTCATTTTTAATTATGTTTCTGTATACTTTCATTTTTTTTACATTCTCAAGCTGGCGATCTCAGTGTTTCATATAGTACTATGGCAGTACTATATTACATTACTTTCATATAGCCATAGCAGTACGTACCTATAACTTCATATTTTTTCTTATAAAACATGCCAGTTGTCATGCACCAAATAATCATTAATTGAGAGCTAGCTTGATTTTTATGTAAATTCTGTTAGAGAATCATTTCAGTCATTCTTTGATTCCTACCTTATCCTTTGCAGTTTCCCAGAGCAGCTGGGACTCACTCCATCACCATGTGTGTCCGGCACATAGAACTACTGCTAGAAGAGATGCCAGTTTATTTTAGAATACATGCACAGACACTCACACACACACACACACACACACACACACACACACACACACACACACACACACACACACACACACACACACACACACACACACGCACACACACACACACACACACACACACACACACACACACACACACACACACACACACACACACACACACACACACACACACACACACACACACACACACGCAAACACACACGCACACACACACATGGATAAAGGGAGGCCTTGCAAAGAAGGTACAGAAGTAAAGTGCAAAGCAATACTATCAGGAGCTGTGAGACAGCATTTTTAACTACTGACCGCTGTGACACCCTTTGAACATGTATGTCTTTTCCATCAGAATTCCTTCCAAGTTCAGTTGATTATAACATTTACTTTCTATGTTAGACCCTAATGACTGCATTGTCACTGTATTTTGTCATAAAAATAACTGTAAAGTCTGTCAATGCACTTTAATTACAGATAGAGACAAAGAAAACATGCATTAAATATATTTCTCCAGACAAATGGTAATTTTCTGGACCTCAATAAAACGCTAAAGCAAGTGAAATACAAGCCTAACTAACATTCCTTATAAACAGAGTCAAGCAGTATTTACAACATCAGAGTGAACCAATGTCAAATGTACAAATAATTTCTTTAAATGTAAAATATTTTATTACCTGCAAGTTTAGGTTAATATTTTATTTACAGTTATAAATGATGGCTAATTTCATTTGTAAAAAAGGTCATATCGTTCTAACTGCTATTAACTAATTAAAGTATTCTCTCTATATAGCCGCTACAGTATACTGGCAAGAGGTTATATTTCATCAACAGAGGTTATGGTTCTGTAATTGTATTTACTTGCTTTTTATTTGTTTGATATTTATTGACCAGGAATGTCCAACTAGGTCAGAGCCTATTTTCAGCAGAGGCCAAGTGAGAAATGCTCCAAATGCATGTCTTTGGAATGTGGGAGGAAAGCAGAGCACCTGCAGGAAACCCATGCAAATGCAGAGAGGACATATGGACTCTGCACAGAAGACAGCCCAGCCGAGAATCAAACCAGAGAACCTCTTGCTGTGAGGTGACAACTCTAACCTCTGCACCACTGTGCTGCCCAATAATATGAATATATCATTATATACAATATGAATTAAATGATAAATAGGTTGATATGAAGACCATTTCACGACACAGTACAAAGTTCATAGGTTCATAGGTTCATAGGTTCATACTAGGCTATCTGCCCAAGGGCATTTATAAGCCTAGCCCATAGTTATGTGGCTTTCGCCACCCCTTTAGTTTGAATAAAAACTATGCCTATCATTTTGCTGTGCCTCTGTCAAGCAGTGACGCTGAAGTAATCCCTGGGGTATATCTGCAATCTCCCATCCATTGGTCAAGATTCCTCTTGAACAAGACCAGAGAGGTGCTCTGCCTCACATGTACCGGGATTTTGTTCCACAGCATAGGGAGTCTCTGGGTGATGAATCTGTCCCTCCAGCACGTTCTATTTATAACCGTGTCAAGGTTTAAGTCTCCGCCCTTGTGGTTCTGAGGGATCTAGATTTTTGAGGTGAAGCATATTCATCAAATCTGGGTTTGACATGGCCTTATATGTCAGGCACAGGTCACCTCTGAGCAAGCGGTATGAGACTGAATAGAGCTGGAGTTCTTTCAGTCGGGCAGCATAAGACATATTTTTGAGACCCTTTATCCTTTTGGTGAGGAACTTTTGGGGCCTTTCAAGCTGCAGCAGGTGTCTGGTCAGATACATTCCGAGCGGCGCATTGAACTCAATCATAGGTCTAATAAGTTGTGAGTACAGGTGGTCGATGACCTCCCTTGATCTAGATGTGAATCCCTTCATGATCAGGTGGGTGATATAGAAGGTTTTCCTAACTACTTTAGCAACATGAGTGTCAAACGAAAGGCTACTGTCAACCTGGGTCCCCAGATCTCTGATGACTTTTTCTGTGCTCAGTGGATTGCCACCTATATGGTAGCTAGGGGTAGCCTTGTTTTTCCCAAAGGGTATGACTATGCATTTTTGGCGTTTAACTTCAGGCCATGGCTCTGGCACCAGTTATCCATTTCTGTGAGGCCCTTCTGGAGGATATCTGTGTCAGATGTGTTTTCGACTATGGCGCCCAGTTTGCAGTCATCTGCAAACTTTGTCAGCCATAACCCTCCTGTGTTTGCTTGTACTTCAGAAAAGTAGATGCCGAACAAGAGTGGACCCAGGACTGAGCCCTGTGGGACACCACTTGTGACAGGCTTTGAGTCTGACATGGCTCCAGCAACTCTGACCCTGTGGGTTCTGTCACTTAGCCAGTTTGCAACCCATCTTGTGATGTATGGGTTTACATTCAAGCTGATGAGTTTTTCGATGATACCTGAGTGGGGTATTGTGTCGAAGGCCTTTGCCAGGTCGAGGTAGGCTGTATGGACTGCCTTTCCTCATCAATGGCCTTGGTGACTGTCTCGAAAAAGTCAACCAAGTTTAAGAGGCAGGATCTGCCTTTGACAAAGCCAAACTGAGTTGGATCCAAAGTCTGCAAGTTCCCTATGTCTTTATTTATGAGTTCCATTATGATCCTCTCTATGGCTTTGCAGATAAGGCTTGTCAAGCTAATGGGGCGGTAATTTCCAGGGTCTGTGGAGGCACCGCCCTTATGAAGTGGGACCACAGTCGCCGTGCGCCACTCCTTGGGTGCGTATCCTGAGGTGAGGCTAAGATTAAACAGCTGTCCTAACTGTGGGTTTAATTCCTCATTGAGTTCATGAAGCACACAGCCGGGGACACCATCCGGTCCCATGGATGCTGTGTTTTTTGCCTTAGTGAGGGCAGTTCTCACCTGGGCGTTGGAGATGTTTGGGGGCTACAATCCTCTGGAATAGATATCTCTCCTTTTGGGGAGGGGAGAAGTTTGCACTGAACCTGTCAGCCAGTATGTTGGCAATGTGTGTAGGTTCAGTAATTTTCACATCATTTTGAACTAATTCTGAGCATATCTGGGAGTTTCCTCCTAGGTTTCTAACATAGCTAAAGAAGGCCTTATGATTCTCTTTAGAGTCCTTGGCGATTTTCTCTCAAAATTTGCCTTGGATGATTTTATGAGAGCTCTTAGTTTTTACTTATAATGATCAAAGGTGTCTTACCTTTCAAGGATTTTGCTCTATCTTGTAGTAGCTTCCTCCTTTTGTTGTAGAGCTTGTTTATGGCTGGGGTCCACCAGACTGGACGCTTGCCTTTGGTACAGAGAGTCTTAGTTTTGTTTGGGATTGCCTGATCCATGCAGTCCTGTAGGTGCTGGTAGAAGGCATTTGTAAGTGATTCAGCGGTTTGAGTAATGTTTACCACTGGCTCAGGGGCCTTAAAGGAGACCACACTAGTTTTTAGAAGTGTGAAATCGGCTTTTGAGAAGTTTTTCACTGTGGTCTTTTTTTGTTTCAGGTGGGGCGGGATGAGGACCTCCAGCGAGATTAGTTTATGATCTGATCTCACCAGTGAGGGGTATACTTCGGTGTTGAACATTTTGATCCCATGTTCGTGATGATGAGATCAAGTATGTTTTCTCCTCTTGTGGGGATGGTGACTAGTTGTTCCATGGCATTTGAGTTTATGAACTCCAGGAATCTTTGGGTTAGAGTGTTCGGCTTGAGTAGTGTTCCCAATCTATATTAGGGTAGTTAAAGTCACCTAGTATGATGGTGTTTGGAGATACATTTATCCCTCCAATGTTTTCAGGAAGGCCATGTGAGGTTCCTGAGTTTGAGAGGGTGGCCTGTAACATGCTACAAATTGCAGAGCAGTCTTGCCTATGGTTAATTGCACCTGGATGGTCTCCGATGCATCATGCGTTGCCACCAACCTTGAGGTGTGGGTGTCCTTTATGAATATGGACACCCTCCTTTCTTGGTGTTGTCCGGATTTTGGGGCGGAACGCATGATATGAGGTGAAACCTGTTAGTGCTGGGGTGCTCTCAGGAGCCTTGAACCAGGTTTCTGTCACAGCACAGACATCGATGTTCTCCATATTGAGAAGGGCCTCGAGTGCGTGCATCTTGAGATTGAGACTTCTGGCATTGAGCAGCATTACCCTTAGTTTTTTTCCTTTTGGTGTTCTAGGGTGGTAGGTTTAGAATTTGAGCCTTGCCTAAAAAGGCACTATGGGGTGGCAAGAGCCTTTGCCAATATCCGGAAGCCCAGGGTGACAGGTGCAAGCCGTCCCTTGAAGCAGCGTGGCTTGTCCAGCATGTCATCCCAGGCAGACAGACATTGGATCCCCTTTGAATGACACCAGAATTTAAGCCAATTATTAAAGCTGATCATCTTATCACTGTATTGTGGCATCATTCTAGGTGAAGGTAGGATACTGCTCAAGGTCAGGGTCATACCTGCCTGGGCTACATAATCAGAGAGCTCCTCGATGTCCCTTTCATGTAGTCCAAGGAGGTACGTCTCAGGTCGTTGACACCAGCGTGGACAATGACTGAGTCGTACTTGTACCTGCTGTTGAGAGACCTGAGTGCTTGCGTTATGTGGCGGATTCTAGCGCCTGACAGGCAGCTTACTGTGACCTTCTCTTTACTCAGTCTGGTGAGCGGACGCCAGTGTGTCTGACTATGGAATCACCAATGACAAGTGTGTCTGGCATTTTGTTTGGCCTTAAGGGCTGTGACTGTTTGACACTCTGACTGTGTGGTCTATGTGTTGCATGTGTTGGGTCGTGAGGTGGCAGTTGTTTGGGTGTCTGCTTTGGTGGCCTCTGCTGTTTTGGTAAATTTTTGATCAGAGCCTCCGAGTATGTCTTTGTGTGAGTATGTGTATGATTTGAAGTTGTGATGGTACCATGTGTGACTGGGTATGTATTGTGTGTGGTTACCTTCTCCTCCTGTCTGGTCTTGCCAGTCCTATGTTGAGAGAGCTCAGCCTCCAGTTTGGCCGTATAGTTGCATCTCTCGCATGTATTTGTGTTTTGTGGGAGAAGGAGAGGATTGTCTGTGTACATGAGGCAGTTGTAACATTGCCTCAATATTCCCAGGTTCACCAGTTGAGCTGGAGAGGACACTAGCAACTGATCCCTCGACATACTAGAAGTAGTAGATAAAGAGACTTTCAAAGGACTCGGGGAAGTGGGTTTTAGGCTGGTGGGGTACTATCTATAATAAGAGTGCTTTATCAAGGTGCAAGTACTGTAGGAGTAAGTGCTAGGCTTTACAGATAGAGAATAGTCTACTTGGGAATCAAGTAGAGATGAACTTTTCAGTTATAGGATATGCTGGTTAGATCAGCAGTACAGCTCGAGGAAGGTAGTTTTAAGGGAAAATTGGAAGAGTGGAATTTAGATGGCCCAAATAGTTTAACCTTGTTTAACCGCCGCTGCTCTTGTGTGCAACAGTGGTAACTCAGCTAAATCAAGCTTACGCTTAGCGTGTTTTATAGCAGGGGGCTGAAGGGAGCTAGGAATTGGCCCAAAACGACCAATGGACTACTAGTTTCTGGCTGAAACTTCACCAAATCAGACAAAAAGGCTGCTCAGTGCTTCCCACTCCCACTGGTAAGCAAAGAAACTTCCCTCCTTCCTAATAAGGCAATGGATCAGTAACAGGAACTAAAAACAAAGCCCAGGGATCAGCAACTCTGAAACTGGACTACTCTAGTTCAGTAAGGCCGGAAAACAAGAGATTTTTTTGTTTTATTACAGAGACAAGGAAAAAAACAGACAGTAATTGCTGTAAATCGGCTAGCGCACTTTAGTGTGTAGCCTACAGAAACAATTTGCAACAATTAGTAACTTAAAGTGCAATAAACAGTGTAAAATGCAGAAATCACTTAAAGTAGCAATAAAACAGGCGAAATGCAGTTGCTAGCTTAAATAACAGTGGGAAAGCCACAAAAAATACTTATATCTGGTAGAAAGTAGTTTCACTATGAGCACATTGAATCAGGAATACATTGCTTCTTTAGTACAATGTTAAAATAATTGAATTTTACAGAGAAAAAGTATTGACAGACACCATTTGATCATAAATGTCATATTTCTTGCACATTAAATATAGTAGGTATGCAGATCCATATTTCTTACACAATTAACACTTCCAAGGGACCAGATAACTATCCCAGCCTCTGCCTAAACTGTTTAACCACAGCATTTCTACCTGATACTTGGAAAGCAGTCACTGTGACTCCCCTACACAAGGGTGGCCCCCCTTCGGATCAGAGTAATTTTAGGTCTTTTCAGCCTCACCATCCTTATATTCAAAATCATGGAACATTTCATAGCAGAAAACATGCATGCAGATATGGGGCTTAACTTATCTAGACCTTAATCATGTCAGTTTTGTGAAGGGCAGGTCTTGTCTCATGATGCTTGTAAATGTCTTTTCAAAGGTTAAACAAGCTATTGGTGTTGGATGGTGGCCATTTTCTGCACACTTCTTTTTTCAACCTGGCCAAGACCTTTGGCATAATTCTGCATGCTGGTATTACTGAAAAATTAGGAAAATGTAATGGAAACCCCTAGGTTGTCCACAAGATTGCAAACTGTTTATCCATCAAGATAAGTTGTGAAAATTACCAGTACACTCTCTAGGTACTTAAGCGGACAACTTTCTTTCATTCAATTGTCATATTTCCCACCGTAGTCAGGAAATCCTTTAATCTGGTCCAGTTTATTTCCAGGAGAAAGTCTTCAAGATGCAAAGAAGTCATACTACCACTGTATTCTTCCTTTATTAGACCCATCAATGAATATACAATTCCCTTGATATGTATAAATCCAAGCATACTCCTTAGTTACAAATGCCCCAGAGATCTTTTACCAAGATAATTAACGGTTTTAATTCTTTTAGGCATTATGAGATTAACATGACTCATCTGATACCATGTAGCCTACTGGATGCTTTGATTTGTTTCTCATCCTTTGAGGCTGTCATTTCTATTCAAAACCAGTGGCTCTACAAACACCCACACTAGGTATCTACATTTCACTAGTAAATAAACCAGACTCAGTGGAGGGCTATGTTTCTAGCTCAACATCTTCCCAGCCTGTGAAATAATTTATTTTTATTTGTATTTGTTTCCGGGGTATAGCATTGATGGACCTTTTTCAGACTCAGCCCTAAAGCGGTGTCTGTTTAAATGACTTGCTCAGAGTTATACAATTGAAGAAATCAAACCTTGCACCACTGGAGCACAGGCAACAGCTCAGTAACCCCTTAATCCTTGAAGCCATCCACTAGACAATAATAGAATAAGTTACCACTGTTTGACAAACAAAATGCTTCTTTGGTTACCTTTATAGGTTCATAGGCTATTGATCTATAAGGATCTTAAGAAGCCTAGCCTTACATTGCCATGGTCATTTTGTAGTCCTTATATTTTGTAAATAACTTATAGGCAGGGAGAGCAAGGATGTGCTGGGACAGCATATCACCCTTATCAAAGAGGAAAACATATGCTAAACTGGGGATGAATTTGTAGTTTCCTATTCATTTATCAAAATTGAATAGAGTAAAAAAAGTAATTTACTTTATGTGGATTTGAAGATTATTCCATAGGAGGGTTTTTTTTTCTGTGATACATAGTTACACCTCCAAAATGTTTTATTCATATCACAAAAAAGAGTGAGATCCCTTGAGTGGGTGTTCAGGCTACTACTACATTTGATCATATAGAATGGGGTCTGTTGAGGGTATATGTGAGGCAGAGGTAGCCTTTTAGCAGCATGCATGATACTAACAAAAGAGACACAGTTTTGAGACAGTCTGCATAGCTTTTATCATTTAGATGCTTGATTTTTTAGTGAAATAGTATTTGAATTGTTCCATTTGTGACAAGAGTTTGTAAAAATGCACACCAAAAGGGTCAGTAAATTGAGCAGGACTGGGTCAGTTACAGCTTTGTATAGCAGATATAAGCTACAGAAGGGTCAATAGGAGAAAGAGAACTGAGACAAGCATTTTTGATACTCCTTCTAACAGGGACATTCCAAAAATGTTTTTTTTTTTTTGGTATGGAACTACTGGGGTTTCTCAACTTGGGTTAGGTACTTGAACAAGTACATGCCAAAGGGCACATTTTATTTATTTATTTATTGACATTTGTTTGTCAGGAAAGTCTGACTGGGCCAGAAGCCCATTTTCAGTGGGGGCCTAGGGAGAAAAGCTCCACAGAAATAAAGTACAATACAATAATTAGCTAGTACAATAATATACATACATCTTCTAGTTAGTCTATACAAAGTAGTATTCAATACAGTTTTCTAGTAGATACAGGTTCAAAAAAGAAAATCACAGAAGCATTTCAGTGAAGATCACTGTGAGAATAATAAAATTGGTTGTTGTTGTGGTTTTTCCTGGTTAGGGGTCACCACAGCAGAACTCCGTTCTGCTGATGATTAGCAGTAGATTTTTTTTTTTATGGTGCTGAGTTGCCAGCCCGATGCCCAACCTTCAGCGAAGGCACGTCCATTCATGCATGTCTTTCAGAGGCCATTCAACCACGGGGAGGACATGCAGACTCCACACAAAAGGCACTCCAGCCAAAAATCAAACAGGAGAACCTCTTGCTGTGAGGCAACAATGCTACCGCTGTACCACCACAGTTTCTGGGAATAATAAAATTAGTACTGTGCACATATTAAATAGTAGCTCTGAACAAATGAGATTTCCTTTATATATTTTTTTTATGAGCAGTAATAACACTGAGACCAAGGAGAGGGTGAAAATAAAGTAAGGAGTGGATAGTATGGTGAGAGAGTTACAGATATCTTGTCAGTCAGGTTTGGCACAGAAGATTATTTCAGTATTGTGGCTGCATTTTATTTTAGTATTGAGGCTGATGATGGCAAATACAAGGAAAATAAGATCTGTTTGCACTAACAGGAGAATCTCTTAGAAATCATTATGGTGAGATAGAAAGATTTACTAATAAGAGTGGCTACATGAGGGTAAAAGGAGAAACCTTTATCCAAGAAGGTGTCTATGTCTCTAATAGCATTGTCTGTTTTAAGGGGTTGTTATTTATTTTGTAGGTGTGAGAGTTCCTGTTTCCAAGACTGTATGATACTACATCTTTTGGGATTTAGCTTTTATCCATAATCATGCATCTAAACATTTGTCATTATTTGACCCTCTTGCATAATATGAGTGTCTGCAGAGAAATTGATGAAGAACAAAGTTTGCAGCTCTGCACATACTAAGAGAGAAAGAGGGCTTTTATGTTTTTTTTTATATATCAAGGAAGTTTATATCAAATAGAGGTGGTCCGAGAACAGAGCGCAGGGTTGACAACTAATAACAAGTCACTTAGAGGATAGCATGCCAACATCTACAATTAAACTAACCTTTCTTTCTTAATTTCTAACACTGTCACTCCTGAGTACTACTTTCCATGCTTGACTCTTTAAGTCAATTTTTAACGGTACTTTCTTGTAAATTTTGTATTTGGATTTGTAAATTTTTACAAATTACAATTTGTAAATTGTAAATTTTGTTACTCTGATGATGTAACATTCTATATTAATGCCATTCTCTAATAGTTGTTATATATGTTTCTGTATGTTTTTCTGTATGTTTTTTAGTATTTTTTTACTGGAGCTTTTCTCCCCGGGCCTCCATTGAAAATGGACATGTATCCAGTTGGATTATCCCAATCAACAAATGTAAAATAAAATAAATAAAATAAAATAAAAATAGGACCTAGTAAATGTTTCCTAGGCCCCTGTTGGTGATGACCATGATACTGCTTTCTAAAGATTATATGTTTCCTATGCCCCAGTTTGTGATGACCGTGATACTGATTTCTACAGATTATGTTTCCTAGACCCCTGTTGGTGATGACTATGATACTGCTTTCTACAGATTATATGTTTATTAGGCCCCCATTGATACTGACCAGGATACTGCTTTCTATAGATGATATGTTTCCTAGGCCTCCATTGATGCTAACCATGATAATGCTTTCTACAGATTATGTTTCCTAGGTCCCTGTTTGTGATGACCATGATACTGCTTTCTACAGATTACATGTTTCCTAGGCCCCCATTAATGCTGAGAATGATACTGCTTTCTACAGATTAGATGTTTCCTATGCCCCTGTTGATATTGACCAGGATACTGCTTTCTACACATTATATGTTTACTATGCCCATGTTGGTGATGACCAATATACTGCTTTCTACAGATAATATGTTTCCTAGGTACCTGTTGGTGATAACCATGATACTGCTTTCTACAGATTATGTTTCCTAGGCCCCTCTTGGTGATGACCATGATACTGTTTTCTACAGATTATATGTTTCCTAGGCCCCCATTTATTTATTTGCAGTTTGTTTGCCAGGATGGTCCATTGGGCCATGAAGAGCCCATTTTCAATGGAGTTCTGGGGAGAAAGGTTCCACAATAATAAAAAAGTTATAGTCATGTAATTGTATCACATTAAATACAGACGTACAAATAAAATCACAGTATTTAAAGATACAAACAAAATTAAGAAAATTGAGAATTATTGTAAACATTTGCTACTACTTTACAAGGGAAAGAAGCAGGAGTTTTGAAGTACATGAGATGACTGAGGTATACAGAGGAGAAGAGATTATGTGGGATGGGAGCAGGAGCATTCCCAGAGAGATGTTAGGTGTGAGTGAAGTGAGGTGTTGAAGGGAGAGTGACTAGAGATGGCATGGATGTGTGGTGGTCGGGAGTTCCACTGCCGAGCAAGGGCAAAGGATAGGAGATGTTTGCCAGGGAGGGCGGGTGGGTTTATGCAATTCTATCAAGTTTTGATTGTTGGATCTTAAAACAGTGTAAGAAACTTCTGTGTGGAAGATTTTCAGTCCATATATTTCTAGTCAATCACTGTATATTAATCAGATCAGACAATAGTAGTAGAAGTAGCGAACGTAAACTCGTCAAGTCAAAAAGTAATAATAGAAAATATATAATTCTATAGCATTACTAAGTATTTGAAAGTAATCCAAGCAAGGCAGGCAGTCTGTTTCCAGTCGAAAATCCTTTATTAAGTATAGGTCTTGAGCATTAGGGTCAGGATAAGGGTTTTCTTTTTTGCCAGGATTAAGGATGGTGGTGATTCCATTCCAGACCTTTTTAGGATTTGTTTTATGGGTACTTTGTAGTATGGAGAAATAGGCTTTGCGGTCTACTGTGATAAGCTTTTTGACATTGTTGTGGAGTGCTTTGTATTCATTAAGGGTGAAGGGGATCTTATTTTTCTGGTGGTGTAGCCAAGCTTTGTCTCTAAGGTGCATGGCAGTTAGTGTGTCCTTGGTTTGCCATGGGGCAGTTTTGCTTTTATTCTTTTAGTTTTTAAAGGGGAAAATGCATTTAGGAAGTTTAAGAATATTGAGTTGAAGTAGGTTATGGCATTATCTAGGGGGAGAGTTTTCAGAGGGCTCCAGTTTATTGATTTTAGTGAGTTAGAGAAGGTATTGGGATTAAAGTTTTTAAGGGAATGAGTGGAAATATAGTTATGAGATAAGGGGGAAGGAAGCGGTGGGAAAATGTGGGAAGGTGGTCACTAAGGGAATTGGGAAGTATGCCACTATTGGAGAAATAGTGAGGGTGAGAAACTAAGACCCAGTCTAGCATACTGCCATTGGAGAGGTCTTTAGAGGGTCTAGTAGTAGAATTGATTAGCTGAGAGAAATTATAAAGGTTAATATTAAGGGAGTTTGTGGGGGACTGGATGGAGAACCAATTTATATTCATGTCACTTAAGATTATTGTTTCATTACTAATGTTGGTGAAAATCCAGGAGAGAATATCTTCAAGTACAGAGATATTGTCCCCAGGCGGAGTGTATAGTGAGGCGATGCATATGTATTTGTGTTTATTTAGTTGAAGTAGTGACAAGAGTATTTCGGCGTTGTTGAGTTGGGGAGTAGGTTTAGTATCAGGAATAACAGATAGGGATGATGAGAATAAGAGAGCTACTCCTCCACCTCTTTTGTGGGCTCTATCTTTTCTGATGATATAATAGTTGGAAGGTGTTATTTCTGTGTAATTTATATGAGGTTTTAACCAGGTTTCAGAAATAGCTAGGATATCTGGTTGATTGTGGTGGAGCCAGTAATGGAGGTTGGGTATTTTGTTGGCTATGCTTTGGGCATTTAGAGAGGTGAATTGGATGGATTTGGATGTTGAGGTGGGGGGCATGGGGGCCTGGGTTAGGGTGTATGTCTCCAGAGAGAAGGATGGTAGTTAGCTGGTGAATTAGATTGAGGAGGTGCTTGGATAGCTTATTATTGGAGTAGAGTGTCATGAGATTTGGAGATGCATGGTAGGTTGCTGAGGGAGCTGAGTGCTTATGGAAAAAAATGAGTTTGTAGGGAAACAGTAGGTGGTTGTTGATGGGATATAGGCAGGGTGATATAAGGATTGATGGTTGAGAGGGTGGTTTGGGAAGTGGATTGGTAATATGAAAAGATGGTGAATGGTTGAAGGAAAGGGGCTGAGTGAGATAGTAAATATAGGATAAGGAGAGAAGGATGAGTATTTGAGTTGAGAAGGAAGTAGGTTTAGGAAGCATGGTGAAATTTGAATTAATTGGAGGGTGGGTATGATACAGAATAAATGGAGAAGTAGGTTAGGCAGAGTATAGTGGGAGAGGTGAGTAGTGATAGGTAGGGGGTGGGTTGTAAGAGAGTTTGATTGTTTGGTGATGGGTTGGGTGGATTGAATTGTAAGGGAGAGGGTGTGGCTATTTGGAGATTAAGTTTAGATGTACTAGGTGTGGGTGAGATTTGGGTGTAAGGTAGGGGAGCGGAGTGAGCCTGTAGGGCGAACAGAGTGGTTAGAGCAAGGAGAAGAGAAATTGCCTACCAGGAACAATTAGTGATATAGAGAACAGGCCTAGAGCATGTTTCTATTCGGGCAGGGGTGTACTGAGATGCATCTATGGGTTTATTTTATTAGTTTTGGTGTGAGTTACAACTATGAGCCAAATATTGTGGTGAACCACTGAAAAAGTTTACTGTTTTAACACGGACTGGGGCTGTAAGGATATATGGCTAAATAACATGAAGGGTTACACTCCCACCTCATGGCTAAAATAGTAATCGCAACCACAAAAGTGGCTGAGGAGAAAAGTGGGAGTTGGGGGGAAAGGAGGCCGCTGCAGGCTGCTAGCAACGTGGGAAGGGGCACTACACATGACAGAATGTTTTCACAATACAGAGGAAGTAAAAAACAGTAGGTAATTCACATACACTTGGAGGTCTTTGGGTAGCAGCTTATTGTGTCTTTACTTTACTTGAGTAGAATTCCAGGCGGCTTGATATCAGAGGTGGTAATTCTGGCAAATATTGTGGAGAAATACCTTGGGAGGTGGGAAACGAAAGACTGGGCAAGCTGTAAGAGAGAAAAATATAGGTCTACTATTAGCATTCTTACTAGTGAGGGAGGAGGAAGGAGATGAACAGTACAGTAGCTAGGAATTGTAGGGGAGATAGAGGGAGAGGCCAGAGGAAAGGGTGAGCATAAGAGTGGAGGTGAGTGGAAAGAGAGAGTCCTGTAGGTAAGAATGAGAGAGCAGCAGGAGATGTTGAAGTAGGTGGGAAAAAGAGAAAGGAGAAAGAAGAGAAGGTGGTCGGGGTAGCCGGGTGTAACAGAGTGAAAGCAGTTAGGTATAGCTGAAAGCAACAGTAACAACTTAAGTAAAATATATAGGCAGCAGCAGAGATAATACTGACAACATTATAACAAGTTAAGCATATAAGAAGCACAGTAACAGGCAGGTAGCACAATTAAAGCAGGAGCAATTGCAGTACAGTGAATGCAACAGTGAAAAAGCAACTTTACAAAAACAAAATTAAGCAAAAATGAGGTAGTCTACAGCACAGAATATATCGACAAGACACATCAACAGTTACATGTAGTTGCGGTCAGAAATAATCTAGCAATGACTCAATATAATATGCGGTTTAGCCCAAAGTAATATGCAGCCTGAGCATTGCAAGTAAATTATCTGGTAATTTCACGTGCTCATATTATAGAAACCAAGGCTAGACTTCATAAACTAGTGACTAGATACCAAGTCTTTACTTGCAAATACATATGCAGTTTAAAACATGTAATGCCCAGGGAAGTAGTTAACTTGAGTCTGAGCTCAGAAGCATCTTTAGTCTCATGCAAGTTTAGTTACAAAGGTGCACACACACACTACATATAGTGACAGCACGAGCCAAGAAGGTTCTATGAAATTATACATCAGGTATAACGAGTCGCAATTAATCAGTTTGTTGTAGCCCACGTTATCAACTCAAGGATAGCGATAAACTAGGAGCACACATATTAGAAGCCTATGAGTTCCGTTTTAATCAAGTTAAGCTAGTTTAGGTGGCAGAACGCCAATTGCTATAGCAGGAGCTCCTATACAGAGCCTGTTATTATCATATTTATTTGAGAATACAAGCAGGTTAGCTCGAAGCACTTTCCAATGGGCGACGCCAGCAGCCAATGGCAAGGCAGGACTAGAATGACAGAGAATATCTCTTAAAAATGGCGCCACAGGTAGTGGGATCCCTAAATAGCTATAGGAAGGGGAAGGGCAGTACGGAGGCTAAAGGAGTAGGATGGAAAGGAAATCTAGTGCTGAGAGTGACAGGGACTAGGAAGGGAAGGGGTACCAGCAGAGAAGGAGGGGAGGTTACAGAGAGAGGGGGAGGGGTGTGTGAGTCAGGGGGGGGGGAGAGCAAGGAGAAGAGAAATTGTCTACCAGGAACAATCGATATAGAGAACAGGCCTAAAGCAGGTGCCTATTCAGGTAGATGTGTACTGGGATGTAGCTATTGGCTTTGTTTTATTAGTTTGGTTGTGAGTTACAAGTATGAGCCAAATATTGTGGTGAACCACTGAAAAAGTTTACTGTTTTAACACGGATGGGGCTGTAACGATATATGGCAAAATAACATGAAGGGTAACACTGCCACCTCGTGGCTAAAATAGTAATCGCAACCATGGAAGTAGCTGAGGAGAAAAGTGGGAGTTAGGGGGAAAGGAGACTGCTGCAGGCTGCTAGTTATGCACGAAGGGGCACTACACATGGCAGAATCTTTTCACAATACAGAGGAGGTAAAAAACAGTAGGTCATTCACATACACTTGGAGGCCTTTGCTGACTATGATACTGATTTCTACAGATTATATGTTTCTTATGCCCCTGTTGGTAATGAACATAATACTGCTTTCTACAGATTATGTTTCCTAGGCCACCATTGATGCTGACCATGGTACTGCTTTCTACAGATTATGTTTCCTAGGCCACCATTGATGCTGACCATGGTACTGCTTTCTACAGATTATGTTTCCTAGGCCACCATTGATGCTGACCATGGTACTGCTTTCTACAGATTATAAATTTCCTATGTCCCTGATGGTGATGACCATTATACTGCCTTATAGAGATAATATGTTTTTAGGCCAATTTTGGTAATGACCATGATACTGCTTTCTACAGATTATATTTTCCTAGGCCCCTGCTGATTCTGACCATGATACTGCTATCTACAGATTATATGTTTCCTAGGCTCCCAATGATGGTAAAAATGTTACCGCTTTCCTCAGATTATATGTTTCCTAGGCCCCCATTGATAGTGACCATGATACTGGTTTCTACAGATTATATGTATCCTAGGACCTTATTGATGCTACCCATGATACTGCTTTTTACAGGTTATATGCTTCCTCCGCCCCTGTTTGTGATGACCATGATACTGCTTTCTAAGATTATATGTTTCCTAGTCCTCCATTGATGCTAAGAATTATACTGGGTGGCGCAGTGTTGCAGCGGTTAATGCTGTCACCTCACACCAAGAGGTTCTCCGGTTCGATTCTTGGCTGGGGTGCCTTCTGTGTGGAGTTTGCATGTTCTCCCTGCATTCGCGTGGGTTTCCTCCGATTACTGCGTTTTCCTCCCACATTCTAAAGCCATGCTTCTGGAGCATTTCTCCCTGGGACTCCGCTGAAAACAGGATCTGTGGAACCTAGTTGGACTTTCCCGGTCAACAAATGTTAAATAAATAAATAAATAAAAATAAATACTGCTTTCTACAGATTATATGTTTCCTTGGCCCCTGTTGGTGATGACCGTGATACTGCTTTCTACAGATTATATGTTTCTTAGGCCCCAGTTGGTGATGACCAATATACTGCTTCTACATATTATATGTGTCCTAGGCCCCTGTTGGTGATGACCATGATACTGCTTTCTACAAGTTATATGTTTCAAAGGCCCCCTTTGGTGATGACCATGATACTGCTTTCTACTGATTATATGTTTCCTACGTCCTTGTTGGTGAAGACCATGATACTGCTTTCTACAAGTTATATGTTTCCTAGGCCCCCTTTGGTGATGACCATGATACTGCTTTCTACAGATTATATGCTTCCTAGGCTGCTGTTGGTGATGACCATGATATTGCCTTCTACATATTATGTTTCCTAGGCCCATACTGATGAAGACCATGATACTGCTTTCTGCAGATTATATGTTTCCTATGCCCCTGTTGGTGATGACCACAATACTGCTTTTTACAAATTTTATGTTTCCTAGGCTCCTGTTGATGACAACCATGATACTGCTTTCTACAGATTGCATGTTTCCTAGGCCTCCATTAATGCTGACCATGATACTGCTTTCTGCAGATTAGATGTTTCGTATGGCCCTGTTATTATTGACCAGGATACTGCTTTCTACAGATAATATGTTTCTATGTCCCTGTTGGTTATAACCATGATACTGCTTTCTTCATATCATATGCTTCCTAGGCCCCTGTTGGTGATGACCATGATACTGCTTTCTATAGATTATATGTTTCTGAGGCCCCCATTGATGCTGACCATGATACTGCTTTCTACAGATTATATGTATCCTAGGCCCACATTGATGCTGATCATGACACTGCTTTTTACAGATTTTATGTTTCCTAGGCCCCTGTTGGTGATGACCATGATACTGCTTTCTAGAAATTATATGTTTCCTATGCCCCCATTGATGCTGACCATGATAACGCTTTCTACAGATTATGTGTTTTCTAGGCCCCCGTTGATGCTCCCCATTATACTGCTTTCTACAGATTGTATGTTTCCTATGGCCCTATTGATATTGACTAGGATACTGCTTTCTACAGATTATATGCTTACCATGCCCATGTTGGCGATGACTATGATACTGCTTTCTACAGATAATATGTTTCTATGTCCCTGTTGGTTATAACCATGATACTGCTTTCTACATATTATATGCTTCTTAGGCCCCTGTTGGTGATGACCATGATACTGCTATCTATAGATTATATGTTTCTGAGGCCCCCATTGATGCTGACCGTGATACTGCTTTCTACAGATTATATGTATCCTAGGCTACTATTGATACTGACATGATATTGCTTTCTACAGAATATTTGTTTCCTAGGCCGACATTGATGCTGACCATGACACTGCTTTTTACAGATTTTATGCTTCCTAGGCCCCTGTTGGTGATGACCATGATACTGCTTTGTACATATCATATGTTTCCTAGGCACCCATTGATGCTGACCATGATACTGCTTTCTACAGATTTTATGTTTCCTAGGCCCCTGTTGGTGATGACCATGATACTGCTTTCTACAGATTATATGTTTCCAAGGCCCCTGTTAGTGATGACCATGATACTGCTTTATACAGATTATATGTCTCCTAGGCCCCCATTGATGCTGACCATGATACTGCTTTGTACAGATTATATGTTTACTATACCCCTGTTAGTGATGACCATGATACTGCCTTATATAGATAATATGATTCCTAGGCCCCTTTTGGTAATGACTATGATACTGCTTTCTACAGATTATATGTTTCCAAGGCCCCTGTTAGTGATGACCATGATACTGCTTTCTACAGATTATATGATTCCTAGGCCCCCATTGATGCTGACCATGATACTGCTTTGTACAGATTATATGTTTACTATACCCTTGTTAGTGATGACCATGATACTGCCTTATATAGATAATATGATTCCTAGGCCCCTTTTGGTAATGACTATGATACTGCTTTCTACATATTATATTCTTTCTAGGCCCCGTCTGATTCTGGCCATGATACTGCTATCTACAAATTACATTTTCCTAGGCCCCCAATGATGGTAAATATTTTACCGCTTTCTTCAGATTATATGTTTCCTTGGCCCCCATTGATAGTGACCTTGATAATGCTTTCTACAGATTATATGTTTCATAGGCCCTTACTGATGTTGACCATGATACTGCTTTCTACAGGTTATATGTTTCCTCTGCCCCTGTTTGTGATGACCATGATACTGCTTTCAACAGATTATATGTTTCCTATGCCCAGTGATGACCATGATACGATTTCCTACAGATTATATGTTTCCTAGTCCCCCATTAATGGTGAGAATGACACTACTTTGTACAGATTATATGTTTCCTAGGCTTCCATTGATGCTGACCATGATACTGCTTTCTACAGATTATCAGTTTCCAAAGCCCCATTGATGCTGACCATGATACTGCTTTCTACAGATTACATGTTTCCTTGGCCCCTGTTGGTGATGACCGTGATACTGCTTTTACAGACTATATGTTTCCTAGGCCCCCATTAATGCTGAGAATGACACTACTTTCTACAGATTATATGTTTCCTAGGCTTCCATTGATGCTGACCATGATACTGCTTTCTACATATTTTCAGTTTCCGAAGCCCCATTGATGCTGACCATGATACTGCTTTCTACAGATTACATGTTTCCTTGGCCCCTGTTGGTGATGACCGTGATACTGCTTTCTACAGATTATATGTTTCCTAAGGCCCTGTTGGTGATGACCAAGATACTGCGTCTACATATTATATGTTTCCTAGGCCCGTGTTGGTAATGACCATGATACTGCTTTCTACGGATTATATGTTTCCTAGGTCCTTGTTGTTGATGACCATGGTACTGCTTTCTACAGGTTATATGATTCCTAGGCTCCAGGTGTTGATGACCATGAGACTGCTTTCTACAGATTATGTTTCCTAGGCCGCTGTTGGTGATGCCCATGATATTGATTTCTACATATTATGTTTTCTAGGAACCTGTTGATGAAGACCATGATACTGCTTTCTGTAGATTATATGTTTCCTATGCCCCTGTTGGTGGTGACCACTACACTGCTTTCTACAGATTTTATGTTTCTAAGGCTCCTGTTGTTGATGACAATGATACTGCTTTCTACAGATTAGATGTTTCCTATGCCCCCATTGATGCTGACCATGATACTGCTTTCTACATATTATATGCATCCTAGGCCCCTATTGATGCTGACATAATACTGCTTTCTACAGAATATATGTTTCCTGGGCCCACATTTAATGCTGACCATGACACTGCTTTTTACAGATTATATGTTTCACATGCCCCTGTTGGTAATGACCATGATACTACTTTCTACAGATTATATGTTTCCAAGGCCCACATTGATGCTGACCATGATACTGCTTTCTTCAGATTATATGATTCCTAGGCAGCTATTGATGCTGACCATGATACTGCTTTCTACAGATTATATGTTTCCTAGGCAGCCATTGATGTGACCATGATACTGCTTTCTACAGATTATATGTTTCCTAGTACCCCAATGATACTGACCATGATGCTGCTTTCTACAAATTATACATTTCCTATGCCCATGTTGGTGATGACCATGATGCTGCTTTCTACAGAATATATGCTTCCTAGTCCCCCATTTATGCTGACCATGATATCGCTTTATACACATTATATGTCTCCTATGCCCCCGTTGATGCTCTCCACGATACTGCTTTTTACAGATTTTATGTTTCCTAGGCCCCTGATGGTGATGACCATGATACTGCTTTATACAGATTATATGTCTCCTAGGCCCCCATTGATGCTGACCATGATAATGCTTTCTACAGATTATGTGTTTTCTAGGCCCACATTGATGCTCTCCATGATACTGCTTTCTACAGATTATATGTTTCCAAGGCCCCTGTTGGTGATGACCATGATACTGCTTTGTTCATATCATATGTTTCCTAGGTGCCCATTGATGCTGATTGTGATACTACTTTCTACAGATTATATTTTTCATAGGCCCCCATTGATGCTGATCATGACACTGGTTTTCTACAGGTTATATGTTTCCTATGCTCCCATTGATGCTGACCATGATATTGCTTTATACAGATTTTATGTTTCCTAGGCCCCTGTTGGTGATGACCGCGATAATGCTTTCTACAGATTATATATTTCCTAAGCCCCTGTTGGTGATGACCAAGATACTGCTTCTACATATTATATGTTTCCTAGGCCCCTGGTGGTAATGACCATGATACTGCTTTCTACAGATTATATGTTTCTTAGGTCCTTGTTGGTGATGACCATGATACTGCTTTCTACAGGATATATGCTTCCTAGGCCCCAGTTGGTGAAGACCATGATACTTCTTTCTACAGACTATATATTTCCTAGGCCACTGATGGTGATGACCATGATATTGCTTTCTACATATTATGTTTCCTAGACCCATGTTGATGAAGACCATGATACTGCTTTCTGCAGATTATATGTTTCCAATGCCCCAGTTGGTGATGACCATGATACTGCTTTATACAGATTTTATGTTTCATAGGCTCCTATTGGTGATGACCATGATACTACTTTCTACTGATTATATGTTTCCTAGGCCCCCATTAATGCTGACCATGATACTGCTTTCTAGAGATTAGATGTTTCCTATGCCCCCCTGTTGATACTGACCAGGATACTGCTTTCTATAGATTATATGTTTACTATGCTCATGTTGGTGATGACCATGATACTGCTTTCTATGGATAATATGCTTCCTAGGCCCCTGGTGGTCATGACCATGATACTGCTTTCTATAAATTATATGTTTCCTAGGCCCCTATTGATGCTGACATGATACTGCTTTCTACAGAATATATGTTTCCTAGGCCCGCATTTAATGCTGACCATGACACTACGTTTTACAGATTTTATGTTTCCTAGGCCCCTGTTGGTGATGACCATGATACTGCTTCCTACAGATTAAGTTACCTATGCCCCATTGATGCTGACCATGATACTGCTTCCTAGAAATTATATGTTTCCTATGCCCCTGTTGATAATTACCATGATACTACTTTCTACAGATTATATGTTTCCAAGGCCCCCATTGATGCTGACCATGATACTGCTTTCTTCATATTATATGATTCCTAGGCAGCTATTGATGCTGACCATGATACTGTTTTCTACAGATTATATGTTTCCTAGGCAGCCATTGATGTGAGCACGATGCTGCTTTCTACAAATTATACATTTCCAATGCCCATGTTGGTGATGACTATCATGCTGCTTTCTACAGAATATATGCTTCCTAGTCACAAATTGATGCTGACCATTATGCCGCTTTATACAGATTATATGTCTCCTATGCCCCATTGATGCTGACCATGATAACGCTTTCTACAGATTATGTGTTTTCTAGGCCCCCATTGATGCTATCCATGATACTGCTTTGTACAGATTATATGTTTCCAAGGCCCCTGTTGGTGATGACCATGATACTGCTTTGTACAGATTATATGTTTCCTAGTTGATTCTGCTTTATACAGATTTTATGTTTCCTAGGCCCCTGTTGGTGATGACTGTGATAATGCTTTCTACAGATTATGTGTTTCCTAAGCCCATGTTGGTGATGACCAAGATACTGCTTCTACGTATTATATGTTTCCTAGGCCCCCGTTGGTAATGACCATGATACTGCTTTCTACAGATTATATGTTTCTTATGTCCTTGTTGGTGATGACCACGATAATGCTTTCTACAGATTATATGTTTCCTAGGCTGCTGATGGTGATGACCATGATACTGCTTTCTACAGATTATATGTTTCTTATGTCCTTGTTGGTGATGACCATGATACTGCTTTTTACAGATTATATGTTTCCTAGGCCCCCACTGATGCTGACCAGGATATTGCTTTCTACAGATTACATGTTTCCTAGGCCCCATTAATGCTGACCATGATACTGCTTTCTACAGATTAGATGTTTCCTATGCCCCTGTTGATACTAACCAGGATACTGCTTTCTACAGATTATATGTTCACTATGCCCATGTTGGTGATGACCATGATACTGCTTTCTACTGATAATATGTTTTCTATGTCCCTGTTGGTGATAACCATGATACTGCTTTCTACATATTATATGCTTCCTAGGCCCCTGGTGGTGATGAACATGATACTGCTTTCTATAGATTATGTTTCCTAGGCCTCCATTGATGCTGACCATGATATTGCTTTCTACAGATTATATGCATCCTAGGCCCCTATTGATGCTGAGATGATACTGCTTTCTACAGAATATATGTTTCATAGGCTCACATTGATGCTGACCATAACACTGCTTTTTAAAGATTTTATGTTTCCTAGGCCCCTGTTGGTGATGACCATGATACTGCTTCCTCCAGATTATGTTTCCTATGCCCCAATTGATCCTGACCATGATACTGCTTTCAACAGATTATATGTTTCCTATGCCCCTGTTGTTAATGACCATGATACTACTTTCTACAGATTATATGTTTACTAGGCCCGCATTGATACTGACCATGATACTACTTTCTACAATATATATGCTTCCTACACCCCTATTGATGTTGACCATGATACTGCTTTCTACAGAGTATATGTTTCCTAGTCCCCCAATGATACTGACCATGATGCTGCCTTCTACAAATTATACATTTCCTATGCCCATGTTGGTCATGACCATGATGCTGCTTTCTACAGAATATATGTTTCCTAGTCCCCCATTGATGCGGACCATGATACTGCTTTATACAGATTATATGTCTCCTAGGCCCCCATTGATGCTGACCATGATAACGCTTTCTTCAGATTATGTGTTTTCTAGGCCCCCATTGATACTATCCATGATACTGCTTTCTACAGATTATATGTTTCCAAGGCCCCTGTTGGTGATGGCCATGATACTGCTTTGTACAGATTATATGTTTCCGAGGTGCACATTGATGCTGACCATGATACTGCTTTCTACAGATTATATTTTCCTAGGCCCCCATTGATGCCAGCCATGACACTGCTTTTCTACAGATTATATGTTTCCTAGGCTCTCATTGATGCTGACCATGATACTGCTTTCTACAGATTTTATGTTTCCTAGGCCCCTGTTGGTGATGACCATTATACTGCTTTCTACAGATTATATGTCTCCTTGTATCCTTTTGGTAATGACCATAATACTGCTTTCTACAGATTATATGAGTTTAGGCCCCTGCTGTTTCTGACCATGATACCGCTTTGTACTGATTATATGTTTCCTAGGCCCCCAATGATGGTGACCATGATACTGCTTTCTACAGATTATATGATTCCTAGGCCCCCATTGTTGCTGATCATGATACTGCTTTGCACAGATTACGTTTCCTAGACCCTTTTGGTGCTGATAATGAAACTGCTTTCTTCAGATTATATGTTTCTTAATCCCCTGTTGGTGATGACGATGATACTGCTTTCTACTGATTGTATGTTTCTTAGGTCCCCATTGATTCTGACCAGGATACTGCTTTCTACAGATTATGTTTTCCCTAGGCCCCGGTTGGTGATGACCACTATCCTGCTTTATAAGATTATATGTTTCCTATTCCCCTGTTGATGCTGACCATGATACTGCTCTGACAAGATTCTGTTTCCTACGCCCCCATTGATGCTGTCCATTTAAATTTCTACAGATTATATGTTTCCTATGCCTGTTGGTGATGAATATGATACTGCTTTCTACAGATTACATGTTTGCTAGGCCCCAGTTAATGCTAACTATGATACTACTTTCTACAGATTATATGTTTCCTAGGCCCCGAATGATCTGACCATGATACTGTTTTCTACAGATAACATGTTTCCCAGGCCCATGTTAGTGATGGCCATGATACTGCTTTCTACAGATTATATATTTCCTAGGCCCCTATTGGTGATGACCATGATACTGCTTTCTACAGATTATATGTTTCCTAGTCCCCCATTGATGCTGACCAAGATACTGTTTTCTACAGTTTATATGTTTCCTAGGCCCCTGCTGATGCTGACCATAATACTGCTTTCTACAGATTATATGTTTCCTAGGCCCCCATTGATGCTGACCATGATACTGCTTTCTACAAATTATATGTTTCCTAGGCTCCCATTGATGATAACTATTATACTACTTTCTACAGATTAGGTTTCCTATGCCGTTATTGATGCTGACCATGATACTTATTTCTACAGGTTATATCTTTACTAGGCCCCATTGATGCTGACCATGATACTGCTTTCTGCAGATAATATTTATCCTAGGCCCCTGTTGATGATGACCATGATACTGATTTATACAGATTATTTATTTCCTAGGCCCCTATTGGTGATGACCATGATACTGCTTTCTACAGATTATATGTTTCCTAGTCCCCCACTGATACTGACCGTGATACTGTTTTCTACAGTTTATATGTTTCCTAGGCCCCTGCTTATTCTGACCATAATACTTATTTCTACAAATTATATGTTTCCTATGCCCCCATTGATGCTAACCATGATACTGCTTTCTACAAATTATATGTTTCCTAGGCTCCATTGATAATAACTATTATACTACTTTCTACAGATTATGTTTCCTATGCCGTTATTGATGCTGACCATGATACTTATTTCTACAGATTATATCTTTACTAGGCCCCATTGATGCTGACCATGATACTGCTTTCTGCAGATAATATTTATCCTAGGCCCCTGTTGATGATGACCATGATACTGATTTATACAGATTATATGTTTCCTAAGCTTCTGTTGGTGATGACCATGATACTGCTTTCTACATATTATGTGTTTCCTAGCCCCTTTTGGTGATGACTACTATGCTGCTTTCCAAGATTATATGTTTCCTATGCCCCTGTTGATGCTGACCATGATACTGCTCTGACAGAATTATGTTTCCAAGGCCCCCATTGATGCTGTCCATGATAATTTCTACAGATTATATGTTTCCTATGCCCCTGTTGGTGATGACCATGATACTGCTTTCTACAGAATTTATGTTTACTAGGCCCCAACTGAACTGACCACAATACTGCTTTCTACAGATAATATGTTTCCTAGTTCCCTGTTGATGATGGCCATGATTCTACTTTCTACAGATTATATCTTTCCTAGGCCCCTGCCGATGCTGACCATAATACTGCTATCTACAGATTATATGTTTCCTAGGCCGCCATTGATGCTGACCATTATACTACTTTCTAAAATTATATGTTTCCTAGGCTCCTATTGATGCTGATCATGATACTGCTTTCTACAGATAATATTTACCCTAGGCCCCTGTAGATGATGACCATGATACTGCTTTCTAATTATGATATGTTTTGTAGGCCCCCACTGATGCTGACCATGATACTGCTTTCTACAGTTTATAGGTTTCCTAGGCCCCCATTGATGCTGACCATGATACTGCTTTCTACAGATTATATGTTTCCTAAGCCCCTGTTGGTGATGACCATGATACTGCTTTCTAAAGATTATATGTTTCGTAGGCCTCCATTGATGCTGACTGTGATACTGCTTTCTACAGATTATAGGTTTCCTAGGCCCCCATTGATGCTGACCATGATACTGCTTTCTATAGATTATATGTTTCCTAAGCCCCTTTTGGTGATGCCAATGATACTGCTTTCTACAGTCTATATGTTTCATAGGGCCCTGTTTGTGATGACCATGATACTGCTTTCTAGAAATTATATGTTTCCTAGGCTCCCAATGATGCTTACCAGGATGCTGCTTTCTACAGATTATACATTTCCTAGGGCCCTGTTGGTCATGACCATGATACTGCTTTCTAAAAATAATATGTTTCATAGGCCCCTGCTGATTCCGACCATAATATTACTTTCTACAGATTATATGTTTCCTTGGCCCCATTGATGCTGACCATGATACTGCTTTCTACAGATTATATGTTTCCTAAGCCCCTGTTGGTGATGACCATGATACTGCTTTCTACAGATTATGTTTCCTAGGCTCCCATTGATGCTGACCAGGATACTGCTTTCTACAGATTATATTTTCCTAGTCCCCTGTTTGTGATGACCATGATACTGTTTTCTACAGATTATATGCATCCTAGGCCCCTGCTGATGCTGACCATTTTACTACTTTCTAAAGATTATATGTTTGCTAGGCCCCCCATTGATGCTGACCATGAAACTGCTTTCTACAGATTATATGTTTCCTAGGCCTCCATTGATGCTGACCATGATACTGCTTTCTAGAGATAATATGTTTCCTATGGCCCATTGCTGCTGACCATGATACTGCTTTCTACAGATTATATGTTTCCTAGACCCCTTTTGGTGATGACCATGATACTGCTTACTACAGATGATATGTATCCTAGGTCCCTGTCGGTGATGACCATGATGCTGCTTTCTAAAGATTATATGTTTCCTAGGCCCCTGTTGTTGATGGCCAAGATTCTGCTTTTTACAGATTATATGTTTCATAGGCCCCTGTTGATGCTCACTTTGATACTGCTTTCTACAGATTATATTTTTCCTAGGCCCCCATTGATGCTGACCATGATACTGCTTTCTACAGATTATATGTTTCCTATGCCCCCTGTGATTCTGACTATGATGCTTCTTTTACAGATTATATGTTTCCTAGCCACTCATTGATGCTGTGGAATAAAATCCTGGTATATAATGGAGAGCAGACTGGCCGCTGTTCAAGAGAAATCTGACCAATGGATGGGAGATCGATTATATAGATCCAGGGATTACCTCCCGCAGGTCAGGTCTCAAGATAGCAAAACAAATGATAATAGGTATAGTTCCCATAGGTAGTCATGAAGGTACAAAATGGAAACTAGGGTAAAAGGCTGCTCCATGCCAGGCCTAGCATGAACCTAACCTAAAGCCCATGAACCTAATGCTTTATACAGATTATTTGTTTACTATGCTCCTGTTAGTGATGACCATGATACTGCTTTCTACAGATTATATTTTTCCTAGGCCTCTGTTGGTGAAGACCATGATATGCTTTCTACAGATTATATGTTTCCTAGGCCCCTGTTGGTGATGACAATGGTATTGCTTTCTATAGATTATATGTTTTCTGTGCCCACATTGATGCTGACCATGATACTGCTTTCTACAGATTATGTTTCCTATTCCCCTGTTGGTGATGACCATGAAACTGCTTTTTATAGAGTATATGTTTCATATGCCCCTGTTGGTGATGACCATGATACTGCTTTCTACAGATTATATGTTTCCTAGGTCCATGTTGGTGATGACCATGATACTGCTTTCTACAGATTATATGTTTCCTAGGCCCCCATTGATGCTGATCATGATTCTGCTTTCTACAGATTTTATGTTTCCTAGACCCCTGTTGGTGATGGCCATTATACTGCCTTTAACAGACTATATATTTCCTAGGTCTCTGTTTATAATGACCATGATACTGCTTTCTACACATTATATGTTTCCTTCGCCCCATTGATGCTGATCATGATTCTGCTTTCTACAGATTATATGTTTCCTAGGCCACCATTGATGCTGACCATCATACTACTTTCTAAAATTATATGTTTCCTAGGCTCCTATTGATGCAGATCATGATACTGCTTTCTACAGATAATATTTACCCTAGGCCCCTGTAGATGATGACCATGATACTGCTTTCTAATTATGATATGTTTTGTAGGCCCCCACTGATGCTGACCATGATACTGCTTTCTACAGTTTATATGTTTCCTAAGCCCCCATTGATGCTGACCATGA
Source organism: Protopterus annectens (assembly GCF_019279795.1). NCBI lineage: Eukaryota > Metazoa > Chordata > Ceratodontiformes > Protopteridae > Protopterus > Protopterus annectens. Next base: position 1,051,079,977 of record NC_056733.1, read on the forward strand.
TACTGCTTTCTACAGATTATATGTTTCCTAAGCCCCTGTTGGTGATGACCATGATACTGCTTTCTACAGAATATATGTTTCCTAGGCCCCTGTTGGTGATGACCATGATACTGCTTTCTAATGATTTTATGTTTCATAGGGCCCCACTAATGCTGACCATGATACTGCTTTCCACAGATTAAAGGTTTCCTAGGCCCCCATTGATGCTGACCATGATACTGCTTTCTACAGATTATATGTTTCCTAGACCCCTGTTGGTGACGACAGTCAAATAAACTGCTCACACCAATACAGGAGCACTTGTCAGAACCAAGCAGAAAAGTAGCAGCAAAAACACAAGTGCATCCACCACGGAAATGGCAATGAAAGTACTCACAAAGTCCAAATAATGCAACCAGTCCAAATAAAGCGAAAAATACGAACCTTCTTCTTTATTCCATGAATAAAACCAAAAGGAATGAGTGCTTTCGCATAGCAATAGTACGCTTCATCAGATTCTATTACAAGCTCTGTTATTTCAGTTTATATAGCTATACATTGTACTTAATTGATGTAATTAAACAATTAACCAACCATTAAATAACTTAGCTTAAAGCAACATCTTTCTTTTGTTAAAAAGCCATTCAGTTACCTCATTTCTGCAGATAAATCCATTTAAATGCATTTTCAGAACTCTACAGAGTCAAATATTATATATATGTCTTTCATAAAGAAACCATAACATTACCTTAATATATAAACTAAACACATAAAAATTACAATCTATATTAACTTAATTATCTTACACTATTTTAGAACAATAAAACCTTAATGAATTAAATAAAACCACATATTGTCTAGATCTTTATATGATGTATATTAAAGTGCTCAGTGCAAATCTATATGTAATAAGTTAATACACATAAATAGCCAGCAATCCTATTAGTTATGGCCATTTAGATATATATAAATAAAATATGAATATATATAAAAAATATGTATATATAAATATATATATATATATTTTGACGTATATAATGAAACTGCATTATCTACGGTGTTTTAAAGCAGGCCTCAAAGGGACATACTGATTTAAACCCGGAGGGTAATGTGCTCTCAGTCTTAATATCCATTCTAATTCCCTTTGTTCCAACACATTCACAAAGTCACCCCTCTTTCATTTTTATTTACAATTTGTAAAACTCTAAATTTAAATGATGACCATTATATTGAATCACATGCTTTGCTAATGCATTAAGTTCATTCTTCTTTTTGATGTTGTATACATGATTGTAAATTCTTTTCTTTAATTCTCTTTTTGTAAGTCCTACATAAAACGCAGAACAACATTCACAGGTGGCTAAATAAATAATGTTACATGTATTACAAGATGCAAAAAACCTAGGAGTAAATGAATAGTTCAAAGCAGGATGAGTGAATATCTGTACCCCTGTAATGTATTTACACATATTACAATTGTAGCAAGAAAATGTTCCAAATTTGGTACTAATATGAGTAACTATTGTTTCCTTTTTGCTATGTGTGGTACATAGCAATCTTTTCAAATTCTTGCTGTTTCGATATGTAAAACTAGGAGTATGACCTACTAATTCTAGTGTCTTACTATCTATAGTTAATATTTGCCAATGACTACTAATAATTTCTCTAATTACTTTATTGTCATTGGTATAAGTGGTGACAAAATGTATTTTCTCATCATATCTCAGGGTTTGTTTCTTATTTTTAGTACAATTCACCCTTACTATCTCTAGTTCATTTGATGTACCTATAGCTCTCTTCACTTGATTCCTAATTTCTCTCACCAATACCTTATTATAACCCCTCTGTATAAATAAATTTTCCAACTTATCAGCCTGTAATATAAAGTCTGAATCCTCTTTGCAGATTCTATCTAACCTACAGAATTGGCTTTTTATGATGCCCTTGAATACATGTCTCGGGTGCATACTATCGTAACTGAGAAGTGTATTCTTCCAACATTCCTTTCTATGTTACGTGGACCTAATCTTACCATTTTTAATACTTAAATTCACATCCAAAAAGTTAACCTCTATATAAGAGGCTTCCATGGTAAATTTAAAAAAAACTAGATGTACTTTCGAGATGACATAAAAATCTCTCAAACTCTTCCATTGTGCCCTCCCACACAATTAGTATATCATCTACGAACCTAGCATATAAAAGAATCTTCTTGTATGATTCATTTGTGAACAAATGCTCTCTCTCCCAGTGGTTAACCACTAAATTAGCGTATGTATTTGCGCAGGGTGTTCCCATTGCAACACCCCACTTTTGTAAATATAATTGCCCTAAAAAAGAAAAGGCATTATTGGAGAGAACGAGTTCTAATAATTGACAAATCAATATTACTTTATTACAACAAACTTCAGGATAAAGTTGTAATAATTCTCTTATAGCTTGTATGCCTTGTTCATTCAGGATCCACGTGAATAAATTTCGTACATCTAGTGTCACCAATAAATGGGTACCTTGTTGTATATCAACCTCTAACTGATCTATTAAATCCAGTAACTGATAAGTGTCCCTTAAAATAGTAGGAATCTTGTTCACTATGGGCCTCAGAGTTTTCTCTAAGAAGATAGATATGTTCTGTGTGACCCATCCATCACCATCTACAATGGGTCTAATGGGTGGTGGGAGTATATCTTTATGCATTTTAGGCAAGGCTTTTATGGTTGGTATTTGAGGATGTTCAATAACAAAAAAATCATATAATTCCTTAGTTATCTGATAGCACATTAACAGGTCATATAACTCATCATTTATTTTTTTCAACATATTCAAAAACTTTTCATTTGTAATCATTGTATATGTATCTCGGTCTCCTAGCATCTGTAACATAGAAGAGATATAATCTTCAGTATCAAATAACACTAAGCCACCTCCTTTGTCTGCAGGTCTGATCGTTATAGAGGACTCATTCACTAGTTTCTTCAAAGATAATCTTTCATCAGTATTCATATTGAAGAACAAACATTTTCTTTTTCCATCAAAAAAGTATTTATAAAAACTAATTTCACATGATTTAATAAAACCTTCTATATGAGTAGGTAAGGGGGGGGAAACGTGCTTTTTTGTTTAAAACATGGAAACTCATTATTTTTGCCTGAATCACACATCTTATTACCATAGTGTTAGATTTTATTAAATTAATTCTGTTGTAAATATGCTGAAAGAAAAAGCTTGCTTAAATGCAGAAACAGAGTTTAGTAATATGTGATCAGCAGTCATGCTAAATGACCATGGCTTGGAAAAGGAATCTGCTGAATGGACATTTTTCCCTTACAGACTTAAAAACAGGATGTATGCAAGAGCAAAAATACAAAATCTGCTTTTAAAGAATGGACATTTTTCCCTTACAGACTTAAAAACAGGATGTATGCAAGAGCAAAAAATGCAAAATCTGCTTTTAAAGAACACTGACATGTTTTTCTGCATATAAAAAAATGGACACAATATGTTTCCTAAAATAACAGGATGGACACAATATGATTCCTAAAACAACAAGATATGTTTATGACACTGTGACAATGTGTTTTCTCAGAAATACGTTTTTCTGCATGGAAAACAGGATATGCTTATCAGCATTGGCACAAGAACAGATGTTTTTGTACAAAGATCCAAATAGAATACAGAACAATGTGCTTCCTCAAAAATATGTTTTTCTACATGGACATCAGGACACTGTTACAGGATATTCACACTGTCAGAAAAGCTGGTCTCTTACAAGACATTGTTAAACAAGGAAGCTTAGTATTGTTTCTACAGGACTAAAACTGTATATAAAGAGCTGTATAAATCCAGTTATGTTAGAGGTATGGTAGGGACTCATGTGTCCTAAGGTAAATGTTATATCTCTCACATCATCTGTACTATATGAGAAGTAAAGTTGGAACAGTACTTTTAAGCTGCAACGTGGTTCCGTTTGGTTTAGTATAAAAAGTTATTTGTTACTGCTCTCTAAAGTTGATGCTGCAAAGTATATTCTCTCATCAGTGTATATTCTGCAAGTTTCTGTATGCAACAGACTGTGAATACAAATATAACCAGACTTTGAATTTTAGCAGAATCCAGCCAGCAAGACTGAGTGTCTTAAAGAACACTCCAAATCCATTACACAGCAAGTAAGCAGAGAGAGCTCAAAATATTTTTTCAATGGCGAGGCAGCTGAGTGACTAGCTCCATGTAATTTTTTCAATGGCAAGCTAGCCTGCATTTGAACCTACAATCTGCATTCAAACACAGGAGGAGTGATGGTAAGCCCTGCAGAGGGTCACTTCAGTTAAATTGCAGTAACTAACATTTGTACATATGTGTAAATCCTAAACAGAAGTATTCCAGTTTATGCAGCTTGCAGTAGTAAAGTTTTTTAGACGTCTACAATCCGGAGTGAGACTAGTTCAAGAAATTCGCAGTGCCATAAATTCTTCAAGAAAAGGTGAATGTCCACTAGCACAGTAGTCCGCTGCCTGTTGTGCTTCACCAGCTTCTCAAGTGACTCTGAAAATTTTCTAGCCATCAGCAACAGCAGCCTGATCACCTGTTTTCTTGCTAACTGGTAAGACTTTTTTTCTGTGTCACATATTTAGTGTGGATGATGTTAAACAGAGTTTGTATATTCTTAAGAGAGTTTGTATATTCTTAAGACAGTTTGTACATTCATACATAGTTTGTGTATTCCTAGACTGTTTGTATATTACTAGATAGTATGGATATTATTTATAATTCATGCAGGAGTAAACCAAACTTTAGTAAATTGCTATGTTGGTATACACAGCACATTAGTAAATGTAAAACCTTATTAGGGCTGGTTGATAGTAAGGCATTATGCAAATGTATTACAATGTTTGGCTGGTATCTCAAAGAAAACCATATGAAAAATGACAAATGTTTATTGTGTGCTTCAACAAAAACTGCATTTTGTGTATTATGCCACAAAAAAGTATTGCATCATATTGCTAAAAAAATAGACTGTAAAGACAGATCTGTTCATGATAAAGAATTACATTCTGATGTTGAACAGTTATGTCCTGTCACCACATGTGAGTCAAATCAGTTACTGATAGAACCCCTAGTACATTTTGTTACAAAGGAATGTAGTAAACTTCTAAAAGACAGACACAATGAGTTCAGGAAGCTTAGACAAGTTATACATATATCTTTTCAAAAGTGCATAGGAGTTTCAAATTCAGCAGAACAGCTTACTAAAGAATGTCAGAAAGACCATGCAACATTACTGGAAATTCAACAGCAGTTGCAGGATAAAGAAAATAAATTAGCTGAACTAACAAAGACTGGGAACTTCCTGCATACACAGTTAATCTGTGCAAAAGAAATATATTTTATAATATGTTTATGTTTTGAAAATGGTTAAACATACATGGTAGGATGGTAGGATCTATTGTATGGACTAATCATTCTTAAATGTTTTACTTTCATTCAGTTAAAGCAAGACGTCTATTAGTACTACAGTAAAGTAAAGCATATGAATGCCATTCATTAGCATAGTCAAAAGGTAAACAAAACTGTTCTAGTGTATAAAATTAAATAAAAATAGATGAGTAAAAATTAAAAGTCACAAGACATGACATGCTTGTATAAAGATATACATATACAAGACAGACATGCATGTGTGTTCTTTTCATCTAGAGTACATCTGTTACAATACACAAGAATAACAGGCAGACAACAGCAAATATAAATAATATAAATATAAATGTGTTGGTTAAACTAATATCTATTTTGTTTTTTTACAATTTGTTTATAATTATATAGTAACACCAAACAGTTAAAGTTCTGAATTTTAAAAAGAAAATCACAGATGGTATTATTCAAACAGTTTTTGTAAAATTAATGGCAGGACAGTTAAATAGATAAATAAATAAAAAATACTGAAATCCATTTAAGGTAATTGTAAAATGATGTCTATTTATGTTGTATAAATGCATAGTTATGCAAATCACAATCACATTAAAGGAAAAATGCCAAAATAATTAACTATAGTTTATAGAGTATGAAATGTGAGCTCAGACCTTCCTAGACTGAATGAATAGTTACAGGAAATGCTGGAAAGATAAGATAAACAACAAGACTGATTGCCAGACAAGTAGCTTGAGTTTTTCCTAAAGCATCATTGTTATTAAAACATACCTGTTAAAATGTTTACAAGCAACACTATTTAGTAATTGTCATAAAATGCCACAAGTGTGCATAGATGTCACTTATAATCTGTTTGCAAGTAAATGTTAAAAGAAAAAAAACCTCAGTTGCATCAAGTACAGCCAGCAAATGGGCTATAGTATACATACAGTTCAAATCAATTGTGCAGGAGCATGTAAATACCTACTAGAGGTAATATACAGTGAAAGCTTTATTTAGTAACCTAATAAAATACATGTATAACCAAAGTGTTGGGCTGACATACATTCTATTCTCACAGCATAGGGCAGGTAAACAGTGCTGCAGTACTACAGGGGGAGGGGTACTTTCTCAGTTTTACACTGACTGTATAAGGGGGAGGGGCACTTTCTCAGTTTTACATTGACTGTATAAGCAGTACTGCACAAGGGTCTGAAATAAAGCTATAGAAAAAATAAACAACAAGGGTCTGAAATAAAGCTACAGAAAAAATAAACAACAAGGGTCTGAAATAAAGCTACAGAAAAAATAAACAACAAGGGTCTGAAATAAAGCTGCAGAAAAAATAAACAACAAGGGTCTGAAATAAAGCTACATAAAAATAAATAATAAGGGTCTAAAATAAAGCTACAGGAAAAAAATATCTAATTCCTTCTTGACAATACTCTTTTAGGGAGAGGAAAAAAACAGGTATTAGTGTATTAGAAATACTGGTAAACTGGATTAAACCTGACATGATAAGATATCTTCTGTGATGGCTTGGTGGTTAACTACTGTGACTATGACGTATATTTTAATAGCTATCATAATTATTGTATTATTTAGAATTAAATTGTATTTACAACCTGTTAAATTGTAAAGCTATACAAGAGATGGTTTAAAAACAAGAGATTATTTAAAATTGATAAATCTATACAAGACAGAATAAAGATATGCAAAATGCCTAAATGTTTCTAATAGCAAGATTGGTCACTATTTTTAGTATGTTTTTGGCAAAACAATGTTGGTATAAAAAAGCATGAATATTTTTAATTGCTGAGTATGTAGTTTAAAATAACAGAACATATGCATTTGGTGGCAATTCCACTAGATATTTCTAAAGAGACAAACATTTTCCAAGATTTTGCTCAATATTAATGTTATTAAATTTGTAAGATTAGACTAAATGTACTTTACAGTCTTTGTATGTACAAATGCAGAAGAATTCAGTACAAATGATAGTCTTTGTATGTACAAATGCAGAAGAATTCAGTACAAATGAAATTAATGTCTTGTAATAAATATGTGTGAAAAACCATATTTAAAGAAAACAATGGGTCCAGGATACCTACTAGATTGAAATGTATAAATAGCAAACAGTCTGTGTAAAATACATCTTGTACAGGATACATTGTAATAAGTTCAAAAGTAATTTGTCAAGTTGTAATATCCTTGGTTTTACCCCAGTAAAATAATTGCTTTCAAATATTTATTATCTAAGCCCAGTTCAGTATTTTACCAAGATGTTAATGAGCAGTTCGAAGACATGATCACAATGTTATGGTTAAAATGACATTGAAACTGTATATTTTCAGAAGTGTATAGATGCTTGCAGAAGCACATAGTTACTGTCTCTTATAGTTAATTCAACAGTTGCAAAGAGTTAATGAAACAGTTCTAAGTCATAAATGAAATTCTATGATTGCAAAAGAATAAATTGATCAAGTTAAACTAAAGCAGTCACAGCTCATAACTGATAAAATATTTTCACAGAATGATCTGCAAAAGAAAAAGTTGTTAAATACATTCAGTTTTTGTAGTAATACTTAATATCATTGTATTAACTATGTAAAATTGCATTTTGACTTGTATCAATAGAAGACTATAGGTTTGTTTCTTAATGTGTTTTCTATATAAAATGTTTTGAGTATGTTTAAAAACAGAGGGAATTGTTAGATTTTATTAAATTAATTATGTTGTAAATATGCTGAAAGAAAAAGCTTGCTTAAATGCAGAAACAGAGTTTAGTAATATGTGATCAGCAGTCATACTAAATGACCATGGCTTGGAAAAGGAATCTGCTGAATGGACATTTTTCCCTTACAGACTTAAAAACAGGATGTATGCAAGAGCAAAAATACAAAATCTGCTTTTAAAGAATGGACATTTTTTCCCTTACAGACTTAAAAACAGGATGTATGCAAGAGCAAAAAATGCAAAATCTGCTTTTAAAGAACACTGACATGTTTTTCTGAATATAAACAAATGGACACAATATGTTTCCTAAAATAACAGGATGGACACAATATGCTTCCTAAAACAACAGGATATGTTTATGACACTGTGTTTTCTCAGAAATATGTTTTTCTGCATGGAAAACAGGATATGCTTATCAGCATTGGCACAAGAACAGATGTTTTTGTACAAAGATCCAAATAGAATACAGAACAATGTGTTTCCTCAAAAATATGTTTTTCTACATGGACAACAGGACACTGTTACAGGATATTCACACTGTCAGAAAAGCTGGTCTCTTACAAGACATTGTTAAACAAGGAAGCTTAGTATTGTTTCTACAGGACTAAAACTGTATATAAAGAGCTGTATAAATCCAGTTATGTTAGAGGTATGGTAGGGACTCATGTTTCCTAAGGTAAATGTTATATCTCTCACATCATCTGTACTATATGAGAAGTAAAGTTGGAACAGTACTTTTAAGCTGCAACGTGGTTCCGTTTGGTTTATTATAAAAAGTTATTTGTTACTGCTCTCTAAAGTTGATGCTGCAAAGTATGTTCTCTCATCAGTGTATATTCTGCAAGTTTCTGTATGCAACAGACTGTGAATGCAAATATAACCAGACTTTGAATTTTAGCAGAATCCAGCCAGCAAGACTGAGTGTCTTAAAGAACACTCCAAATCCATCCCACAGCAAGTAAGCAGAGAGAGCTCAAAATATTTTTTCAATGGCGAGGCAGCTGAGTGACTAGCTCCATGTAATTTTTTCAATGGCAAGCTAGCCTGCATTTGAACCTACAATCTGCATTCAAACACAGGAGGAGTGATGGTAAGCCCTGCAGAGGGTCACTTCAGTTAAATTGCAGTAACTAACATTTGTACGTATGTGTAAATCCTAAACAGAAGTATTCCAGTTTATGCAGCTTGCAGTAGTAAAGTTTTTTAGACGTCTACAATCCGGAGTGAGACTAGTTCAAGAAATTCGCAGTGCCATAAATTCTTCAAGAAAAGGTGAATGTCCACTAGCACAGTAGTCCACTGCCTGTTGTGCTTCACCAGCTTCTCAAGTGACTCTGAAAATTTTCTAGCCATCAGCAACAGCAGCCTGATCACCTGTTTTCTTGCTAACTGGTAAGACTTTTTTTCTGTGTCACATATTTAGTGTGGATGATGTTAAACAGAGTTTGTATATTCTTAAGAGAATTTGTATATTCTTAAGACAGTTTGTACATTCATACATAGTTTGTGTATTCCTAGACTGTTTGTATATTACTAGATAGTATGGATATTATTTATAATTCATGCAGGAGTAAACTAAACTTTAGTAAATTGCTATGTTGGTATACACAGTACATGAGTAAATGTAAAACATTATTAGGGCTGGTTGATAGTAAGGCATTATGCAAATGTATTACAATGTTTGGCTGGTATCTCAAAGAAAACCATATGAAAAATGACAAATGTTTATTGTGTGCTTCAACAAAAACTGCATTTTGTGTATTATGCCACAAAAAAGTATTGCATCATATTGCTAAAAAAATAGACTGTAAAGACAGATCTGTTCATGATAAAGAATTACATTCTGATGTTGAACAGTTATGTCTTGTCACCACATGTGAGTCAAATCAGTTACTGATAGAACCCCTAGTACATTTTGTTACAAAGGAATGTAGTACACTTCTAAAAGACAGACACAATGAGTTCAGGAAGCTTAGACAAGTTATACATACATCTTTTCAAAAGTGCATAGGAGTTAAAATTCAGCAGAACAGCTTACTAAAGAATGTCAGAAAGACCATGCAACATTACTGGAAATTCAACAGCAGCTGCAGGATAAAGAAAATAAATTAGCTGACCTGACAAAGACTGGGAACTTCCTGCATACACAGTTAATCTGTGCAAAAGAAATATATTTTATAATATGTTTATGTTTTGAAAATGGTTAAACATACATGGTAGGATGGTAGGATCTGATGTATGGACAAATCATTCTTAAATGTTTTACTTTCATTCAGTTAAAGCAAGACATCTATCAGTACTACAGTAAAGTAAAGCATATGAATGCCATTCATTAGCATAGTCAAAAGGTAAACAAAACTGTTCTAGTGTATAAAATTAAATAAAAATAGATGAGTAAAAATTTAAAGTCACAAGACATGACATGCTTGTATAAAGATATACATATACAAGACAGACATGCATGTGTGTTCTTTTCATCTAGAGTACATCTGTTACAATACACAAGAATAACATGCAGAAAACAGCAAATATAAATAATATAAATATAAATGTGTTGGTTAAACTAATATCTATTTTGTTTTTTTACAATTTGTTTATAATTATATAGTAACACCAAACAGTTAAAGTTCTGAATTTTAAAAAGAAAATCACAGATGGTATTATTCAAACAGTTTTTGTAAAATTAATGGCAGGACAGTTAAATAGATAAATAAATAAAAAATACTGAAATCCATTTAAGGTAATTGTAAAATGATGTCTATTTGTGTTGTATAAATGCATAGTTATGCAAATCACAATCACATTAAAGGAAAAATGCCAAAATAATTAACTATAGTTTACAGAGTATGAAATGTGAGCTCAGACCTTCCTAGACTGAATGAATAGTTACAGGAAATGCTGGAAAGATAAGATAAACAACAAGACTGATTGCCAGACAAGTAGCTTGAGTTTTTCCTAAAGCATCATTGTTATTAAAACATACTTGTTAAAATGTTTACAAGCAACACTATTTAGTAATTGTCATAAAATGCCACAATTGTGCATAGATGTCACCTATAATCTGTTTGCAAGTAAATGTTAAAAGAAAAAAACCTCAGTTGCATCAAGTACAGCCAGAAAATGGGGTATAGTATACATACAGTTCAAATCAATTGTGCAGGAGGGTGTAAATACCTACTAGAGGTAATATACAGTGAAAGCTTTATTTAGTAACCTAATAAAATACATGTATAACCAAAGTGTTGGGCTGACATACATTCTATTCTCACAGCATAGGGCAGGTAAACAGTGCTGCAGTACTACAGGGAGAGGGGTACTTTCTCAGTTTTACACTGACTGTATAAGAGGAGGGGCACTTTCTCAGTTTTACACTGACTGTATAAGCAGTATTGCACAAGGGTCTGAAATAAAGCTATAGAAAAAATAAACAAGGGTCTGAAATAAAGCTACAGAAAAAAATAAAAACAAGGGTCTGACATAAAGCTACAGAAAAAATAAACAACAAGGGTCTGAAATAAAGCTATAGAAAAATAAACAACAAGGGTCTGAAATAAAGCTACAGAAAAAAATAAAAACAAGGGTCTGAAATAAAGCTACAGAAAAAATAAACAACAAGGGTCTGAAATAAAGCTATAGAAAAATAAACAACAAGGGTCTGAAATAAAGCTACAGAAAAAATAAACAACAAGGGTCTGAAATAAAGCTACATAAAAATAAATAATAAGGGTCTAAAATAAAGCTATAGGAAAAAAAAATATATCATTCCTTCTTGACAATACTCTTTTAGGGAGAGGAAAACACAGGTATTAGTGTATTAGAAATACTGGTAAACTGGATTAAACCTGACAGGATAAGATATTTTAATAGCTATCATAATTATTGTATTATTTAGAATTAAATTGTATTTACAACCTGTTAAATTGTAAAGCTATACAAGAGATGGTTTAAAAAACAAGAGATTATTTAAAATTTATAAAGCTATACAAGACAGAATAAAGATATGCAAAATGCATAAATGTTTCTAATAGCAAGATTGGTCACTATTTTTAGTATGTTTTTGGCAAAACAATGTTGGTATAAAAAATCATGAATATTTTTAATTGCTGAGTATGTAGTTTAAAATAACAGAACATATGCATTTGGTGGCAATTCCACTAGATATTTCTAAAGAGACAAACATTTTCCAAGATTTTGCTCAATATTAATGTTATTAAATGTGTAAGATTAGACTAAATGTACTTTACAGTCTTTGTATGTACAAATGCAGAAGAATTCAGTACAAATGAAATTAATGTCTAGTAATAAATATGTGTGAAAAACCATATTTAAAGAAAACAATGGGTCCAGGATACCTACTAGATTGAAATGCATAAATAGCAAACAGTCTGTGCAAACACGTCCTGTACAGGATACATTGTAATAAGTTCAAAAGTAATTTGTCAAGTTGTAATATCCTTGGTTTTACCCCAGTAAAATAATTGCTTTCAAATATTTATTATCTAAGCCCAGTTCAGTATTTTACCAAGATGTTAATGAGCAGTTCGAAGACATGATCACAATGTTATGGTTAAAATGACATTGAAACTGTATATTTTCAGAAGTGTATAAATGCTTGCAGAAGCACATAGTTACTGTCTCTTATAGTTAATTCAACAGTTGCAAAGAGTTAATGAAACAGTTCTAAGTCATAAATTAAATTCTATGATTGCAAAAGAATAAATTGATCAAGTTAAACTAAAGCAGACACAGCTCATAACTGATAAAATATTTTCACAGAATGATCTGCAAAAGAAAAAGTTGTTAAATACATTCAGTTTTTGTAGTAATACTTAATATCATTGTATTAACTATGTAAAATTGCATTTTGACTTGTATCAATAGAAGACTATAGGTTTGTTTCTTAATGTGTTTTCTATATAAAATGTTTTGAGTATGTTTAATTAAATTAATTATGTTGTAAATATGCTGAAAGAAAAAGCTTGCTTAAATGCAGAAACAGAGTTTAGTAATATGTGATCAGCAGTCATACTAAATGACCATGGCTTGGAAAAGGAATCTGCTGAATGGACATTTTTCCCTTACAGACTTAAAAACAGGATGTATGCAAGAGCAAAAATACAAAATCTGCTTTTAAAGAATGGACATTTTTCCCTTACAGACTTAAAAACAGGATGTATGCAAGAGCAAAAATGCAAAATCTGCTTTTAAAGAACACTGACATGTTTTTCTGCATATAAAAAATGGACACAATATGTTTCCTAAAATAACAGGATGGACACAATATGTTTCCTAAAACAACAGGATATGTTTATGACACTGTGACAATGTGTTTTCTCAGAAATATGTTTTTCTGCATGGAAAACAGGATATGCTTATCAGCACTGGCACAAGAACAGATGTTTTTGTACAAAGATCCAAATAGAATACAGAATAATGTGTTTCCTCAAAAATATGTTTTTCTACATGGACATCAGGACACTGTTACAGGATATTCACACTGTCAGAAAAGCTGGTCTCTTACAAGACATTGCTAAACAAGGAAGCTTAGTATTGTTTCTACAGGACTAAAACTGTATATAAAGAGCTGTATAAATCCAGTTATGTTAGAGGTATGGTAGGGACTCATGTGTCCTAAGGTAAATGTTATATCTCTCACATCATCTGTACTATATGAGAAGTAAAGTTGGAACAGTACTTTTAAGCTGCAACGTGGTTCCGTTTGGTTTATTATAAAACGTTATTTGTTACTGCTCTCTAAAGTTGATGCTGCAAAGTATATTCTCTCATCAGTGTATATTCTGCAAGTTTCTGTATGCAACAGACTGTGAATGCAAATATAACCAGACTTTGAATTTTAGCAGAATCCAGCCAGCAAGACTGAGTGTCTTAAAGAACACTCCAAATCCATCCCACAGCAAGTAAGCAGAGAGAGCTCAAAATATTTTTTCAATGGCGAGGCAGCTGAGTGACTAGCTCCATGTAATTTTTTCACATAGGAAAGCAGTTTTAAAGCTAACATATGACCAAACATCCTCAGGTCAATTAATAAACTTTCTAGCTTACTTGCCTGCGATGGTATAAACGTCAGGCCTTGATTTAGGAGGCTAATATCAGATTCAGACAATATAAATGTAGACAAATTAAAAAACAAATTGATTACTGTCTCTAGCGGCGTCTCTGTGACATGTTCTCCCCTGAGAACTTCTGCTTTCTCCTGTCCCAACTCCTGGACCATTCTCTCTGTAGCAAAGGCTTCCTTATTGCATATGGTAAAAAAGCTGCAGAGGTGGTGCTATTTTTCGGTATAGTCTCACTGTTCTCAATGCCTGTTTTATTCCTATCTGCTTCCTGATTCGGCAAGGGTGTGGAAGCGGTTGCCATTCGTTCAACAGTATCTGGTGGAGTGACAAAGGCATTGTCAGACATATTAATAAGTGAATTATTCCCTTTTGATATGGGTGGACAAGAAATGCTTTCATTTATGGTGAGCGTGGTGTCTAACTGATTCGTCATCTTCTCTCCCATCCTGGTTCTAGCATTATCATTCATATTACGCGGCCAAACAAACACATTCCATTCCAAAAAATCGCGATGATCTCGTTGCAATTTGCAATGTTCCGTTAATTGTAGTTTATTACCATAGGACTCAGTTTGTATGTACAAGTCTTCTAATCTCTTGGTGCAAGATTCAGTATTAAAAAGTTGCCGTATATCTTTATTTAATTTAGTTACATTTTTTAACAGTTCTTGTTCCAAGGGCAAGAAATGATCTATTACAAGTTGCATGTACTTGCGACTTGTATCCAAATTAATTTCTTGCCATTTTCTGAGTAGTTCAGGTTGGCTTTCCCCATATGTCGGCATGCATAAGACTCTCATGCCTTTGGGGACTATGCTGAAATGTATGCACGCTTCTAGATGTTTGCGTTGCCATACATATCTCTGCATTTTATACAGGTCATTTTCCAATTGCTTAATTAAGATGTTAAAACGTTCAATATCAGCAATGTCAGTACTCGTGTTTCTAGAGTTGGACATTGCTAAATCCAGCGTCAATAAAGGGTTGGTTTGATTTTTAGTGATGTTTAACCATCTATCGTTGACTCCCCTCGATTCTGGATTATAGTCTAATTCTACTTGTATATTCGCCATCCCGTGTGGTGAGGCAGTTACGAAAAATGACAATGATACTGCTTTCTACAGTCTTTATGTTTCATAGGGCCCTGTTTGTGATGACCATGATACTGCTTTCTAGAGATTATATGTTTCCTAGGCCCCCAATGATGTTTACCAGGATGCTGCTTTCTACAGAGTATACATTTCCTAAGCCCCTGTTGGTCATGACCATTATACTGCTTTCTAAGAATAATATGTTTCCTAGGCCCCTGCTGATGCTGATCATAATATTACTTTCTACATATTATATGTTTCCTTGGCCCCCATTGATGCTGACTATGATATTGCTTTCTACAGATTATATATTTCCTAAGCCCCTGTTGATGATGACCATGATACTGCTTTCTACAGATTATGTTTCCTAGGCCCCCATTGATGCTGACCAGGATACTGCTTTCTACAGATTATATTTTTCATAGGGGCCTGTTTGTGATGACCATGATACTGCTTTCTACAGATAATATGTTTCCTATGCCCCTGCTGATGCTGACCATTTTACTACTTTCTAAAGATTATATGTTTCCAAGGCCCCCATTGATGCTGACCATGATACTGCTTTCTACAGATTATATGTTTCCTATGCCCCTTTTGGTGATGACCATGATACTGCTTTCTACAGATTATATGTTTCCTAGGCCCCTTTTGGTGATGACCATGATACTGCTTTCTACAGATGATATGTTTCCTAGGTCCATGTTGCTGATTACCTTGAAACTGATTTCTACAGATTATATGTTTCCTAGGCCCCTGTTGCTGATGACCATGATGCTGCTTTCTAAAGATTATATGTTTCCTAGGCCCCTGTTGGTGATGGCCATGATACTGCTTTCTACAGATTATATGTTTCGTAGGCCTCCATTGATGCTGACTGTGATACTGCTTTCTACAGATTATATTTTTCCTAGGCCCCCATTGATGCTGACCATGATACTGCTTTCTACAGATTATATGTTTCCTATGCCCCCATTGATGCTGACTATGATGTTTCTTTCTACAGATTATATATTTCCTAGCTGCCCATTGATGATGGCATGATAATGCTTTATATAGATTATTTCTTTACTATGCTTCTGTTAGTGATGACCATGATACTGCTTTCTACAGATTATATATTTCCTAGGCCCCCATTGTTGCTGACCGTGATTATGCCTTCTACAGATTATATGTTACCTAGGCCTCTGTTGGTGATGACCACAATATGCTTTCTACAGATTATATGTTTCCTAGCCCCTGTTGGTGATGACAATGATAATGCTTTCTACAGATTATATGTTTCCTGTGCCCACATTGATGCTGACTATGATACTGCTTTCAACAGATTATGCTTCCTATTCCCCTGTTGGTGATGACCATGGAACTGCTTTCTATAGATTACATGTTTCATATGCCCCTGTTGGTGATAACCATGATACTGCTTTCTACAGATTATATGTTTCCTAGGTCCATGTTGGTGATGACCATGATACTGCTTTCTACAGATTATATGTTTCCTAGGCCCCCATTGGTGATGACCATGATACTGCTTTCTACAGATTATATGTTTCCTATGCCCCTGTTGATGATGACCATGATACTGCTTTCTTCAGATTATATGTTGTTAGGCCCCCATTGATATTGACCATGATACTGCTTTCTACAGATTATATGTTTCCTAGGCCCCCATTGATGCTGATCATGAATCTGCTTTCTACAGATTTTATGTCTCCTAGACCCCTGTTGGTGATGACCATTATACTGCCTTTAACAGATTATATGTTTCCTAGGTCTTTGTTTATGATCACCATGATACTGCTTTCTACAGATTATATGTTTCCTAGGCCCCCATTGGTGATGACCATGATACTGCTTTCTACAGATTATATGTTTCCTATGCCCCTGTTGATGATGACCATGATACTGCTTTCTTCAGATTATATGTTGTTAGGCCCCCATTGATATTGACCATGATACTGCTTTCTACAGATTATATGTTTCCTAGGCCCAATTGATGCTGACCATGATACTGCTTTCTACAGATTATATGTTTCTTAGGCCCCTGCTGCTGATGACCATGATACTGCTTTCTACAGATATGTTTCCTAGGTCCCTGTTTTTAATGATCATGATATTGATTTCTACATATTATATGTTTCTTAGGCCCCTGTTGGTGATGACCATGATACTGCTTTCTACAGATTATATGTTTCCTAGGACCCCATAGATGCTGACTGTGATACTGTTTTCTACAGATTATATTTTATTTAGACCCCCATTGATGCTGACCATGATACTGCTTTCTACATATTATATGTTTCCTATGCCCCCATTGATGCTGACCATGATACTACTTTCTACAGATTATATTTTTCATTACTCCCTGTTGGTGATGACCATGATACTGCTTTCTACAGATTATATGTATCCTTGGCCTCTGTTGATGATGACAATGATACTGTTTTCTACATATTATATGTTTCTTAAACCCGCAATGATGCTGACCATGATACTGCTTTCTACAGATTATATGTTTCCTAGGTCCCTGTTGCTGATGACCATGATACTGTTTTCTACAGATTTTATTCTTCCTAGGCACCCATTGATGCTGACCATGATACTGCTTTCTACAGATTATATGTTTCCTATGCCCCCATTGATGCTGACCATGATTCTGCTTTCTACAGATTTTATGTTTCCTAGGCACCTGTTGATGACCATGATACTGCTTTCTATAGATTATATGTTTTCAAGGTCCCTGTTGCTGATGACCATGATACTGCTTTCTACAGATTATGTTTCCTAGGCCCCCATTGGTGATGACCATGATACTGCTTTCTACAGATTATATGTTTCCTAGGCACCTGTTGGTGATGACCATGATACTGCTTTCTACAGATTATATGTTTCCTAGGCCCCTGTTGATGATGACCATGATACTGCTTTCTACAGATTATATGTTTCCTATGCCTCTGTTGGTGATGACCATGATTCTGCTTTCTACAGATTATATGTTTCCCAAGCCCCCAATGATGATGACCATGATACTGCTTTCTACAGATTATATGTTTCCTAGGCCTTATTGATGCTGACCATGATACTGCTTTCTACAGATTATATCTTTCCAATATCCCTGTTGGTGATGACCATGATACTGCTTTCTACAGATTATATGTTTTCTGGGCCCATTTTGCTGATAACCATGATACTGCTTTCTACAGTTTATATGTTTCCCAGGCTCCCATTGATGCTAACTAGTATACTGCTTTCTACAGATTATATGTTTCCTATGCCCCTGTTGGTGATGGCCATGATACTGCTATCTGCAGATTATATGTTTCCTATGCCCCATTAATGCTGACCATGATACTTCTTTCTGCAGATTATATGTTTCCTAGGCCCTCATTAATGCTGACCAGGATACTGCTTTCTACAGATTATATTTTTCCTAGGTCCCTGTTGGTCATCACTATGATACTGCTTTCTACAGATTATATGTTTCCTAGGCCCCTGCTGATGTTGACCATGATACTGCTTTCTACAGATTATATGTTTCCTAGGCCCCTATTGATGCTGACCTTGATTATTCTTTCTACAGATTATATTTTTCATTACTCCCTGTTGGTGATGACCATGATACTGCTTTTTACAGATTATAGGTTTCCTAGGGCCCTGTTGCTGATGACCATTACACTGTTTTCTACAGATTTTTTATTTCCTAGGCCCTATTGATGCTGACCATGATTCTGCTTTCTACAGATTTTATATTTCCTAGTCACCTGTTGGTGATGACCATGATACTGCTTTCTACAGATTATATGTTTCGCAGTCCACTTTGGTTATGACCATGATACTGCTTTCTATAGATGATATGTTTCCTATGTCCCTGTTGCTGATGACCATGATTCTGCTTTCTACAGATTATATGTTTCCCAACCCCCCAATGATGATGACCATGATACTGCTTTCTACAGATTATATGTTTCCTAGGCCTTATTGATGCTGTCCATGATACTGCTTTCTACAGATTGTATCTTTCCAATATCCCTGTTGGTGATGACCATGATACTGCTTTCTACAGATTATATGTTTTCTGGGCCCCTTTTGCTGATAACCATGATACTGCTTTCTACAGTTTATATGTTTCCCAGGCTCCCATTGATGCTAACTAGTATACTGCTTTCTACAGATTATATGTTTCCTATGCCCTGTTGGTGATGACCATGATACTGCTATCTGCAGATTATATGTTTCCTATGCCCCATTAATGCTGACCATGATACTTCTTTCTGCAGATTATATGTTTCCTAGGCCCTCATTGATGCTGACCAGGATACTGCTTTCTACAGAGTATATTTTTCTTAGGTCCCTGTTGGTCATCACTATGATACTGCTTTCTACAGATTATGTGTTTCCTAGGCCCCTGCTGATGCTGACCATGATACTGCTTTCTACAGATTATATGTTTCCTAGGCCCCTATTGATGCTGACCTTGATTATTCTTTCTACAGATTATATTTTTCATTACTCCCTGTTGGTGATGACCATGATACTGCTTTTTACAGATTACAGGTTTCCTAGTTCCCTGTTGCTGATGACCATTACACTGTTTTCTACAGATTTTTTATTTTCTAGGCCCCCATTGATGCTGACCATGATTCTGCTTTCTACAGATTTTATATTTCCTAGTCACCTGTTGGTGATGACCATGATAATGCTTTCTACAGATTAAATGTTTCCCAGTCCACTTTGGTGATGACCATGATGTTGCTTTCTATAGATTCTATGTTTCCTATGTCCCTGTTGCTGATGATCATGATACTGCTTTCTGCAGATTATATGTTTCCTAAGGCCTCGCTGGTGATGACCATGATACTGTTTTCTACAGATTATATGTTTGCTAGGCACCTGTTGGTGATGACCATGAGACTGCTTTCTACATATTATATTTTTCCTAGGGCCCCTGTTAATGATGACCATGATACTGCTTTCTACAGATTATATGTTTCCTATGCCCCTGTTCGTGATGACCATGATCCTGCTTTCTACAGATTACATGTTTCCCAGGCCCCCACTGATGATGACCATGATACTGCTTTCTATATATTATATGTTTCCTAGACCGCCATAGATGCTAACTAGTATACTGCTTTCTACTTATTATATGTTTCCTACGCCCCTGTTGGTGATGACCATGATACTGCTTTCTACAGATTATGTTTTTCCTAGGCCCCTGTTGATGATGACCATGATCCTGCTTTCTACAGATTATATGTTTCCTATGCCTCTGTTGGTGATGACCATGATCCTGTTTTCTACAGATTATATGTTTCCAAGTCCCCAATGATGATGACCATGATACTGCTTTCTGCAGATTATATGTTTCCTAGGCCTTATTGATGCTGACCATGATACTGCTTTCTACAGATTATATCTTTCCAATGTCCCTGTTGGTGATGACCATGATACTGCTTTCTACAGATTATATGTTTTCTGTGCCCCTTTTGCTGATAACCATGATACTGCTTTCTACAGATTATATGTTTCCTAGGCCCCTATTGATGCTGACCTTGATTATTCTTTCTACAGATTATATTTTTCATTACTCCCTGTTGGTGATGACCATGATACTGCTTTTTACAGATTACAGGTTTCCTAGTTCCCTGTTGCTGATGACCATTACACTGTTTTCTACAGATTTTTTATTTCCTAGGCCCCCATTGATGCTGACCATGATTCTGCTTTCTACAGATTTTATATTTCCTAGTCACCTGTTAGTGATGACCATGATATTGCTTTCTACAGATTATATCTTTCCCAGTCCACTTTGGTGACGACCATGATACTAGTTTCTATAGATGATATGTTTCCTATGTCCCTGTTGCTGATGATCATGATACTGCTTTCTACAGATTATATGTTTCCTAAGGCCCCGTTAGTGATGACCATGATACTGTTTCTACAGATGATATGTTTCATAGGCACCTGTTGGTGATGACCATGATACTGCTTTCTACATATTATATTTTTCCTAGGGCCCCTGTTAATGATGACCATGATACTGCTTTCTACAGATTATATGTTTCCTATGCCCCTGTTCGTGATGACCATGATCCTGCTTTCTACAAATTACATGTTTCCCAGGCCCCCACTGATGATGACCATGATACTGCTTTCTATATATTATATGTTTCCTAGGCCGCCATTGATGCTAACTAGTATACTGCTTTCTACAGATTATATGTTTCCAACGCCCCTGTTGGTGATGACCATGATACTGCTTTCTGCAGATTATATGTTTCCTATGCCCTATTGATGCTGACCAGGATACTGCTTTCTACAGATTATATTTTTCCTAGGCCCCTGTTGGTGATGACCATGATACTGCTTTCTACAGATTATATGTTTCCTAGGCCCCTGCTGATGCTGACCATGATACTGCTTTATACAGGTTATATGTTTCCTAGGCCCCATTGATGCTGACCATGATACTGCTTTCTACAGATTATATGTTTCCTAGGACCCCATTGATGCTGACCGTGATACTGCTTTCTAGAATTAATATGTTTCCTAGGCCCCATTGATGCTGACCATGATACTGCTTTTTACTGATTATATGTTTCCTAATCCCCTGTTGGTGATGCCCATGATACTGCTTTCTATAGATGAATTGTTTCCTAGGTCCCTGTTGATGATGACCATTATACTGATTTCTACAGATTATATGATTCCTAGGCCCCTGTTGCTGATGACCATGATGCTGCTTTCTAAAGATTATGTTTCCTAAGCCACTGTTGTTGATGGCCATGATACTACTTTCTACAGGTATATGTTTCGTAGACCCCCCATTGATGCTGACCGTGATACTAATTTCTACAGATTATATTTCTCCTAGGCCCCCGATTATCTTTCTCCTAGGCACCCATTGATGCTGACCATGATACTGCTTTCTACAGATTTTCTGATTTCTCTGCCCCTGTTGGTGATAACCCTGATACTGCTTTCTGCAGATTATATGTTTCCTAGGCCCCCATTGATGCTGTCCATGATACTGCTTTCAACAGATTATATGTTTCCTATGCCGACATTGATGCTGACCATGATACTGCGTTCTAAGGATTATATTTTTTCTAGGCCTCCATTGATGCTGACCATGACTGATTTCTACAGATTATATATTTCCTAGGGCCATGTTGGCGATGACCATGATACTCCATTCTACATATTATATGTTTCCTAGGCCCCTGTTGATGATGACCGTGACACATCTTTATACAGATTATATGTTTCCTAGGCCCCTATTTATGATGACCATGATAATGCTTTCTACATACTATGTTTCCTAGCCCCCCCCAGATTATATGTTTCCTATGCCCCTGTTGGTGATGACCATGATACTGCTTTCTACAGATTATATGTTTCTTAGGCCCCCATTGATGCTGACCATGATACTGCTTTCTACAGATTATATGTTTTCTAGGCTCATATTGATGCTGATCATGATACTGCTTTGTACAGATTATATGTTTTTTAGGACCCTGTAAGTGATGACCATGATACTGCTTTCTACAGATTATATTTTTCCTAGGCCCCTTCTGATTCTTAGCATGATACTGTTATCTACAGATTATATGTTTCCTAGTCCCCCAATGATGGTAAAAATTTTACCACTTTTTTCAGATTATATGTTTCCTAGGCCCGCATTGATAGTGACCATGATACTGCTTTCTACAGATTATATGTTTCCTAGGCCCTTATTGATGTTGACCATGACACTACTTTCTACAGGTTATATGTTTCCTCTGCCCCTGTTTGTGATGACCATGATACTGCTTTCTACTGAGTATATGTTTCCTAGGCCCCTGTTAGTGATGATCATGGTACTGCGTTCTACAAATTATATGTTTCCTAGACTGTCATTGATACTGACCATGATACTGTTTTCTACAGACAATATGTTTCATAGGCCCCTGTTGGTTATGATTATGATATTGCTTTCTACAGATTATATGTCTCCTAGGCCTTGTTGGTGATGACCATGATACTGCTTTCTACAGATTATATGTTTCCTAGGCCCCCATTGAAGCTGACCATACTACTGCTTTCTATAGTTTATATGTTCCCTAGGCACCTGCTGATGCTGACCATGATACTGCTTTTTAAAGATTATATGTTTCCTAGGCCCCATTGATGCTGACCATGATACTGCTTTCTACAGATTATATGTTTCCTAAGCCGCTGTTGGTGATGACCAAGATGCTGCTTCTACATATTATATGTTTCCTAGCCCCGCATTAGTAATGACCATAATACTGCTTTCTACAAATGATATGTTTCCTAGGCCCCCATTGATACTGACCATGATACTGCTTTCTAGAGATTATAAGTTTCCGAGGTCCTATTGATGCTGACCATGATACTGCTTTCTACAGATTACATGTTTCCTAGATCCCTGTTGGTGATGATCATGATACTGCTTTCTAGAGATTATATGTTTCCTAGGCCCCTGTTGATGATGACCATGATGCTGCTTTCTGCAGATTATATGTTTCCTATGCCCCTGTTGGTGATGACCATGATGCTACTTTCTACAGATTATATGTTTCCTAGGCTGTTGTTGGTGATGACCATGATACTGCTTTCTACAGATTATATGTTTCCTATGTCTCTGTTGGTGATAACCATGATACTGCTTTCTACAGATTATATGTTTCCTAGGCCTCTGTTGGTGATGACCATGATACTGCTTTCTACAGATTAAATGTTTCCTTTTCCCCATTGATGCTGACCATGATTCTGCTTTCTACATATTATATGCTTCTTAGGCCCCTGTTGGTGATGACTATGATACTAATTTCTATAGATTATATGCATCCTAGGCCCCTGCTGATTCTGACACGATACTGCTTCTACAGATTATATGTTTCCTAGGCCCATATTGATGCTGACCATGACACTGCATTTTACAGATTTTGTGTTTCCTAGGCCCCCATTGATGCTGACCAGGATACTGCTTTCTACAGATTATATTTTTCATAGACCCCTGTTTGTGATGACCATGATACTGCTTTCTATAGATTATATGTTGTTATGCCCCTGCCAATGCTGACCATGATACTGCTTTCTAAAGATTATATATTTCATAGGCCCCTGTTGGTGATGGCCAAGATTCAGTTTTTTACAGATTATATGTTTTGTAGGCCCCATTGATGCTGATTTTGATACTGCTTTCTACAGACTATATTTTTCCTAGGCCCCCATTTATACTGACCATGATACTGCTCTCTACAGATTTTATGTCTCCTATGCCCCCTGTGATGCTGACTATGATGCTTCTTTCTGCAGATCATATGTTGCCTAGGTGCCCATTGATGCTGACCATGATACTGCTTTCTACAGATTATATGTTTCCTATGCCCCTTTTGGTGATGACCATGATACTGCTTTCTACAGATTATATATTTCCTAGGCCCCCATTATTGCTGACCATGATTCTGCATTCAACAGATATATTTTTCATTGGACCCTGTTGGTGATGACCATGATGCTGCTTTCTACAGATTATATGTTTCATAGGCCCCTGTTGGTGATGACAGTGATATTGCTTTCTGCAGATTATATGTTTCCTAGGCCCCCATTGATGCTGACCATGATACTGCTTCCTAAGGTTTATGTGTTCTATTCCCCTGTTGGTGATGTTCAGGAAACTGCTTTCTACATATTATATGTTTCATATGCCCCTGTTGGTAATGACCATGATACTGCTTTCTACAGATTATATGTTTCCTAGTCGCCCATTGATACTGAACGTACTGCTGCTTTCTACAGATTATATGTTTCCTAGGCCCACATTAATGCTGAGAATAATAGTACTTTCTACAGATTATATGTTTCCTAGGCCCTGTTGGTGATCACCATGATACTGCTTTCTATGGGTTATATGTTTATTAGGCCCTCATTGATGCTGACCATGACACTGCTTTCTTCAGATTATATGTTTCGTAAGCCCCCATTGAGTTGACTATGATACTGCTTTGTACAGACTATATGTTTCCTTGGCCACTGTTGGTTATGACCATGATACTGCTTTGTACAGATTATATGTTTCCTATGCCCTGTTGGTGATCACCATGATACTGCTTTATACAGGTTATATGATTCCTAGGTCACCATTGATGCTGACCATGACACTGCTTTCTACAGATTATATGTTTCCTTGGCCCCCATTTAGCTGGCAATGATACTGCTTTCTACAGATTATTTGTTTCCTAGGTCCCTGTTGGTGATGACCATGATACTGCTTTCTACAGATTATATGTTTCCTAGTCGCCCATTGATACTGAACATACTACTGCTTTCTACAGTTTATATGTTTCCTAGGTGCCTGCTGATGCTGACCATGATACTGCTTTCTACAGATTATATGTTTCCTAGGCCCCCATTAATGCTGAGAATAATACTACTTTGTACAGATTATAAGTTTCCGAGGCTCCATTGATGCTGATGATGATACTGCTTTCTACAGATTACATGTTTCCTTGGTCCTTGTTGGTGTTGACCACAATACTGCTTTCTACAGATTATATGTTTCCTATGCCCCCGTTGGTGATGACCATGATACTGCTTTCTACAGATTATATGTTTCCTAGGCCACTGTTGGTGATGACCATGATATTGCTTTCTGCAGATTATATGTTTCCTGGGCCCCTGTTGGTGATGACCACAATACTGTTTTCTGCAGATTATATGCTTTTTAGGCTCCTGTTGGTGATGACCATGATACTGCTTTCTACAGATTACGTGTTTCCTAGGCCCCCATTAATGCTGACCTCAATACTGCTTTCTACAGATTAGATGTTTCTTTTGCCCCTGTTGATACAGACCAGGATACTGCTTTCTACAGATTATATGTTTAATATGCCCATGTTGGTGATGACCATGATACTGCTTTCTACATATTGTATACTTCCTAGGCCCATGTTCGTGATCACCATGATACTGTCTTCTATAGATTATATATCTCCTAGGCCCCCATTGATGCTGACTATGATACTGATTTTTACAGATTATATGCATCCTAAGCCCCTATTGATTCTGACATGATACTGCTTTCTACATATTATATGTTTCCTATGCCCCCATTGATGCTGACCATGATACTGCTTTCTAGAGATTATATGTTTCCAAGGCCCCCATTGATGCTGACCATGATACTGCTTTCTACAGATTATATTTTTCCTAGGCATCCATTGATGCTGAACATAATACTGCTTTCTACAGATTATATGTTTCCTATGCCCCCATTGATGCTGACTATGATACTGCTTTACACAGATTATATGTATCCTAGTCCCCCACTTATACTGACCATGATGCTACTTTCTACAAATTATACGTTTCCTATGCCCATGTAAGTGATGATCATGATGCTGCTTTCTACAGAATATATGCTTCCTGGTGCCTCATTGATGCTGACTGTGATACCGCCTTATGCAGATTATATTTCTCCTAGGCCCCCATTGATGCTGACCATGATAACATTTTCTACAGATTATGTAATTCCTAGGCCCCCATTGATGCTATCCATGATACTGCTTTCTATACATTATATGTTTCCAAGGCCCCTGTATGTGATGACCATGATACTGCTTTGTACAGATTATATGTTTCCTAGGTGACCATTAATGCTGACCATGATACTGATTTCTACAGATTATATGATTTTTAGGCCCCTGCTGATTCTGACCAAGATACTGCTTTCTACTGATTATATGTTTCCTTGGCCCCAGTGATGGTGACCATGATCCTGCTTTCTACAGATTATATGATTCCTAGGCCCCCATTGATGCTGACCATGATACTGCTTTCTACAGATTATATGTTTCCTTGGCCCCTATTGATGCTGACCATGATACTGCTTTCAACAGATTATATGTTTCCTATGCACATTTTGGTGATGATAATGAAACTGCTTTCTTCAGAATATATGTTTCTTAATCCCCTGTCGGTGATGACCATGATACTGCTTTCTACAGATTGTATGTTTCTTAGGTCCTCATTGATGCTGACCAGGATACTGCTTTCTACAGATTATGTGTTTCCTAGGCCCCTGTTGGTGATAACCATGATAATACTTTCTACAGAGTATATGTTTCCTAGGCCCCTGTTGATGCTGACCATGATACTACATTCTACAGATTATATGTTTCCTTTGCCCCTGTTGGTGATTACCATGATACTACTTTCTACAGATTATATGTTTTCTAGGCCCCTGTTGGTAATGACCATGATACTACTTTCTACAGATTATACGCTTCCTATGCCCCTGTTGGTGATGACCATGATACTACTTTCTACAGATTATATGTTTCCTATGCCCCTGTTGGTGATGACCATGATACTACTTTCTACAGATTATATGTTTCCTAGGCCCCTGTTGGTAATGACCATGGTACTACTTTCTACAGATTATATATTTCCTAGTCCCTCAGTGATGCTGACCATAATACTGGTTTCTACATATTATATGTTTCCAAGGGCCCCATTGATGCTGACCATGGTAGTACTTTTTACAGATTATATGTTTCCTAGGCAACCATTGATGCTGACCATGATACTGCTTTCTGCAGATTATATGTTTCCTTGACCCCCATTGATGCTGACCATGGTAGTACTTTTTACAGATTATATGTTTCCTAGGCAGCCATTGATGCTGACCATGATACTGCTTTCTACAGATTATATGTTTCCTATACCTCCATTGATGCTGACTACTGTACTGCTTTCTACAGAATATATGTTTCCTAAGTCCCTGTTGGTGAAGACCATGATACTGCTTTCTACAGAATATGTTTCCTAGACCCCTGTTGATGATGACCATGATACTGCTTTATACAAATTATATGTTTTTAGGCCCCTGTAGGTGATGACTATGATGCTGCTTTTTATCAATTATATGCTTCCTAGACCCCCATTGATGCTGACCATGATACAGCTTTTTACAGATTATATGTTTCCTAGGCTCCTGTTGGTAATGACCATGACACTGCTTTCTACAGATTATATGTTTCCTAGGCCCCTGTTGGTGATGACCATTATACTGCTTTCTACGGATTATATGTCTCCTAGTCCCCCTTTGGTAATGACCATAATACTGCTTTCTACAGATTATATGATTCCTATGCCCCTGCTGATTTTGACCATGATACTGCTTTCTACTGATTATATGTTGCCTAGGCCCCCAATGATGGTGACCATGTACTGCTTTCTACAGCATATATGTTTCCTAGGCCCCCACTGATGCTGACCATGATACTGCTTTCTGTTTCCTAGACCCTTGTTGATGCTTACCATGATACTGCTTTCTACAGATTATATGTTTTTACGTCCCTGTTGGTGATGATAATGATACATCTTTCTACAGATTATATGTTTCTTAGGTCCCCATTGATGCTGAATAGGATACTGCTTTCTACAGATTGCATGTTTTTATGCCCCTGTTGGTGATAACAATTATGCTGCTTTCTAAGATTATATGTTTCCTATGCCCCCATTGATGCTGACCATGATACTGGACTGACAAGATTATGTTTCCTAGGCCCCCATTGATGCTGTCCATGATAATATCTACAGATTATGTTTCATATGCCCCTGTTGATGATGACCATGATACTGCTTTCTACAGATTATATGTTTCCTAGTCCCCCACTGATGCTAACCATGATACTGCTTTCTACAAATTATGTTTCCTAGACCCCTATTGATGTTGACTATGATACTGATTTCTACAGATTATATGTTTCCTATGCCCCTGTTGGTCATGATAATGATACATCTTTCTACAGATTGTATGTTTCTTAGGCCGCTGTTGGTGATGACCATGCTACAACTTTCTACAGATTGTATGTTTCTTAAAGCCCCCAGTGATACTGACCAGGACACTGCTTTATACTGAATATATGTTTTCTAGGTGCTTGTTGGTGATGAACACTATGCTGCTTTCAAAGGTTATATGTTTCCTATGATCCCAGTGATGCTGACCATGTTACTGCTCTGACAAGATTGTGTTTCCTAGGCCCCCATTGATGCTGTCCATGATAATTTCTACAGATTAAATGTTTCCTATGCCCCAGTTGGTGATGACCATGATGCTGCTTTCTACAAATTATATGTTTCCTAGGCCACCACTGATGCTGACCATGGTACTGCTTTCTACAGATTATATGTTTCCTAGGCCCCCATTGATGCTGACCATGATACTGCTTTCTACAGATTATATGTTTCCTAGGCCCCTGTTGGTGATGACCGTGATTATGCTTTCTACAGATTATGTTTCATGGGCCCCTTTTCTGATGACCATGATACTGTGTTCTACAGTAAATATGTTCCTAGGCCCCTGTTGGTGATGACCATGATACTGCTTTCTGCAGATTATATGTTTCCTAGGCCCCTTCGGATGCTGACCTAGATATTGCTTTCTACGGGTTATATGTTTCCCGGGCCCTTTGTGGTGATGACCATGATACTGCATTCTGCAGATTATATGTTTCCTAGGCCCCATTGATGCTGACCTTGATACTGCTTTCTAGAGATTATATGTTTCCAAGGTCCCCATTGATGCTGACCAGGATACTGCTTTCTACATATTATATGTTTCCTAGGCCCCTGCTGAGGCTGTGCATGATACTTCTTTCTACGGATTATATGTTTCCTAGGCCCCCACTGATGCTGACCATGATACTGCTTTCTACAGCTTATGTATTTCCTATGCTCCCATTGATGCTGACCATGATACTGCTTTCTACAGATTATATGTTTCCTAAGCCACATTGATGCTGACCATGATACTGCTTTCTACAGATTATATGTTTCCTAGGCCCCTGTTGGTGATGACCATGATACTGCTTTCTATAGATGATATGTTTCCTAGGTCCCTGTTGGTGATGACCATGATACTGATTTTTACAGATTATATATTTCCTAGGCCGTTGTTGCTGATGACCATGATGCTGCTTTCTAAAGATTATATCTTTCCTAAGTCCCTGTTGGCGATGGCCATGATAATGTTTTCTACAGATTATAGGTTCCGTAGGCCCCCACTGATGTTGACCGTGATACTGCTTTCTACAATTATATTTTTTTAGGACCCATTGATGCTGACCATGATACTGCTTTCTACAGATTATATGTTTCCTATGCCCCCATTGATGCTGACTATGATACTGCTTTCTACAGATTATATGTTTCCTATGCCCCTGTTGGTGATGACCATGATACTGCTTTCTACAGATTATATATTTTGTAGGCCCCCATTGTTGCTGACCATGATTCTGCTTTCTACAGATTATATTTTTCTTAAATCCCTGTTGGTGATGGTCATGATACTGCTTTCTACAGATTATATGTTTCTTAGGTCCCTGTTGATGATGACCATGATACTGCTTTATATAGATCATATGTTTCCTATGCCCTCTTTGATGCTGACCCTGATACTGCTTTCTACAGATTATATGTTTCCTATGTCCCCATTGATGCGGGCCATGATACTGCTTTCTACAGTTTACATGTTTCCTGGGCCAACATTGGAGCTGACCATGATACTGCTTTCTACAGATTATGTTTCCTATTCCCCTGTTGGTGATGACCATGAAATTGCTTTCTCCAGATTATATGCTTCCTAGGCCCCCATTGATGCTGACCATGATTCTGCTTTCTACAGATTTTATAGTTCCTAGGGCCCTGCTGGTGATGACCAGGATACTGCTTTATACAGATTATATGTTTCCTAGGCCCCCATTGATGCTGACCATGATACTGCTTTTTACAGATTATATGTTTACAAGGCCCTTGTTGGTGATGACAATAATGCTGCTTTCTACAGATGATATGTTTCCTAGGTTAATGTTGGTGATGACCATGATACCTATTTCTACAGATTATATGTTTCCAAGGACCCTTTTTCTGATGACCATGATGCTGCTTTCTAAAGATTATATGTTTCCTAGGCCCCTGTTGGTGATGGCCATGATACTGCTTTTTAAAGATTATATATTTTGTAGGCTCCCATTGTTGCTGAGCATGATTCTGCTTTCTACAGATTATATTTTTCCTTGACACCTGTTGGTGATGACCATGATACTGCTTTCTACAGATTATATGTTTCCTAGGCCCCCATTGTTGCTGTCTATGATAATTTCTATAGATTATATGTTTCCTATGCCATGTTGGTGATGACCATGATACTGCTTTCTACATATTACATGTTTCCTAGGCCCCCATTCATGCTGACCATGATACTGCTTTCTTCAGATTATATGTTTCTTAGGCCCCCATTGAGCTGACCATGATACTGCTTTCTACAGATTATATGTTTCCTAGGTCCCTGTTGATGATGACCATGAGACTGCTTTCTAAATATTATATGTTTCCTATGCCCCTGTTGGTAATGACCATGATACTGCATTCTACAGATTATATATTTCCTAGGCCCCCATTGATGCTTACCATGGTACTGCTTTCTACAGATTATATGTTTCCTAGGCCCCCATTGAGCTGACTATGATACTGCCCCTGTTGGTTATGACCATGATACTACTTTCTACATATTATATGTTTTTTAGGCCCTGTTGGTGATAAGAATGATGCTGCTTTTTCCAGATTATATGTTTCCTAGTCCCCCATTGATGCTGACCATAATACTGCTTTCTACAGTTTATATTTTTTTCTAGGCCCCTGCTGATTCTGACCATGATACTGCTTTCTACAGATTATCAGTTTTCCAGGCCTCCATTGATGCTGAGAATGAAACTACTTTTCACAGATTATATGTTTCCTAGGCCACTTTTGATGCTGACCATAATACTGCTTTCTACAGTTTATATGTTTTCTAGGCCCCTGCTGATTCTAACCATGATACTGCTTTCTACAGATTATATGTTTTCTAGGCCTCCATTGATGCTGAGAATGGTACTACTTTCTACAAATTATATGTTTCCTAAGCCACAATTGATGCTGGCTATGATACTGCTTTCTACAGATTACATGTTTCCTAGACCCTGTTGGTGATGACCATGATATTGCTTTCTAAAGATTACATGTTTCATAGGCCCCCATTAATGCTGACCATGATACTGCTTTCTACAGATTAGATGTTTCCTATGCCCCTGTTGATACTGAACAGGATACTGCTTTCTACAGATTATGTGTTTACTATGCCCATGTAGGTGATGATCATTATACTGCTTCCTACATATTATATGTTTCCTAGGCCCCCATTAATGCTGACCATGATACTGCTTTCTACAGATTATATGTATCCTAGGCCCCTATTGATACTGACATGATACTGCTTTCTACAGATTATATGTTTCCTAGGCCCACATTGATACTGACCATGATACTGCTTTCTACAGATTATATGTTTCCTAGCCCCCTGTTGGTGATTACCATGATACTGCTTTCTACAGATTATATGTTTCCTAGGACCCTGTTGGTGATGACCATGATACTGCTTCCTACAGATTATATGTTTCCTAGGCCCCCATTGATGCTGATATTATACCACCTTCTAGGGGTTATATGTTTCCTATGCCCCTTTTGGTAATGACCATGATACTACTTTCTACAGATTATATGTTTCGTAGGCCCCCACTGATGCTGACCACAGTACTGGTTTCTATATAATATATGTTTTCTAGGGCCCCATTGATGCTGACCCTGATGCATCTTATTATAGATTATATGTTTTCTAAGCAGCCATCAATGCTGACCGTGATACTGCTTTGTACAGATTACATATTTCCTAGACCCCCATTGATGCTGACCATGATACTGGTATCTACAGATTATATGTTTCCTATGTCCCCATTGATGCTGACTATTATACTGCTTTCTACAGATTATATGTTTCCTAGGTCCCTGCTGGTGAAGACCATGATGCTGAATTCTACAGAATACATGTTTCCTAGGCTGATGTTGATGATGACATTGATACTGCCTTCAACAGATTATATGTTTCCTAGGCCCCTATTTGTGATGACAATAATACTGCTTTCTGCAGATTATATGTTTCCTAGGGCCCCTATGATACTGACCATGATGGTGCTTTTGACAGATTATATGTTTTCTATGCCCCTGTTGGTGATTACCATAATGCTGCTTTCTACAGATTATATGCTTCCTAGGCCCTCATTGATGCTGTCCTTGATAATTTCTACAGATTATATGTTTCATATTATTTATTTTACATTTGTTTTAGCCCTTTAGCTGACCCTATTCTTTTCAGTTTTTGAGGCCCCCCGAGGGTACACATTTCGTTCCCTAAATTTATTTTTATTTTAATTTTTTTTACAAATTTTTTTTACGGGAGGGTTTAGGGCTATGGGCATTTTTAAGAGGGCCCCGGGAGGGCTCCCCAATTTAAAACCCAAAGGGTTTTTTAATTTTTA